>NC_041386.1:662272896-662330244 GCF_002162155.2 Triticum dicoccoides | reverse complement strand
GCGGGCGCACCAGCCCACTAAGGGGCTGGCTCCTACTCATATTCAGCCCATTTAGTCCCCCAGGGCAGGTGGCCCACCCGATGGACCCCCGGACACCTTTGGGTGGTCCCTGTACAATACTGATAACCCCCGAAACCTTTCCGATGACTGAAACTGGACTTCCCATATATAAATCTTCACCTCCGGACCATTCCGGAACTCCTCGTGACATCCGGGATCTCATCCGGGACTCCAAACAACTTTCAGTAACCATATAAAATTTCCCATTACAACTCTAGCATCACCGAACCTTAAGTGTGTAGATCCCTACGGGTTCGGGAACCATGCAGACATGACCGAGACATCTCTCTGGCTAATAACCAATAGCAGGATCTGGATACCCATATTGGTTCCCACATGTTCCACGATGATCTCATCGGATGAACCACGATGTCGGGGATTCAATCAATCCCGCATACAATTCCCTTTGTCTATCGGTATGTTACTTGCCCGAGATTCGATCATCGGTATCCCCGTACCTCGTTCAATCTCGTTACCGGCAAGTATCTTTACTAGTTCCATAATGCATGATCCCGTGGCTGACTCCTTAGTCACATTGAGATCATTATGATGATGCATTACCGATTGGGCCCAGAGATACCTCTCCGTCATACGGAGTGATAAATCCCAGTCTCGATTCGTGCCAACCCAACAGACACTTTCGGAGATACGTGTAGTGCACCTTTATAGCCACCCAGTTACGTTGTGACGTTTCGTACACCAAAGCATTCCTACGGTATCCGGGAGTTGCACAATCTCACGGTCTAAGGAAATGATACTTGACATTAGAAAAGCTTTTAGCAAACGAACTACACGATCTTGTGCTATGCTTAGGATTGGGTCTTGTCCATCACATCATTCTCCTAATGACGTGACCCCGTTATCAATGACATCCAATGTCCATGGTCAGGAAACCATAACCATCTATTGATCAACGAGCTAATCAACTAGAGGCTCACTAGCGACATGTTGTGGTCTATGTATTCACACATGCATTACAGTTTCCAGTTAATACAATTATAGCATGAACAATAGACAATTATCATGAACAAGGAAATATAATAATAACCATTTTATTATTGCCTCTAGGGCATATTTCCAGCAGTCTCCCACTTGCACTAGAGTCAATAATCTAGTTACATTGTGATGAATCGAACACCCATAGAGTTCTGATGCTGATCATGTTTTGCTCGTGGAAGAGGTTTAGTCAACGGATCTGCAACATTCAGATCTGTATGTACTTTACAAATATCTATGTCTCCATCTTTAATATATTCACGAATGGAGTTGAAGCGGCGCTTGATGTGCTTGGTCTTCTTGTTGGCAATGGCAATAGCTCCAGTGTTGTCACATAAGAGATTCATCGGGCCCGACGCATTGAGAATCACTCCTAGGTCGGTGTTAAACTCCTTCATCCAGACTCCTTCCCGCGCTGCTTCCAAAACAGCTATGTACTCCGCTTCACATGTAGATCCCGCCATGACACTTTGCTTGCAACTGCACCAGCCGATTGCCCCATCATTCAAAATATACATGTATCCGGTTTGTGACTTGGAGTCATCCAGATCTATGGCAAAGCTAGCATCGACGTAACCCTTTATAACAAGCTCTTCGACACCTCCATAAACGAGAAACATATCCTTGGTCCTTTTCAGGATATTCTTGACCGCTATCCAGTGTTCCATACCGAGATCACTTTGGTACCTCCCTACCAAACTTATGGAAAGGTTCACATCAGGTCTGGTACACAACATGGCATACATAATAGAGCATATGGCTGAGGCATAGGGGATGACACTCATCTTTTCTCTTTCTGCTACCAAGGTCGGGCATTGAGCTGTGCTCAATCTCACACCTTGCAATACAGGCAAGAACCCCTTCTTAGATTGACCCATATTGAACTTCTTGAATATCTTGTCAAGGTATGTGCTTTGTGAAAGACCAATGAGGCGTCTCGATCTATCTCTATAGATCTTGATGCCTAATATGTAAGAAGCTTCTCCAAGGTCCTTCATTGAAAAACACTTATTCAAGTAGGCCTTTATGCTTTCCAAAAGTTCTATATCATTTCCCATTAATAGTATGTCATCCACATATATTATGAGAAAAGCTACAGAGCTCCCACTCACTTTCTTGTAAATACAGGCTTCTCAATAAATCTGTATAAACCCAAATGCTTTGATCATTTCATCAAAACGAATGTTCCAACTCCGAGATGCTTGCACCAGCCCATAGATGGAGCGCTGGAGCTTGCATACCTTGTCAGCATTCTTAGGATCGATAAAACCTTCCGGTTGCATCATATACAATTATTCCTTAAGGAAATCATTAAGGAATGTCATTTTGACGTCCATTTGCCAGATCATAGAATGCGACAATTGCTAACATGATTCAGATGGACTTCAGCTTCGCTATGGGTGAGAAGGTCTCATCATAGTCAACTCCTTGAACTTGTCGATAACCCTTAGCGACAAGCCGAGCCATATAGACGGTCACATTACCATCCACGTCAGTCTTTTTTTTAAAGATTCACTTATTTTCTATGGCTCGCCGATCATCAGGAAGGTCCACCAAAGTCCATACTTTGTTCTCATACATGGATCGTATCTCGGATTTCGTGGCTTCAAGCCATTTGTTGGAATCTGGGCCCGCCATCGCTTCTTCATAGTTCGAAGGTTCACCATTGTCTAACAACATGATATCCAGGACAGGGTTACCATAGCATTCTGGTGTGGAACATGTCCTCATGGACCTACGAAGTTCAGTAGCAACTTGCATTACAAAAAAATACACCTCCGTGATGATACATGTTTTTCATAGTAGGTCACGTTTTCTGTCATGCATGTACATCCATGACGATTTTATGACAGAATCAAGATAGTCATACCTGTGCTGTGGTAGAATTGTTCCATGACATTACCAAAATTATCATCACGAAAGTGTCCACTTCCATGACGATAAATGGCGTGTCATGAAAGTGCTTTCGTCAAGGGTGACCGACATGTGGCATCCACCGTAACGGGTCACCGTTAAGCTATCGTGTCCGGTTTTGGATCCGATAACCAGTTAACAGCCCTAAAAAATGAGGATTTTCCATGTGTAAAATTCTCATTAGCCGGAGGAAACACATGTTGGATCACCATTGGGACATATGTCATCCACTCATTGGACATGAGGCGCCTATGATAGGTCGACACGTGGAACGGCCCAACAGTGGCCCATTCCGGTGAAAAAGGCCGGCCCAGTAAAAATTAGCAGGGCGGCCCATATAAGGCCTACTTGTGTCAGGTCCATTTAAGCCCACGGGCCATACGAGATGTGCCAATTTGGCCCGTCAACGGCCCGTGAAAGATTTGACACCATTGCAGCCTATTGTCAGTTCGAGCTCGTTAACAGCCCGCTATATATTTGCGCTCAATATCGGCCCGATGTGATTTTGGCCTGTTAACGGCCCATTCAAGGGATGGGCCAATTTTCAGGATGTACATCTTTCGGCCTTTTATCGACCCATTTAAGTGTTGGGCTAATTTCTGGCCCGGTGTGTCTTTCAGCTTGTTGACGGCCCATAATGAGTTGAGCCATTTGTACTCGGAACTGAGTTTTGGCCGTTTAGCGACCAAGTGTTGGGCCAATTCCAGGCCCGGTGTGCCTTTCAGCCTGTTAATGGCCCATGAGTTGGTCCATTTGTAGTCGGACCTGAGTTTTGGCCTTTTAACAGCCCATGCTCTTCATGGTCCAATACCAGCCTAGTTTCTCTTTCGGCCTGCTAAAGGCCCACAACACAGTTGGGCCATTTACAGTATGGCCCGACTTTCAGCCTCTTAGCGGCCCATGCTCTCCATGGTCCAGTACGAGCCCGCCATCTCTTTCAGCCTGCTAAAGGCCCACAATATAGTTGGGCCATATGTGGCCCAACCTTAGTAACGGCCTGTTAACGGCCCGTGAAATCAAATGGACCCACCTGTTGCCCGCTTCAATGTTGGCCTGTTATGACCCGAGAGGTAAGAGGGCCGACCATTAACTTTTGGCCTGGTAACGGCCCATTAACTTAATGGGCCCACTAAAGTTCGTATATGTCTTTAGGCCAAATTAGATAATTTGAGCCCATTACAACGGGCAATTATGCACAGGACCAAAACCGATCAAGCAAAGGTACGACATACAGGGAAAAACGTTGCACATCCAGCATATATTACAGGAAATTACATCCAATGGGCAATCAAAGATTGATGCCCGTGCAAATAAATGAACAGAACCTAATGATCTACAACGTCACAATCTGCAACCTCAGCGCTGATTACGCCCATAAGCATGTGGGCAAGTTCTTGCTGCTTTGCTACATTGTCTCTGAAAACATTGATCAGTTGTTGTTGCGCATGAATGTGCACCTCTGATTCCTCCACCATTTCCATAGTTGCTTCAGCCATTAACTGGTTCACAAACACACATTTTTTCTGTTGCATCCAAGACAAAGGAAACTGAACAGATTCAAATGGCAATTTTGGCAGGCTTGTATTATTGATAGTGGAGAGTGTATCGACCACTGCATCATAACATAAATTAGGGGGGGAACCGAACAGAATAATCATGAGTTATTGCCATATTACCTGGCCTAGATTTATTGGAAAGAAACAATGGGGTTGCCTTGCTGTGTTCAGAGTTTGTCTTCTTATCTTCAGTATCCTGCACCAAATTAACACACTAGCATTGCTATCATTGGCCAAGTCAGATAATAGGAAAGCAACATTGACACAACGAACATTTGGGCAACTAGCCTACACCAAATTAACACAATATGGCACAGTTATCATCAGCCAGGTAAGGTAATATGAAAGCAACATTGACACAATGAATGAATGGGTAACCAGAGGAGCACTACAATTCAATAATGTGCATGATATGAGATAGTACACTCATGCAGCTCAGTATGCAAAACTATCAGGCAGTTTTCCTTACAAAAATAAACATTGGTGCCTTTAACATTCTGCTACAACTAATTTTAGATCAGATAAAGGTTGGATTCATGCTGATTAACAAAATACATGCTGATGTAATAATATAGTGATATACAACAGGTACTTACATCAGCATTGGAGCACAGAGAATTCCCGCAAGATATTTTCCTCGAATACGATCCCAATGGAGGAAGTCTTCTATCATTTAACCTTATTTTCTAAAAGAGAGATGGGTAAGAAACATGTAGAAAATATGATCAGAATGCTATAATATTTCATGATGCGAGAATACGCACACACTTCTTAGAATGGAGTTGACATTATTTTGCTGGACTGGAGCGTATTAGTTCTTTGGCCACTGGAATCTGCTTATTATTAGTGGGAGTTGGGTTTCTCTGTGCTGGAGCAGTATCTATGAAAACTGGAGTTGGTTTATTATCTCCTGGCGTTTGGATCTTTTGCAAAGACCTGGTTTGTAACCCTTCAGATTCCAACATAGCCGTCTTCCCCTTGCATGCTTTATATAGAAGAATGGTGCTTGATGTCTACTACGCAACCTTCTTCTTGTAGACGTTGTTGGGCCTCCAAGTGCAGAGGTTTTTAGGACAGTAGCAAATTTCCCTCAAGTGGATGACCTAAGGTTTATCAATCCGTGGGAGGCGTAGGATGAAGATGGTCTCTCTCAAGCAACACTGCAACCAAATAACAAAGAGTCTCTTGTGTCCCCAACACACCCAATACAATGGTAAATTGTATAGGTGCACTAGTTCGGCGAAGAGATGGTGATACAAGTGCAATATGGATGGTAGATAAAGGTTTTTGTAATCTGAAATTATAAAAACAGCAAAGTAGCGAGCGATAAAAGTGAGCGTAAACGGTATTGCAATGGTAGGAAACAAGGCCTAAGGTTCATACTTTCACTAGTGCAAGTTGTCTCAACAATAATAACATAATTGGATCATATAAATATCCCTCAACATGCAACAAAGAGTCACTCCAAAGCCACTAATAGCGGAGAACAAACGAAGAGATTATGGTAGGGTACGAAACCACCTCAAAGTTATCCTTTTTGATCTATCTATTCAAGAGTCCGTAGTAAAATAACACGAAGCTATTCTTTTCGTTCAATCTATCATAGAGTTCGTACTAGAATAACACCTTAAGACACAAATCAACCAAAACCCTAATGTCACCTAGATACTCCATTGTCACCTCAAGTATCCATGGGCATGATTATACGATATGCATCACACAATCTCAGATTCATCTATTCAACAAACACAAAATACTTCAAAGAGTGCCCCAAAGTTTCTACCGGAAAGTCAAGACGAAAACGCGTGCCAACCCCTATGCATAGATTCCCAAGGTCACAGAACCCGCAAGTTGATCACCAAAACATACATCAAGTAGATCACGTGAATATCCCATTGTCACCACAGATAAGCACGACAAGACATACATCAAGTGTTCTCAAATCCTTAAAGACTCAATCCAATAAGATAACTTCAAAGGGAAAACTCAATCCATTACAAGAGAGTAGAGGGGGAGAAACATCATAAGATCCAACTATAATAGCAAAGCTCGCGATACATCAAGATCGTATCACCTCAAGAACACGAGAGAGAGAGAGAGAGAGAGATCAAACACATAGCTACTGGTACATACCCTCAGCCCCGAGGGTGAACTACTCCCTCCTCGTCATGGAGAGCGCCGGGATGATGAGGATGGCCACCGGTGAGGGATCCCCCCTCCGGCAGGGTGCCGGAACAGGGTCCCGATTGGTTTTTGGTGGCTACAGAGGCTTGCGGCGACGGAACTCCTGATCTATTGTTGTCCTTGGTGTTTTAGGGTATATGGAGATATATAGGCGAAAGAAGTCGGTCAGGGGAGCCATGAGGGGCCCACGAGGGTGGAGGGCGCGCCTAGGGGGGTGGGCGCGCCCCCCTGTCTCGTGGCTTCCTCGTTGCTTCCCTTACGTGCACTCCAAGTCCCCTGGATTGCTTCCGTTCCAAAAATAACTTTCCCAAAGGTTTCATTCTGTTTGGACTTCGTTTGATATTCCTTTTCTTCGAAACACTAAAATAGGCAAGAAAACAGCAATATGGGTGGGCCTCCGGTTAGTAGGTTAGTCCCGAAAAGTGATATAAAAGTGTAGAGTAAAGTCCATAAACATCCAAAACAGGTAATATAATAGCATGGAACAATAAAAAATTATGGATACATTGGAGATGTATCAGTGCTTCAATTATAAACATGCTACAATAGAGATGGAATATGTACTGAAGAATAGAAATGCATGACATATTGGCATGTATTCCCTCTATCCGGAAATAAATGGATGGGCCTAGGCGTATTTCAGTTCTAGATACATCCAGTTTTATCCATTTCTGCGACATGTAATCCGGACAGAGGGAGTATGATGTAAGAGCTAGGGATATGACAGGACAACAGTGTAAAAAACACTACTTGAATGTAAAACTGTATGCTAGCGGAATACATATAGAAAAACACTAAGGCAACATATGCGTGTATGATTGGGAAACTAAGATGGCATTGCAAGAGACCACTAGAACAACACTTCAATGTAAAAAAAAGAACATGGTATGGTAGACAGATGAATTACATATTGATGAATAACAATGCATAAGATATTCAGAAGCATGATGTCCAAACTAAGCAGATGGCATTGTGATAGAGTAGAATGACAGTACTTGAATTTGAAAACATGTTATCATGAATGGAATAGGTACTGAAAAACAGGAAGGCATGCCATATTTACATGCATGATCAGCAGGCTAAGCAAAAGGCATTGCAACAGAGTAGATGCACTCCAGGACATTATATGCATGTTGTACCCATATCAAGGGCCAAGTACGAGCAAGGACCTTGTGGGGTGAATAGGATTCATCATCTTTTTGCAAGTCTTGTGAAGAACTGCCTTTACATGTTCCATCATATTGGGTATCATTGACGTCAAGTTTGTTGGCCGTTACATTGCTCCATGAGGTTCTTGTGCATAAATCAGTGTGTGCAATTATATCTGACATGCATGGAAGACAACTAGTAGTTTGATTTATGTAATGAGTGCCTGTTGGAGACGACATAAATAGTAGGACCGGGGCTAACTAGCAGCAACAAGTCTCAAAAACTAAAGGAAGAACACAGATGAAAGCTACAGAATATGTATCATTTGTACTCGAGATTAACTAGATGGCACACAAAAGTATTAAAGAACAACATAGGTAATACTAGAAGTGATATAGTACTATAATCACCAGCCTGTGGGATAGCACTGGCTGATGGATGATAACTATGGAACAACGTTACCTAAAGAACAAGTCTCTTAGCTGAACTATGGAACAACGTTAACTCCTGAACAAGACTCATAAGAGATCAACATGAATATAAAGTGAAATGTGGTAATCTATTTCCCATGCTTAGATGAATAACAAAGCCATAAATGTTGCACACAAGTAAGATGAGGGTACAACCTATCTGTTCGCCATCCCTAGGAGTGAGCATCATGTGCTAACTTGTCGATGGCCCTGCAGTTGTTGTGGCTGTCCATGTCGGGCACGTGCAATCGATGCAGAGAACTGTTGAGTGGGGACTATAGCTCCCTTCTTGTGTATGCTTCCCTTTTTGGAGCAACTGCGGTGAGTCGGAAGACGGTGTGGCCGAAGATGCAGAAAACACATAATGTTAAGAACGACGCATCTCTTTGATCTGAAGAAATACCCTAAGAGATCAACAGCAAGGTACGAGAGTGGTCACACGTCTGTTGACTGAAGACTAAATTGGGGTCACATGATTTTATTTTATTTTGGTACTGTACGATCTATGCCGGATGGCTTGATGGCCGTCTTGTGCCTCCCGGGCTGGCTGACACTATTTGGAATCTTCCCCAAAGAGCCAGCAACCAACGGCAGAGCAGCATGCCTCCGCCGTCCCTGGCCCCGACCAAAACCCCGCTCCCTGCCCCACCGCACTGCCGTGGTTGCGCCGCCCCCGGGACAATCCACAAAGACTCGTCATCCAGATCCGGCGGCGGCAGTACCTTCAACCCATGCAACTCTAAGATAGCAAATCTATGGTGAACTTGCGCCCCCACACCCTTATGTTAGACACCAGCCAACTGACAGCCTAGGAGCTCCGCCGCCTCGAGGGGTGCTGCTTACCATTGGGAATCGATTGACCCAGAATAAAATCAGACAACTGACGCCTAAATAAAGTGATTTGAGATGAGGGTGCGACCTATCTGGCGGCATGGTGAAGTAGTCAGATCTAGCTGTCGAGTCGGTGAGGCCGGCGCGGTTGCGGTGGCGACCGGCGGCAGGGAAGCAGAGATGTAACGACGGTCGACGACTACGGGGAAGCAGCGCCGGGGCTCTGGACGGATCTGAAGTTGGAGCCGCTTCGACACCGTGAACAACGACGGGCGTGAATCTGCTACGTATGGTTCACGCGGTCATCATCGAGGCAGCTCCAGCAGCACAGAGTAAGAGGCACACGACCCAGTGCACGACGACAAATGGATAGCGTCTCCGGCATTAGGGAGGAGGGCGGCTGTGAATTTGGTGCAGTGGGGGCGCCATGGAGGAGGTGCTGAGGTTTCGTGGCTCGGGAGAAGGGGAGCTTCCGGGGAGAAGGTGATTTGGCGCCCACGAGGTATGAATGGGGAGGTAATTGGGAGGGGAGTGGAACCATGTCTTACGGGCGCATTTGTCTGAAATGTGGGAGGGAGTTACAATTCTACCCCTGTCTTTAGGCTTCTCGGCTTGGGTCTGTGTACTGAGGGTCGGGGATAGTAGAGTAACTTTGCTTCTCCCCAAATAGTGGGCGCGAGCGATTTCAGGCGAGGAGGGCGTGTTTTGAAATATAGTGGGCGCGAGCGATTTCGGGTGAGGAGAGCGTGTTTTGAAATAGTGGGCGCGAGCTATTTCGGGCAAGGAGAGTGTGTTTTGCCGACCAGGGTTTATGAATTATTCGGCACATGTCATTTCGGCCGAGGAGAAGGCGCGCTTGGATGAAGTTATGAACCTACCCTCGATGTACAACAGGCCAATTGATGCGTGTCCCACATAGGCCGGTAATTTGGCATCTCCCATTTATTTGCTCGGGCGAAATCCACCGAGCAGAGGGTGTTTAACAGTTTGTTCAAATTTTGGGAGAGCGAGCATCCAGGTCTACCTTACCAAGTCGATTCGATCAAATTTTGAAATATTAGCTTGCCATTTCTTTTTTAGATGGAGAGATGATGCTCGAGAGCAATGTGTTTTTACATGCTCGTTGCTAGCGATTTACTATATGACAAATAGTTGACCCACTAAAAAACGGGAATCAAACCCAAATATCTCGATTCAATGAAATAGCTCGTTCACCAGGTCAAAATAGTGAACTAAATCCAAAATTGAATACCTTAATCCAATAGCATGTTGTACAGTATTATAGTATTCCATGAACATGTTGAAAGTCAAATTAATGAACTTGTTTGATATACGCATATCTCCGTTCATGTGTGGATTGCAGACAACATGTTCTCCAATTTAAATATTTGAATGCAAGTTTATATCAAAACATGGTTTATATCAGTCTTTATGCATAAAACATGACCTCCCCCTCTCTTGGACTCCTGCTCTCTCTCTCTCTCTGACAATCTTCAATTCTGTCGCACACATCCAACACACAAACCTTGTTGGTCCCTCTCCCTCTCTCTCCATCTCTCTCTCTCTTTGTGTGTGTGTGTGGGGGGGTCTTTCTAGTTCGCATGCATATATACTCCATCTATAGGTCTCTCTCGCACACTATGTATGATTCTCTAGTCCAAGCTAAATATCTTGGGTGCACTCATCGTACGCTGACAAATTTCTTGGCTCGTTGCCCGTAACTCTCTCACACACCACTCTGTCGTCTCGGAGCTCTTCCCTCTCTCTCTCAAACTCTCCATCTACCTGGGTCACACATACACATGCATATCTCACTCGCACTCGATAGACCCATTGAAAACTCTATCTCTCTCCCTTGTTCTCTCTCCATCTCACACGCACACACACACACACAATGTCATGCGTAGCCAAGTATGATGGTCTCTCACTCAACTGTAGGCACACGCTGTCCCCCCTATATGTATATGACTAGCTAATCCTAGTCTCCATCACAAACATGTGCATGGTCTATCTTGATTTCTCTCTCGGCATCTTTCTATCGCGCACACACCTCCCTCGATCTCCCACCCATATAGCCCCCTCACGATCTCGAGGGGATCTCTCTATCACAAACACACCCTCTCTCCCTCCCCATGCGTCCATGTTCTCCATGTGTCCCTCTCGACCTTTGTTCCTTGTTGGCCAGACCTCTATTGGGCATGTGCTATAGGGGTGTCTCTCTCTGTTGCGAACAATCACACACTAGCTATCTTCGTGTATCTCATCACCTCACTTTTCTATCTCAGAGATGCATGCGTGATATGTTTGCATAAGAAATAAAAAAAAACACACTCTCTCTAATTTATCGCTTGTTGTCACTATCTTTCACACACATACTCTTTTTGCACACTGACTCATTCTCCTTCACACACACTTGATCTCTGTCGACTTAGGCACTCTCTTCGGTCCATAGCATATAGATTTATTGAAAAGTCAAACATCACAAAGTTTGACCACATGCATGGAGAAAAACATTTACATCTAGAACAACAAACATATACCATTAGATTCACCATGAGATGTAGTTTCGTATGATGTATCTTTGGTATTGTAGATATAAATAACATTTGCGTAAACCTGATCAAAGTTTCCAAAGTTTGACTTCTAAAAAATTTACATGCACTGCATTATCGAGCGGATGGAATATCTCTTTCCCCATCTCAGTTATCTGACGCACCACTCAGCCTTATCGGGGCTCCTATATCTCGCTTAAACTTTATATCTCCCTGGTTCACACATACACATGTCTCGCTCGTGCTACATATAGACCCATTCAACACTCTTCGCCCTTGTTATCTCTCTATGTGACACGCACCCCCCCTAAGTACCATAATCCCTCACTCCATCATAGGCGCACGCACTCCCCCCTAAGTATGATTGTCTCTCACTAGCCATCAGGAACACACGTATTGTCTCCTTCCATCCATACGTCTATCTCGATATCTCTCGGGGTATCTTCTATCACGCACACACCTTGTCACGTGATCTCCCACCCATGTAGTCCCATCACGATCTCCAGGGGATCTCTATGACAAACATACACTCTCTCCTCCCCATGTCTGCATTTTCTCCATACGTCTCTCTCGACCTCTCTCCCTTGTTTGTCAGACCCCTCTTGGCCACGTGCTAGGGGTCGTTCTCTCTCGGTTGCAAACAACCACACACTATCTCCTCACCTTGCTTCCGTTGTCGAAGATGCATGTGTGATATGTTTGCATAAGACACACACGCTTTTTCTCTACTTTTATCGTGTGTTGTCCATGTCTCTTTCACACACGCACACACACTTTTTTCACTCACTCTTTATATTTTACTCTCTCTCTCTCTAGTTAGTGACTCTCTCACGTCCATAAGCATATGGATGTTTCGAAGAGTCAAACCTCAGAAAACTTTGACCAGGTATATGTGGAGAAAAACATTTACATCTGGAATGATCATTAGATTCATCACAACATGTACTTACTTCATACTATCATTTATCCTTGGTATTGTAGATATAAGTAATTTCTTTATAAACTTGGTAAAAGTTTCAAAAGTTTGACTTTAAAAAAAATGTTGGCACTACATTATCGAATGGAGGGAGTAGCTCTTTCTCTCTCTCTCTCTGCTATCTCTCACGGGCCTCCCCTCTCACTTGAACTCTCTATACCAACGGATTATATGCTCACTGTGTAGCTCCATATATTGTTTAGTTGACCGGTCAACCAGTCCACATGCTGCCTTGTCAGCTCGTGTTCTCTATCTTCGTGTGCTGGCCCATGTGGCAGTGGGTGAAAATAAGTAAACTAGAGGCCCATCTGACATGCGGTGAAGTAAACAAAGTTGAAACCACTCAAGGTAGCACCCCACACGCTAGTAAATTTAGGGTGCATTGAGGATACACTTCTTCCGCGTGAAGGACGCATTCACGCACAATTCACCACTGCGCGGCGGCATGCACAGAAGGACGCACTCGCGCACACCCAATAGGCCCTCCACTATGTAGGCCAAAACACGTGCCAAATTCACTTGTGATGCATTTGGCATCGATGCCCCTCTATTGCTCACCTGGTGCCCCAATCTGGATCACCTACTTTGCTCCGGTGCCAAATTAACTCACACAATGAAAAAACACTTGCATGGGAGAGAGAGAGAGGACTGAGGCAATAAAAAACACTTGTTTGGGAGAGTGAGAGGCTGGTGTAGTTGGTTTGATTGATTTGTTTATACATGTGGGTTTGTATGTATAGCGGTGCCAACTCTCTCACATTGCGAGAGTGGTGCCAAAATCTTTTGATTTGACATCGATGCGTATTATGTGGCATACTTTTGAGAAATATGGCATCAACCACATAGTGGAAGGCAACGAATTCCCAAGCTCTTCACGTGCTCCTAGGTAAATGAGAGGAGAGAGAGAGAGAGAGAGAGAGAGAGAGAGAGAGAGAAATATCACTAGCCAGCCAACCCTATCGTATGAGCGAATGATATTGGTACCTCTTGATGACACAACAATCTTATACAACCAGCTTCTCTAATATGTTCTCTTCTTTTGCAGATCAAAAAAGACCCGAAAGTGAAAAATGTGTTGCACTATAACAATCTCATCGAATGCCTTGATCTCCATTTTACAGAAATTGATTTGACCGACTATCGAGGTAGCACATCTGAGATTAAATTGGCCAGGTTCTTTGTTCTAGAGGCAAGTGTGCTCAAGGTAGTGAGGTTTGGCGTTCTTTGGTGCAACAATGAATGGCGTGCTGATCACCGCAAGCGTCTAAGCCTAAATGACAAAGTCTCCGCAGAAGCTGAATTTGTTTTTGAAACATCAAGTGGCCAGAGACTCGAAAATTTAGTTTCCCATTAGTGACTTGTAAGGGCGGTGGATTTTAGTCTGTACGATAATGCTGCATCCACCTAAAGTAACGAAAGTTCTTATGTAAACTTCCTAGTAAGTCCCTCTTCATAGGTGCAACATTACTCCTAACATTTGTAATATCAGTTTGAAACTTGTAATATTGCCAGGTCCTATTCCTGCGTTTTCAAAATCCCGCGAATCAAAGAGGTCCTGAGTTGGTGACGATGTTGTGCCTGCCATCTTTCACCAATAGTCATCGGATATAGATCCGACGCATACAAACCAAACTTCTCTAGTTTTGCAAAAAGATGCCGGTACTTGTTCCCTATTTACAAAAAACTCATTGTCTCTCACAATTAGCCTTATCTCCTCCCCACCACATCTAGAAGGCCATGGAAAAATCTGGCGCGATGGCCGCTGCCGGCGCCGTCCACCCCCAATCTTGGTGTTTCGTGCAATGCACGGGCATCTACGCACGGGAAATTATGTCGAACACGGCTAGTAGTAAGCAGGCTAGCTCTACAGCCATGATGATAGTGATTGCAGACGGTGAGGCTGACTATGGTATGCCGAACACGGTGCCTATACTCAGGTGTCATCTCCGGCGTAGGGTCTTGTCACTTCACTGTGAGGAGCAACACGTAATAATTTGACCAACGAGTAGTACAGTGCTACTACATTGGTAGTACTACTACTAGTACTAGCACCACCGTCTGGATTTAGTAGTACTACCACGTCCATCTGGGTTTAGTATTTGACTAGCAATATCTAGGAATGCATGTCACAAAAAATGTACTACTTCCTTTGTAAATAAATACATGGTTGTATTGTTTTATTCCTATCAGCGAGAGAACTTAATGTATTTTTGCTAATTAATAGGATTACATGCAATGAACTAACCACTGCATGTCATGTTTGGTAGTCTCAAGTCATTGACAGCCTGCACGGCCCACATCTCTCATTGTTTGATATGTCACGGAATAAGAAACAAGGAGGGAGTTAATGTACCATGCCTAAGTGTTTTGGGATTATTTGGTTTTCGTTAGGTGACTTACAAAACATTTTTTGTTACATGCATTAACATTTTATTAGTTAAATCAAAGGTCAAAACTTGGCACAAAATGCAATGGGGACCAATAAACCAGTAAACATCAAAGTTCTCTCGTTTGGCCCCAATTAGAGGTCCAGTGAGATGACTATACTACACCAGCATTTAGGGGGACACAACTTCATTGACTTACTGCACCTGCCTTTGGGTGTATGACACGTGGTCCCAACGGGTGGCTGGCCCACCTGTCATACGGCCAAAGGCAGGTGCAGTAGAGGGCCAAGGAGTGGATGGCTAACAGGCACATGAATTCAACACAGTCTGCGCTTCTCATATAAAGGCTCCCCGCCAGTCCAATCTACAAAATCCTATGCACCTACACACCCTAACCAAGGGAAAGAGTGATCACTCCAATCGCAAGATTAGTTGACTAGAAGCAAGACCCATGGAGGCGATGAGCGCGAGCATCAGCCGGCTATGCCAGATGGTCCACAACACCGTCCTGTAGCCCGGCACCGAGGAACATCTCCAGGTAGTGCTTGAGGCCGCCAGGGCGAGGGGCCGCTTGGACGATAGCTTCATTTCCTTGTTCGACGAAGTCCTCGTTGGCTTCCTCGACAAGTTCACCATCGTCAAGAAGCGCCCGGACGACCTTGGCGTATGCCTCCAGCCCACGCGCCCAGGCTCTGTGATGCCTGCCACCCTCAACGGCCTCTATGGTGGCAACCTCTTCGACACACTGGTGGCCCTGCGACTGCCCGCCGTCGTGCCGGAGAATGTCCACCTCGAGGTTGCGCTCGCCGCGCAGCACCTGGCGCAGCAAGACACCATCAACATAATCACCCATGTCTACGTGCAAATCATCCACAAGGACTACTACATGCAAGAGGAGGACGATAAGACGCTGGCCTTCTTGGACCGCAGGGCAACCTTGGATGGCATTGTTCAGAAGCACATTGAGCTCGCCTCCAACGCCGCTGCTCCTCAAACATCGATTGGTGACCCAGCACACTAGGGTGTGAGGATGTCGTTGATGGATCCGTATGTATTTTTATCTTTCCGTAAAATCCATGTAGTAATATATGGTACTACTAGTAATTATCTTACCTTTCGCATCAACTTCATAATTTTCGTACGTACTCCATGCTTGAACCGCTCCAGAACCAAACTTCTCATTACTCTAGGGAAAATTGTTATTTCTATCTATCGGTCGCACCATGGAGCAGAACCAAATTTTACAAGTTGCAAGTTCAAAAGGAAAAGCTTGTCATGTTCGCGTCGCACCCCCACACGGTTGGTCTGGCATGCCGCTCAAGGGGGAATGTGTGCTGTGTTGCATTTTCACTTACAAGTGGGACCGCAGTTGAGCAAACCGACTATCGGCAAACCCCCACCCCGCCCACCATGCAATGGCTGAGAAAACGGGAGGGAGAAGAGATGGCTGTAGCATGGACTCCAAGAAAATTGGTGTCGGATGGGACTCATGTGAGTGGCGTGTACCGTACTGCTAGACGTGAATGCTAGTTATGGCCCATGCCACCCCACTATATCGAGCCTATATCGAGGTGCTGGTTATGTAGAACAAATTTCCCGGAGTCCGTGCTCAACCCTCCTCTATCTCTCTTCTCAGCTAGCCAGCAGATGCATGGAGCCCATCGTCTGTTTGCTCATATGCAGTCCCACATGTTAGTGAAAATGCAAGAGGACCCACTGAACCTGCGCATATTTCACTTGGACGTGCTGGTGATGAAAAACAAATCCAATAAAGATCTTCGGTGGCCTCTTTTGGAGTTACTCAAGAGTAGTAAGATTATATTTACGGTTTAACCCAAGATGCACATCACGTGGCTTCAACTACCACTCTATTTTCTTGCATGACACGACCTGGATGCTGGATGTCCCACGTGTCAGAAAAAGGAGGAAGAACTCGACCAAACCTTCGGTTGTGCTCTCGGATTAGACTAGTTGTGCTAACTTAAAATTTTATTGTGTAGAATGGATGCAAGTTTTGGTATTGGGAATTATAGTACATCGATATATTGATAGATCGCAATTTAATAGATGTTCTAGAACTTTTAGCTAGCATAGAGGTTAGAGATGAGACTAGTGCACTTGTTGATAGAATAGAGGCTAGGCATGAGACTAGATGCGAGGAAGCAACGTCTACTTCTTTACACTCGAAGAAGAAAGAAGCACGCAAGATCGAGCCTCCGCAGATCAACAATGAATGCATCGAGAAGGCACTAATCCAACTTACAGGAGCAGTTATGGAAGTTGGATAGTATCTTCTAAAATGTATTCTTGTGGTTCTTGTTTTCTCTGATCTTGCTTTTCTAGTCAAATTTTGGTGATGTATTTCCATGTACCAAAAATCAATGATGAAAAAAGATATGTGTTTGCAAAGAAAAATGTACACGGTCGGGATGCGTCCACGTGTTGGGCGCACGACCACCGCATCCGAGAAATGGCCTGGACACGACTCCATTGCCCTACCCAAACAGACATAATCCAGGCAAAATGGAGTTCTGTTTGGGGTCGTGCATTGGAGTTGGCCTTACAAGTGGGACCGAAGTTGAGGAAACCGGCTATCGGCAAACCCCACCTCGCCTGCCGCGGATGGCTAAGTTAGAGAAATGACGAGGTTGAAGAGATAGCTGTAGCACGGACTCCAAGAAATATGGTGTCAGATGGAAGTCCTGCTGGTGGCGTGTGCCGTACTCCTGGACGTGAATGCTTGTTCTGGCCCATGCCACCCTACTATATAGTATCGAGGATTCGAGGTGCTGGTTACGTATAGCGAACACATTAACACATGGCCCACCTCACACCGTGGCGAAATTTCCTGGAGTACGTGCTAGGTTAAAAAGTGTTCTTTGTGAGGGTGGGTGGCTGGTCTCAAGTTTAAAACTTGTTGTATTACGTATGCGTAGACGTAGAGATAGTGTAGCAGTTTTGAAAGTTTGAACCCAAACATCAGAATGCAATTTCTACTGGACTCATCCGAGGACCTAGGATGATGGGATTCACAGCTACAGTAAAAACACCCCCCGATGTGCGAAGCATGCGAAGCTAGTACAAATAGTAGTACTATTGTTGATTGGCCTCATCTGATAACCTGTTGCATGATAAGTCTCTAATGTATCTATAATTTTTGATTGTTTCATGCTATTATATTACCTATCTTGGATGTTTATGGGCTTTACTATACACTTTTATATCATTTTTGGGACTAACCTACTAACCGGAGGCCCAGCCCGAATTGCTGTTTTTTTGCCTATTTCAGTGTTTCACAGAAAAGGAATATCAAACGGAGTCCAAAGGGAATGAAACCTTTGGGAGCGATCTTTTTGGAACAAACGGAATCCAGGAAACTTGGAGTGGGAGTCAAGCAGCAAATGAGGCAGCCACGAGGGTGCCCGGTGCGCCCTAGGGGGGGGGGTGCCCCCCTACCTCGTGGCCCCCTCGTTGCTCCAACGACCTACTTCTTCCTCCTATATATACCTACATACCCCAAGAACATCCAGGAGCACCATGAAAAACTATTTCCACCGCCGCAACCTTATGTATCCGCGAGATCCCATTTTGGAACCTTCGCCGGTGCTTTGCCGGAGGGGGAATCGACCACAGAGGGCCTCTACATCACCACCAAGGCCTCTCTAATGAGTTGTCAGTAGTTTACCACAGACCTTCGGGTCCATAGTTATTAGCTAGATGGCTTATTCTCTCTCTTTGATTCTCAATACAAAGTTCTCCTCGATCTTCTTGGAGATCTATTCGATGTAACTCTTTTTGTGGTGTGTTTGTCGAGATCCGATGAATTGTGGGTTTATGATCAAGTTTATCTATGAGAAATATTTGAATCTCCTCTGAATTCTTTTATGCATGATTGGTTATCTTTGCAAGTCTCTTCGAATTATCAGTTTAGTTTGGCCTACTAGATTGATCTTTCTTGAAATGGGAGAAGTGCTTAGCTTTGGGTTCAATCTTGAGGTGTCCTTTCACAGTGACAACAGGGGCAGCAAGGCACGTATTGTATTGTTGCCATCAAGGATAAAAAGATGGGGTTTATATCATATTGCTTGAGTTTATCCCTCTACATCATGTCATCTTGCTTAATGCGTTACTCTGTTCTTTTGAACTTAATACTCTAGATGCAGGCAGGAGTCGGTCGATGTGTGGAGTAATAGTAGTAGATGCAAAATCGTTTCGATCTACTTGTTGTGGACGTGATGCCTATGTACATGATCATGCCTAGATATTCTCATAACTATGCACTTTTCTATCAATTGCTCGACAGTAGTTTGTTCACCCACCATAATACTTATGCTATCTTGAGAGAAGCCACTAGTGAAACCTATGGCCCCGGGGTCTATTCTCTAACATATAAGTTTCCGATCTACTCTATTTTGCAATCTTTACTTTTCAATCTATATCATAAAAATACCAAAAATATTTATCTTATCATATTATCTCTATCAGATCTCACTTTTGCAAGTGGATGTGAAGGGATTGACAACCCCTTTACCGTGAAGGGATCTCACTTGTGAGGTTCTTGTTTGTTTGTGTAGGCGTGTGGGACTTGGGAGGAGTCTCCTACTGGATTGATACTCTTGGTTCTCAAAACTGAGGGAAATACTTACGCTACTATGCTGCATCACCCTTTCCTCTTCAAGGGAAAAACCAACGCATGTTCAAGAGGTAGCAAGAAGGATTTCTGGTGCCATTGCCGGGGAGATCTTCGCTCAAGTCAAGACATACCAAGTAACCATCACAAACTCATCTCCCTCGCATTGCATTATTTACCATTTGCCTCTCGTTTTCCCCTCCCCCATTTCACCCTTGCTGTTTTATTCGCCCTCTCTTTTCCGTTTGCCTCTTTTCCGCTTGTCTCGTGTGTTAGTTTGTTTATCTCTTTCAAAAGTTGCTAAATTAATGTATGTTTCTAAAAATAAGGGTGAATCTTCTAGCAAGGATAATGCGGATCTTAAATCAATAAGTGTTCATTCCAACTTCTTAGCTCTTATTAAGGAACCTTTTGCTACAAATGAATATCTTGATTTCTTGCCTAAGAGTTTAATCATTACTAAAAAAATAAAATCACAAGGGTTATAAATGTTCTATTGAAGAATTGAATGACAAAGATGGAAATACTTAGATCTATTCTCGCTTTTTTGCCTAGCTAGGGGCGTTAAATGATAGCGCTTGTTGGGAGGCAACCCAATTTTATTTTTGTTACTTGATTTTTGTTCCTTTTTAGTAATAAATAATTCATCTAGCCTCTGTTTAGATGTGGTTTTATGTTTTAATTAGTGTTTGTGCCACGTAGAACCTATAGGATCATCTTGGGTGAAAGTTAATTTGATTCTGCTGAAAAACAGAAACTTTTGCGCCCGAGAAAAAATCTAATAAATCACAGAAACGTGATTTTGAGTTGATTCTTTTTGCAGTAGATCAATAGTCAAATTTCCTAGGACGTCCTATTTTTGTAGGAGTTTTAGGGGTCCAGAAGTATTCGAAAGTTACAGATTGCTACAGACTGTTCTGTTTTTGACAGATTCTGTTTTTCATGTGTTGTTTGCTTATTTTGATGCATCTATGGCTAGTATCGGGGGGTATGAACCATAGAGAAGTTGGAATACAGTAGGCTTAAAACCAATATAAATAAAGAATGAGTTCATTACAGTACCTTAAGTGGTGGTTTTTCTTTCTTGCACTAACGGAGTTCACGAAATTTCCTGTTGAGTTTTGTGTTGTGAAGTTTTCAAGTTTTAGGTAAAGATTTGATGGACTACGAAATAAGGAGTGGCAAGAGCCTAAGATTGGGGATGCCCATGGCACCCCAAGATGATTCAAGGACAACCAAAAGGCTAAGCTTGGGGATGCCCCGCAAGGCATCCCCTCTTTCGTCTTCCTCTATCGGTAACTTTACTTGGAGCTATTTTTTTTACCACATGATATGTGTTTTGCTTGGAGCGTCTTGTATGATATGTGTCTTTGCTTATTAGTTTACCACATTAATCCTTGCTGTACACACCTTTTGGGAGAGACATACATGATTCAGAATTTATTAGAATATTCTAGGTGCTTCACTTATATATTTTGAGCTAGACGATTTTGCTCTAGTACTTCACTTATATCTTTTTAGAGGAAGGTGATGGTTTTATTTTGAAGAAATTATTGATCTATCATGCTTCACTTATATTATTTTGAGAGTCTTTTAGAACAGCATGGTATTTTCTATGGTCATAAAATTGGTCCTATAATGATGGGCATCCAAGTTGGGTATAATAAAAACTATCATAGGAAGTGAATTGAATACTACGATCAACTTGATGCTTGACAATTTTTTTGAGATATAAATGTGGTAATATTAGGGTCATGCTAGTTGGGTAATTGTGAATTTGATGAATACTAGTGTTAAAGTTTGTGATTCCCGTAGCATGCACGTATGGTGAACTGTTATGTGATGAAGTTGGAGCATGATTTATCATTTGATTGTCTTCCTTATGTGTGGAGGTCGGGATCGCGCGATGGTTAACTCCTACCAACCCTTCCCCTAGGAGCATGAGTGTAGTACTTTGTTTTGATTACTTGTAGATTTTTGCAATAAGTATATGAGTTCTTCATGACTAATGTTGAGTCCATGGATTATACACACTCTCATCCTTCCACCATTGCTAGCCTCTCTTGTGCCGCGCAACTTTCGCCGGTACCATACACCCACCATATACCTTCCTCAAAACAGCCACCATACCTACCTATTATGGCATTTCGATAGCCATTCTGAGATATATTGCCATGCAACTTTCCACCGTTCCGTTTATTATGACACGCCCCATCATTGTCATATTCCTTTTGCATGATCATGTAGTTGGCATCATATTTGTGGCAAAGCCACCTTGATAATTCTCTCATACATGTCACTCTTGATTCATTGCATATCCCGGTACACCGTCAGAGGCATTCACATAGAGTCATATTTTGTTCTAAGTATTGAGTTGTAAATCAATAAAAGTGTGATGATCTTCATTATTAGAGCATTGACCCAAGTGAGGAAAGGATGATGAAGACTATGATTCCCCCACAAGTCGGGATGAGACTTCGGACTTTATAAATAAAAAAAATAAAAGAGGCCAAAGAAGCCCAAATAATAATAATAATAATAATAATAATAATAATAATAATAATAATAAGAGGCCAAAGAAGCCCAGCAAAAAATGAGAGAAAATGAGAGAAGGGACAATGTTACTATCCTTTTCGACACTTGTGCTTCAACGTAGCACCATGATCTTCATGATAGAGAGTCTCCTATGTTGTCACTTTCATATACTAGTGGGAATTTTTCATTATAGAACTTGGCTTGTATATTCCAATGATGGGCTTCCTCAAAATGCCCTAGGTCTTTGTGAGCAAGCAAGTTGGATACACACCCACTTAGTTTGTTTTTGAGCTTTCATATACTTATAGCTCTAGTGCATCCATTGCATGGCAATCCCTACTCACTCACATTGATATCTATTAATGGACATCTCCGTAGCCCGTTGATACGCCTAGTTGATGTGAGACTATCTTCTCTTTTTGTCTTCTCCACAACCACCATTCTATTCCACATATAATGCTATGTCCATGGCTCACACTCATGTATTGCGTGAAAATTGAAAAGTTTGAAAATACTAAAGTATCAAACAATTGCTCGGCTAAAACCGGGGTTGTGCATGATTTAAATATTTTGTGTGATGAAGATAGAGCATAGCTAGACTACATGATTTTGTAGGGACAGCTTTCTTTGGCCATGATATTTTGAGAAGACATGATTACTTTCTTAGTATGCTTGAAGTATTATTACTCTTATGTCAATATGAACTTTTATCTTGAATCATTTTGATCTGAACATTCATGCCACAATAAAGAAAATTACATTGAGCAATATGCTAGGTAGCATTCCACATCAAAAATTTTGTTTTTATCATTTACCTACTCGAGGACGAGTAGGAATTAAGATTGGGGATGCTTGATACGTCTCCAACATATCTATAACTTTTGATTGTTCCATGCTATTATATTACCTATCTTGGATGTTTATGGGCTTTACTATACACTTATATATCATTTTTGGGACTAACCTACTAACCGGAGGCCCAGCCCGAATTATTGTTTTTTTCCTATTTCAGTGTTTCGCAGAAAAGGAATATCAAACGGAGTCCAAACGGAATGAAACCTTCGGGAGCGATCTTTTTGGAACAAAAGGAATCCAAGAAACTTGGAGTGGATGTCAAGAAGCAACAAGGCGGCCACGAGGGTGCCCAACGCACCCTAGGGGGGTGCCCCCTGCCTCATGGCCCCCTCGTTCCTCCACCGACCTACTTCTTCCTTCTATATATATCTACATACCCCGCGAACATCCAGAAGCACCACGAAAAACTATTTCCACCGCCGCAACCTTATGTATCCGCGAGATCCCATCTTGGAGCCTTTGCTGGTGCTTTGCTGAAGGGGGAATCGACCATGGAGGGCCTCTACATCACCACCAAGGCCTCTCTGATGAGTTGTGAGTAGTTTACCACAGACCTTCGGGTCCATAGTTATTAGCTAGATGGCTTCTTCTCTCTCTTTGAATCTCAATACAAAGTTCTCCTCGATCTTCTTGGAGATCTATTCGATGTAACTCTTTTTGCAGTGTGTTTGTCGAGATCCAATGAATTGTGGGCTTATGATCAAGTTTATCTATGAGAAATATTTGAATCTCCTCTGAATTCTTTTATGTATGATTGGTTATCTTTGCAAGTCTCTTTGAATTGTCAGTTTGATTTGGCCTACTAGATCGATCTTTCTTGCAATGGGAGAAGTGCTTAGCTTTGGGTTCAATCTTGCGGTGTCCTTTCCCAGTGATAGCAGGGGCAACAAGGCACGTATTGTATTGTTGCCATCGAGGATAAAAAGATGGGGTTTATATCATATTGTTTGAGTTTATCCCTCTACATCATGTCATCTTGCTTAATACGTTACTCTGTTCTTATGAACTTAATACTCTAGATGCAGGCAGGAGTCGGTCGATGTGTGGAGTAATAGTAGTAGATGCAGAATCGTTTCGTCTACTTGTTGTGGACGTGATGCCTATATACATGATCATGCCTAGATATTCTCATAACTATGCACTTTTCTATCAATTGCTCGACAATAGTTTGTTCACCCAGCATAATACTTATGCTATCTTGAGAGAATCCACTAGTGAAACCTATGGCCCCCGGGTCTATTCTCTATCATATAAGTTTCCGATCTACTTTATTTTGCAATCTTTACTTTTCAATCTATATCATAAAAATACCAAAAATATTTATCTTATCATATTATCTCTATCAGATCTCACTTTCGCAAGTGGCCATGAAGGGATTGACAACCCCTTTATCGTGTTAGTTGCGAGGTTCTTGTTTGTTTGTGTAGGCGTGTGGGACTTGGGAGGAGTCTCCTGCTGGATTGATACCTTGGTTCTCAAAATTTAGGGAAATACTTACACTATTTTGCTGCATCACCCTCTCCTCTTCAAGGGAAAAACCAACGCATGATCAAGTGGTAGCATTGCAATGCACGTACAATTATGTATTCAGAAAATATTTTTTTGCCTCGTCGCAGCACCCACTCAGAGAAGCGACTCGAAAGCCATTCATAAATTTAGTAAGTTTATCACAGGCATATCATTTTATTACATACAACAGGTCATCAACCCACAACGACAACGAGGATACATTATAAATACTAAAGTTTTCATCACACAACAAATAACAAGCAATGAAATGAACTTCAGCTCAACCAGTCTCGGCGTTGGAAACGCTTTCTTTCAACCAGAAGTGATTCTCTAGGAATTGCCAGCTACTGTCAATCTCAAGACCAATGGAGGACTGATCATCCAGGCTAAAGCGGCCTATGTCAGGACGCATATTGTGAAGGCCACAGTAGGGAAGCAGAGCAATGTTTGAGGTACAGATACATTTGCTTCTCATAAATGGTAGTAACCTTGTGTCAACAGCAGCTGGATCGCCTTTCACCATCATTGGATAGTTTTGTCCAAGGAAGAGCGAGTTTCCTTCAAGACTATCAATACTGAACCAGTGAGAAGGTGTTGGTGCTAGCACACTAGTATCCATCCCGAATACCCTGCAACGGATGTTGGAATAGGTCCGGAGAGTGCGACCATGCGAGACAACACCGGCTTCCTCAGTATCATCAGCAGTGCCCTGTACACAGACAAGAAGAGGTGTTCTATTGGAATAAGTTGCCAGGCGCCACTGAGTATATGGGTCCTCATGCTCGTGATCATCATCATCGTCATCTCCCCCTTGGTTATAAATTTTTTCAAGTATAGGTGGTGGAATGTTCATAGGACCTTGGAAACACTAGAAGGTTAATTAGTAAAGGGAAACTAGCTAACTCGCATGCATGTGGATGAAACAATTATAATTACGGTGGAAGAAAAATGTACCGAAAGCATAAGGATTCCATGCAAAAACAGTGCCACGAGTGGTGGCAGCAAACACAAGACCCTCGTATTGAATTGCATCACAGTACACATCCGTGTATAGAAATTGATTTTTGAGCAATATACATCCAGTCGAACCATGAAGGAAGGCAACAAGCTTGTCGAAGATAGCAACAACTCCATAGTTCATGTAATGCCAAGAGCGGTTGGGAACTCGACAAATTGCTATCTTGTGTAGATGACAATCACCATGATCGTATTTGAACGTGCGTAGAATACCGGTGTGCTCAACCTCTGGGCAGTCTGAGATTTTTGGAAGTGGAACCCGGTGACGAGTGTACACATTCACAAGTTCCCACTCGCAGTTGGACCCAATATAAACAACCCAATCTCCATTTGCGCCTGCCCAAGACTTACCCTCAAGCGACGACATCTTAACATCACACGTATCATTATCAAGAGGCATCAACTTGCACAAGGCGAGGCCTCTATCGTCCGTGCGTCGGTCAGCAGGGTCACGACGAAGAAGATAGGGGAGATCAAACCGCTCCTGGACCCTTGGGTTCCTTGTAATGATGTTATTAGTTGAGTAGAGAATGGTCTTGAACGAACCTGCGATGCTAGCCGAGGTGATGACGTCGCACCGATCAATGAGTTCCTCCACCACGTCATCTTTCAGAACGGGGCAAGAATAACGGAGTCATTTCCGGCCTGTTCCCTCCATGGAGAAGATGATCAAACAATGGAAGAAGGAAGGGTGAAGGCAAATGAAGGAGGAGGAAGAGCGTGCGACAACAGTTCCAAATCGAGAGGGAAAGGTGAAGAGGCGGTGGACAGTTGCCACGGTACACGAAGAGGCGCCCCGGCCTACATAGACGTCCGTTAGGAAATTGTAGTAACGACGACAACAAGCTTGTCGAAGATAGCAACAACTTCATAGTTCTTGTAATCCCAAGAGCGGTTGGGAACTCGACAATTTGCTATCTTCCGTAGACGACAACCACCATGATCATATTTGAACATACGTAGATCATCTGTGTGCTCAACCTCAGGGCACTCTGAGATTTTTGGAAGTGGAATCCGATGACGAGTGTAGACATTTACAAGTTCCCACTCGCAATTGTACCCAATATAAACAACCCAATCTCCATTTGCGCTAGCCTAGGCCTTACCTTAAGTGATGGCATCTTGATATCACACGTATCATTATCAAGCGGCATCAACTTGCACAAGGCGAGTGAGGGAGTCCTGGATTAGGGGGTCCTCGAACGGCCGGACTATTAACATGGGCCGGATTGTTGGCCTATGAAGATACAAGACCGAAGACTTCTTCACGTGTTTGGATGGGACTCTCCTTTGCGTGGATGGCAAGCTTGGTGATTCGGATATGTAGATTCCTTTCTCTGTAACCAACTTTGTACAACCCTAGCCCCCTCCAATGTCTATAAACCGGAGGGTTTAGTCCGTAGAGGCAATTACAATCATAATCATATAGGCTAGACTTCTAGGGTTTAGCCATTATGATCTCGTGGTAGATCAACTCTTGTAATACTCATATTCATCAAGATCAATCAAGCAAGAAGTAGGGTATTACCTCCATAGAGAGGGCCCGAACCTGGGTAAACATCATGTCCCCCGTCTCCTATTACCATCGGCCTTAGACACACAGTTCGGGACCCCCTACCCGAGATTCGCTGTGTTTTGACACCAATATTGGTGCTTTCATTGAGAGTTTCACTGCGTCGTCACCAAAAGATTTTGATGGCTCCATCAATCATCTACAACAATGCAGTCCAGGGGGAGGTCTTTCTCCCCGGACAGATCTTCGTTTTTGGTGGCTTCGCACTGCGGGCTAACTCGCTTGGCCATCTAGAGCAGATCGACAGCTACACCCCTAGCCATCAGGTCAGGTTTGGAAGCTTGAATTACGTGGCCGATATCCGCGACTTGATCTTTGATGGATTCGAGCCCGTGACAGCCGCTCCCAGCCACCACGATGAACATGACTTAAATCTGCCATCGGACCGTGCTCAGGAGATTGCGCCTGTAACTGCTCTGGCCCTAGATCCGGAGGAGATCGCGCCGTCCGAGGATGGGAAGCTTAACCCCTTCACGGAAGCCGCAGACTCAGCAGCGTTGGAGCCGAACACAGATCCGACCTTGAGAAGAGCCTGTGTCATCGGAACCTCGGAGTTGTCTCCAGCCATAGGTTCTGAACCGCGTACATCCGTGCCCATCGAAATTGATCGGGCGCCGATCATCGAGTTCAGCTTCGCGGACATCTTCCGGCACTCGCCTTTAGGCGATGTGCTAAGCTTGTTAAGAGCCCTCTCCTTATCAGGAGACTCTCAGCCGAACTATATCTGGCTTGAATGGGAAGCCGATGACGGAGAATTTCGCTTCCCACCCACCACCCATTGCATATCCACTATCGAAGACTTAACTGCCATGCTTGACTACGACTCTGAAGATATCAACGGTATGGACGACGATGCCGGAGAGGAGCAGGAGCCACCGCCCACAGGGCGCTGGACAACCACCTCCTCATATGACATATACATGGTGGACACACCCAAAGAGAACAACGGCGACAATAAAACTCTAGTTGAGGATAAGCCTCCTGAGATATAGCCAAAATGCCGGCGTCAGTGACGCCGCTCTAAACCACGCCGTGGAAAAAATAGCAATACCGGCACAAGAGAGGATAACACTCCAGATGATGCCGAAGACAATGAAGACCCCGTCGAGCCAACCTCCGAACAGGACGAACGGGAAGATGGGTGAGTTAGCCCTGATGAACAGGCCATGAGCGAAGACTCGGTGGACAGTAACTACCTTCCACTCTTCGAGGATGAGGTGAGCCTCGGCGACAAAGAATTTATCGTGCCTGAGGAACCTCTCAAGCAGGAGCGCTTTAAGCGCCGGCTAATAGCCATTGCAAGGAGCCTGAAAAAGAAGCAGCAACAACTTCAAGCTGATCAAGATCTGCTCAACGATAGATGGACTGATGTCCTGGTAGCCGAGGAATACAACCTCGAGCGTCCAACCAAAAGTTACCTGAAGCGCAAATTGCTGCCCAATTCGATGACAAGGCGCTGGATCCTATTGCACTAGCGGATAATGCGGCTGACCGACCACCGCGTGGCCGGGACAAAGCAGTCACTCAAGCCGAACACCAGCCCACACCCCCTCGCCGTAAGAACAGAAACACAACAGCTCAGGGATACACATATGACATGCGGCATGACTTGGAAAACAAAGCAGGCCAGACGAGATCGATCTATGGATTGCGGGGGCGTGCCCTGATGCGCGAGGATGGCCACCCGGCCGGACGTGACAAATATAACCACATCCGAGTCGAGAACCACAGACGAACTCCATCCGAGCTATGCCATGATTTGGCTCGGTATAGAGGCGCGGCACACCCCCTATGCTTCACCGATGAAGTAATGGAACATGAATTCCCGGAAGGGTTTAAACCCATGAACAACGAATCATACGATGGGACAACAGATCCCGCGGTATGGATTGAGGATTTTCTTATCCATATTCATATGGCCCATAGTGATGATCTTCACACCATCAAATACCTCCCATTAAAACTCAAGGGACCAGCTCGGCACTGGTTGAACAGTCTGCCCGAAAAATCTATTGAAGCTGGGAGGACTTGGAAGATGCCTTCCTTGACAACTTCCAAGGTACCTATGTCCGACCTCCGGATGCTGATGATTTAAGTCACATAATCCAATAGCCCGGAGAGTCAGCCATAAAATTCTAGACTAGGTTCTTAACTAAAAAGAACCAGATCGTCGACTGTCCGGATGATGAAGCCCTAGCGGCCTTTAAGCAAAGCATCCGTGACGAATGGCTTGCCCGACACCCCGACCAAGAAAAGCCAAAGTCCATGGCAGCCCTTATGACACTTATTACCCGCTTCTGTGTGGGTGAAGATAGCTGGCTAGCCCGTAGCAATAACAATGCACGCGAACCTGGCACATCTGAAGCCAGAAATCACAACGGCAAGCCCCGACACAATAGACACAAGCGTTGAAACAACGGTGACAGCACCGAAGACACGATAGTCAGTGCCGGATTCAGTGGATCTAAGTCCGGTTAGCGGAAGAAGCCATATAAAAGAAATAGTCCAGGCCTGTCGAGCTTGGACCGCATACTCGATCGTCCATGCCAAATCCATGGCACGCCTGATAAACCAACCAATCATACCAACAGAGTGTGTTGGGTTTTTAAGCAGGCCGGCAAGTTAAACTCCTAGAACAAGGATAAGGGGTTGCACAACAATGACGATGACGAGGAGCCCCGGCCACCGAACACAGGGGGACAAAATAAGTCCCCCCCAAGTTAAAATGGTGAACATGATATATGCTACCCACATCCCCAAGAGGGAGCGCAAGCACGCGCTCAGGGACGTCTACACATGGAGCCCGTCGCCCCAAAATTCAACCCATGGTCGTCCTGTCTGATCACCTTCGATCGCAGGGACCATCCGACCAGTATCCGTCATGGCGGTTCAGCTGCACTTGTCCTTGACCCAATCATTGACGGATTCCATCTTACGCGAGTCCTGATGGACAGTGGCAGCAGCCTGAACCTGCTCCATCTGGATACAATGTGCAAAATTGGTATCGATCCGTCAAGGATCAAGCCCACAGAAACCACCTTTAAAGGTGTCATACCAGGTGTAGAGGCCTGCTGCATGGGCTCAATCACACTAGAGGTGGTCTTCGGATCCTCGGATAATTTCTGAAGCGAAGATTTGATCTTCGATATCATCACTTTCCGCAACAGCTATCATGCCCTGCTCGGATGAACCGCATTCGCTCGATTCAATGCGGTACCACACTACGCTTATCTCAAGCTCAAGATGCCCGGACCACACGGTGTCATAACTATCAATGGCAATATGAAACGCTCCCTTCGTACCGAGGAGCACACCGCGTCCCTTGCAGCAGAAACACAGAGCGGCCTTTTCAGGCAGAGCCTTAATTCGGCAGCCAAGCTCCCGGACACTATCAAATGAGTCCGGACTACTCCGCAGCAGGACATTCCAGTTCGTCAAGAGCTCTACTAGCAATTCGGCCTCCATCCCACGCCCAACGAAATAGTGGCATTCGTTCCGCACGTACATAACTACGCACTTAAAATACCATGGGCATAGATGGAGGCGCAGCTAGAACGTGGTCCACAGTATGGCTCAACCGTTCCTGGACCCACATACTTTACGTTTTCTTTTTCTTTTCAGGTTTCTTATCTGCCTAGGCCTTTCCTGGTGACCTGATCGTTGGACCTATCAAGGGACGGATACACCAAGACAACGAGAAGCTCAGACGTATAAGGGAATCTCCAGGTGGTATCTTTTCATGTTCGTTATACCTCGTTTAAGGGATCCGCACGCAGCTCTCCCTTGGTGGTGGCATGTTACATAGCCATGTTTCTTATTGCACTACTGGTACAATTATGCTTGGATGTATTAATCAAAATACAATGGAAAATAGTTTGCGGATCAATTTTTGTAGCATTAGCATATTTACGTGATTGTTCCTTTTCTTGATATTCTTAGCAATTGCACCCATACACTCTGGTACACTTTAATTCGCCAGGGGCTTCATCATGCCCCATAATACGACAATAAAGTCTGAACACTTTTACGGTCGTTCGGCACCCCGAATTGTAGCATTATATGCATCAGTTCTGAATCATGTCTTTGGTCAATAGTAGGGTTGCCCGGCTCCTATGCTTGCTATCCTACGTTCCGCTATATCGGCTAGGGTAGTAAAGGGAGAACTACTGCGATTGTGTCTTGGTTCTTCCAGATGAGCACCTTAGTAGAGAAAGCCGAAAATTGACTGTCATGATGTGGCAAGAGCCGGTCAGCTGCTCGAGAGGTTACAAATCCTTAGAGATTTTTTCCGCATTATGCGATGAATCGGTTTTTATCCGATCAGGTGTTTACATTACCCTAAGTTCAGATTTACGAACACTAGGGGCCACACCTAAATTTTTATTGTCAAACTCCTATGGCTAAGTGAGGGTGATAAAGCCACATAGTCCGATTGCCTGGTTCGTTGCACTGAACACCTCCTTTAAGGACCAATACCTGGAGTAAAGAGTGTTTAGATTTATCATGAACACCCTCGTACTTCCTACATGGAGGCTGAAGCCGATGACTGGCCAACTCTTAGATTTAATAAAAACGGCCGCACAGGAGGTAAAATTTTAAATAACAAGTGAGGGAGTTCCGGACTAGGGGGTGTCTGGATAGCCGAACTATCATGATCGGCCGGACTCCAAGACTATGAAGATACAAGATTGAAGACTTCGTTCCGTGTCCGGATGGGACTTTCCTTGGCGTGGAAGGCAAGCTTGGCGATACGGATATGTAGATCTCCTACCATTGTAACCGACTCTGTGTAACCCTAGCCCTCTCCGGTGTCTATATAAACCGGATGGCTTTAGTCCATAGGACGAACAACAATCATACCATAGGCTAGCTTCTAGGGTTTAGCCTCCTTGATCTCGTGGTAGATCTACTCTTGTAACACACATCATCAATATTAATCAAGCAGGACGTAGGGTTTTACCTCCATCAAGAGGGCCCGAACCTAGGTAAAACATCGTGTCCCTTGTCTCCTATTACCATCCGCCTAGACGCACAGTTCGGGACCCCCTACCCGAGATCCGCCGGTTTTGACACCGACATTGGTGCTTTCACTGAGAGTTCCTCTGTGTCGTCACCGATAGGCTCGATGGCTTCTTCGGCCATCATCTACGATGCAGTCCAGGGTGAGACCTTTCCCCCCGGACAGATCTTCGTATTCGGCGGCTTTGCACTGCGGGCCAATTCGCTTGGCCATATGGAGCAGATCGAAAGCTACGCTCCTGGCCGTCAGGTCAGATTTGGAAGTTTGAACTTCACGGCTGACATCCGCGGGGACTTGATCCTCGATGGATTCGAGCCACAGCCGAGCGTGCCGCACTGTCACGGCGAGCATGATTTAGCTCTTCAGCCGGACAGTACCCTGGAGGCCGCACTCGAACCCGCTCCGATCTTCAATTCGGAGCCGGCTGCGCAGATCGAGGACGGATTGCTAGACACCGCCTCGGGGGCTGCAACCTCTATGGTGATAGAGCCAAACACTGACTTTGTCCCTCATAAAGCTCATGACTCCGAGGTTCCGGACTCCTCGCCGGACTCCGAACCTCCCGCGCCCCCTCCGATCGAATCCGATTGGGCGCCGATCATGGAGTTCACCGCAGCGGACATCTTTCAACGCTCACCTTTCAGCGACATCTTGAGTTCGCTAAAATATCTCTCGTTATCAGGAGAGCCCTGGCCGGACTACGGCCAGGACAGTTGGGATGCGGACGATGAAGAAATTCAAAGCCCACCCACCACACAATTAGTAGCCACTGTCGACGAACTAACCGACATGCTAAACTATGACTCCGAAGACATCGACGGTATGGACGACGATGCCGGAGACGACCAAGAACCAGCGCCTACCGGGCACGGGAAAGCCACCCCAACTCACGACATATACATGGTGGATACACCAAAAGGAAGCGATAATGAGGAAAAACGGGATGTGGCGAAGGACAACTCCCCCAACAAACAACCAAAACAGCAACGCAAGCGCCGCCCGAAGACCGGCCTCGATAAAAACGGCACCCATACAGACCCGGCCCTAGAGCAGGGCGAAGCAGTGGACGACGCACATGTCACCAAGCAGCCAGCTGGACATGAACTGGACAAGCAACCCATCCCCGGCGAAGACGATCTCACATCACCAGAGCATATGAATCTTCATAAAAGGCTCGTCGCCACTGCAAGAAGTTCGAAGAAGCAAAAGCGGAAGCTCAAAACAGCGGAGGACGCACTCAGAATGAGATGGAGCAAAGTACTCAACAGCGCAGATAAACATGGCGCTAGTCACCAGAAAAAGAGCTACCCGAAGCGCAAGCTGTTGCCCGAATTTGACGAGGAGGCCTTAGAGTCCCCGCAGTCAAAAAAGAAAGAAGCCGCCTGGCCGGATAGACGACCAGATGATAGGCCAAGAGTAACAAGGGGCGCCGCACACAAGCCGACACACGATCAGCATAAAGATCATCGGAAAAAGGATGACCCAGTCAGATCTATTTATGGGCCAAAAAAAGAAGACTCCAGGAAGCAACATAACCCGCCGAGCATTTGAAGACAACGGCACACCCAAATACAGGGGCGCCGCACACCCACTATGTTTCACCGACGAGGTACTGGATCATGGATTTCCAGCGGGATTCAAACCCGTAAACATAGAGGCATATGACGGAACAACAGACCCCGGAGTCTGGATTGAGGATTACATCCTACACATACATATGGCCAAAGGAGACGATCTCCATGCCATAAAATACCTACCCCTCAAGCTCAAAGGGCCAGCTCGGCATTGGCTTAAAAGCCTCCCAGAAAATACCATTGGAAGTTGGGAAGAGCTTGAGGATGCGTTTCGAGCAAATTTTCAGGGGACCTATGTCCGCCCTCCGGATGCAGACGATTTAAGTCACATAACTCAACAGCCCGGAGAGTCAGCACGCAAATTCTAGAACAGGTTCCTCACTAAAAAGAACCAAATAGTCGACTGTCCGGACGCGAAAGCCTTAGCAGCCTTTAAACACAACGTCCGAGACGAATGGCTTGCCAGACACCTCGGCCAGGAAAAACCAAGAACAATGGCCGCACTAACAAGCCTCATGACCCGCTTTTGCGCGGGGGAAGACAGCTGGCTGGCTAGATGCAGCACCAGCGACCCGAGTACATCCGAAGTCAGGGATGGAAATGGGAAATCATGACGCAGAAAAGATCAGCGCCGAAATAAGGAAAATGGCCCGAATAGTACGACGGTCAACGCCGGATTCAAAAGCTCTCGGCCGAACAACAAAACACTGCCCCTCAAGGACAACAGTGACGAGCTATCCAACCTAAACAAGATTCTGGATAAATTATGTCAGATACATGGTACCTCCGGGAAGCCTGCAAACCATGCCCACAGAGATTATTGGGTCTTCAAACAGTCCGGCCGACTTAACGCCGAACACAAGGGGCTCGACACACCAAGCGAAAGTGACGAAACCCAAAAGCAGCACTCCGGAAAACAGAAGACTTTCCCACTAGAAGTCAAAGCAGTGAACTCACTTCATGTGATAACACAAAAAGACAGCGCGGCACCTGCAATACTAGGACACCGCCCACAGAATGGGGATAGACCCTACCAAAATTCGCCATAGCAACACTTCCTTCAAAGGAGTGACGCCAGGCCTTTAAGCCAATTATACAGGCTCTGTACCACTAGAGGTTGTGTTCGGTTCATCCAACAACCTCCGTCGCGAAAAGCTCACTCTCCATCGCCCCATTCAATAGTAGCCCTTAAGCACTACTGGGCGCGCAACTTTCGCTAGCCCTAAGGCAATCCACAATAAGCGTTTCTTACGCTTAAAAATGCCCGATCAACGTGGCATAATCTAATTAAAAAGTTACTCCGAGTGTTCCTCGACCACAGAGAACGTGAGACTGCCTCGACAGCCACACACTAATCAGACCTTGCAGGTCAAAAGCCCCTAAAAATAGGTCATTCAGACATCAGACATGGTTAAGCGAGTCCGGCGTAACTAAACAAGGGGCTTCCCAGCCGCATATCCCCTTTATAAGGGGCCGCGTATCTAAATGATGAGAGCCAATAAAGCTCAACTTTCTTCATTCTATTCTATTTTAATACAACATCTGCACGATATTTCTTGGAAACTAAGTCCTTCTCTTTTACAGATGAAGCACGTGCTACACCCGTCCAGGATACAACACAACGGAGACACAGGCGCAGACGTGCAGCAGGGACCCGTTGCAAGGATTCTTTTCAGATTAAGACCCTGTGTAAACCTTTCTTAATGTCTCTTGTTGATACACATCCCCCGGTTTCCCACCATAGCCGAGGAGGAGGCTGGCGTTTTGGCATCGTCCACATCAGAAGTTCCCGCCTGTACCTGGACACTAGGGGCTTAGGGCATTGTTCTGCCCGGTATCATAAACACCGAACACCTCAGGGAGTGTTCGGCGTCTCGAGTTAGGCCTTATATGCATCAGCTCCGAATCATGTCTTTGGTCAAATGTTGGGTTTGCCCGGCTCCTGTGTTTTGCTGCCTTACGTTCCGTATCATCGGCTAACGCGGCACCAGGAGAACTACTGCGATTGTGCCCCGGTTCGGCCGGGTGAGCACCTTAGTAGAGAAAGCCGAAAACTGACTGTCATGATATAGCGAGAGACTGGTCAACCACTCGATCGACCATTGGAATGTTTAGAATTCCTCCGCTTTAACGAAGGACCGCTTCCCGGTCAGGCACATACGCGCCCCGAAGTTCGGAGAAGAGCGGTGCCGCTAGGGGCTATATAGTAGCCCCACATTCGAGCTCCTATGGCTAAGTGAAAGTGATAAAGCATTATAGTCTGGTTGCCTAGTTTGCTACGCTATCACCTCCCTAAAAGGACCAAGACGTTGGATTAAGTGTGAAAAAGCGCTTTTCTTTTTGCAAACACCCCCGCACCATGTGCGTGGGGGCTGAAGCCAAAGACTTCAACTTTCAGGTTATTCATACATATACGGCCACACAGGAGATAGTTCAATACTTGAACGCACAAGTATAAAAAGCTATTGCATTATAAATATGATCTCACAAATTATACACGTCATTTGAACATGACATCTTTCGAGCACTGCGATTCTATTAAATGAGCGCCCTGCAGGACTTCCTCAAAATAGTGCTCGGCGGGTAATCGGCTCTTGTCCGAACCCCGGGATGCAACAGCGGTGGCATCCATGTCCGCCCAGTATGTCTTCACACGGGCGAGAGCCATTCGTGCACCTTCTATGCATGCTGACCGCTTCATTGCCTTGATATGCGGCACCGCCCCAAGGAATTGCTGCAACAAGCCAAAATAACTCTTCGGCTTGGGCCTTTTCGGCCACAGATGAGTGACCACATCCGTCATGGAAAGTCCGGACAACCTATTCAGCTCAGCCCACCCAGCCAGCCGATCAGTCAACGGAAGTGGACGCTCCGGACTATGGAATTGAGACCAGTAAAGTTCTTCCATTTCATGATCCTTCTGGCTTCGAAAGTGCACGACTGCGTCCGCCGCACTCGCCGCCAAATCCAGATAAGGATCCTCCACACCACACAACTGGCCCAGCTGAGCATACTTCGGATCCGTGAACTTCCTACGTAGAAGAAAGGGCTTTCCAGCCGCAATGTCTCCGGCCTGACGCAGTTCCTCCTTCATAGCCCGCATCTCACTCCGGGCATCCTTGACTTCAGCGCCGGCCTTCTTCAGGCCCTCTTGATCCACTCGGTGTTCTCCTTCAAGAACCTCACAACGGTCGGTAGCATCTTTTAATTTCAAGGCCATTCCGGCCAACTCTTCCCTGCTTCGGCAGTGAGCAGCCTTTTCGGCTTTTAGCTCTTCTGTTGCCTTCAAGGCAGCCACATCACTTATCCTGGATTGCTCCTTGGCCCGAGCAAGCTCTGCCCGAAGGTCTTCCACAGCAGTAGCACCATCTGCATCAAGCATACAAATTATAAGGAATGGGCGTCAGCTCCCTTACTAGGCGACCGCGGAGCAACCACATACCTTGTGACTCATCAAGTCGTTTATTGATTAGCGAGATGTCCGCATCCGCAACGTCGAGTTGCCTCTTAAGCTTGGCAACTCCATCAGTCTGGCTGGCCACCGAACGTCCCGCCACCTACGCAGGAAAGGCGGCAATCTATAACTGAGATTATGATCCTCGGCACGCTGCCGTTTTCGACAGCATACCATGTCTCAGGGGCTACTATCTATACAGGGCGCACTTCATGTGCAAAAACTATCAAAAGGTATGTCCTTTTTTGCGTACCTCAAATCCCGTCAGCAAACTTCCGACGGCCTCAGACAACCCGCTTTCGGCGGACGAGATCCTCTCAATCACCATACTCATTAATGTGCGGTGATCTTCTGAGATGGACGCCCTCTTAAGCAAATCCTGTAGCTCCACCGGCCGTACTCCAATGGGTGCCGAACTCTCTGGCCCCGCCGGACTTGGGGAGACCCTCCATCACGACACCTCAGGGTCGTCCGCCCCGCATGATGGGGTGGCAGATGGAGGCGTTTCGCTCTCCATCATCTCCGGACGAAGGTCTCCCGAAGATGAGTTGTGCTGAGACGGGCTGAGATCCGAACTACAAGATGAAAAGTTCGGTTACCCTTAGAAATTAAGCAGGGGTGTCCACTATTACAAAATTCCCCCTTTTACTTACGGCTCGCTAGAGGGCTGATTCCTCCGAGGAGACAGTACATCCAGGGCTCTTCCCGGCACAGGGCCTTCCGGTACAGATTTCTTTCCCCGCTTTGAGGCCTTGGCCTCCGGGTCTTCGGAAGCGGTCCTCTTCTCCCCCTGGAAGGAGGGACTCTCGATTCCTCCCTTACTGAAAGCCTCCGTGGCTGAGGTGGTAGTTCCCCTGTGCCCTTCTTCGCCCTCCTCCGAAGGTGCAACCTCTAACATTTTGATTAACACGGGATGCTGCGTGGTCTCAGGGAGGGGGGCCGGACACCGTATCAGTTTTGCTTGCGCTATCCACTCCTGTCCAAGGGATAGCTGGTTAAAAGGCAAACCCATAGTAAATGAATGGACGATGTGTCCAGACACAGGGCTACTTACTTGAGTATCCGGGCGATTGCAGCTTAGGCCAGCATCCTCGGTCAATTCCGGACGCATCTCTTGCGATCCGAAGAACAGTTTGTACATGTCCGTGGGTGTCAAGCCCATGAAGTGTTGCAGAGCTCGTGGCCCCTCCGGATTAAATTCCCACAGGCGGAGGGGGCGACGTTTGCAGGGCAGTAGGCGTCGGATCAACATAACCTGTACCACTACGGCCAGGTTGATCTCCCTTTCTTGGAGGCCTCGAATCCGGTCCTGCAACAGGGGAACGTCCTTGGACGGCCCCCAGTCACGCCCCTTGTTGACCCATGATGTCAGCCGCTGTGGAGGGCCCGAGCGGAAGACGGGCAGCAGCCTCTGCCTGCTGCCCCTAGGAGCGGTGATATAGAACCACTCCCGTTGCCACAAGCCGAGCTCCTCTTGAAAAGAGCCCTCGGGCCATGGAGCATCGGCCCTCTTACTTATAACCGCCCCGCCGCACTCTGCCTGACGCCCCTCAATCATCTTCGGCTCCATGTTGTAGGTTTTGAGCCACAAGCGGAAGTGAGGGGTAGTGCGGAGGAAGGCTTCGCAGACGACAATGAATGATGAGATGTGGAGGATGGACTCCGGAGCCAAGTCATGGAATTCCAGCCCATAGTAAAACATGAGCCCCCTCGCGAAGGGATCCGTCGGGAAGCCTAAACCCCGACGGAGGTGAGACACGAACACGACGCTCTCACCAAGCTCGGGAGTAGAAATAACTTGCCCTCGGGCAGGCAGCCTATGCGAAATCTCGTAGGTTAAGTACCTGGCGTCTCTTAGCTTTAGCACGTCCTCTTCCGTGACGGAGGAGGGCATCCACCGGCCTCGTAGGTCGGGGCCGGACGTTATCGAAGATCGAAGGTACCCGAATATGGAGATCTGGGTGTTGGAACTCGGGGCGAGGGGCAGATTCGATAGAGGATTGAAGGAAAAGAACGGGCCTTGGTCTCATTATAAAGAGGAAGAATACCAAGACCCGCCCCCGTGACCGTTTGGAACCCGCCTTTGATGGAGGGGGCGTGGCAACGGGCGCGGTTGGGTTACCCACGTCCGTATTGATGGGAATCCCGGAATAAGGGGAACGCGATCTCTGCTTCGACAAGACGTGCCAAGGAAACCGCCTCGCTAAACGCGCTGAGGTGATACAATAAAAACAATTCGAGTAAAGGCTTGGTAATGGTGTGACGTCACGCCACAAAATACGTCAGCAGATTGAACTTGTGTAATATTATTCTCTCTACGGTGGTACGTGGAATTTATTTTTGCAGAGCCGGACACTATCCTGGTGTTCACAATCTTCTATAAATTATTCAGAGGAAGAACCCGCCTTGCAATGCTGAAGACAACATGCGCGCTGGACTCGTCGTCATTGAAGCCTGGTTCAGGGGCTACTGAGGGAGTTCCAGACTAGGGGGTGTCCGGATAGCCGAACTATCATGATCGGCCGGACTCCAAGACTATGAAGATACAAGATTGAAGACTTCATCCCGTGTCCGGATGGGACTTTCCTTGGCGTGTAAGGCAAGCTTGGCGATACAAATATGTAGATCTCCTACCATTGTAACCGACTCTGTGTAACCCTAGCCCTCTCCGGTGTCTATATAAACCAGATGGCTTTAGTCCATAGGACGAACAACAATCATACCATAGGCTAGCTTCTAGGGTTTAGCCTCCTTGATCTCGTGGTAGATCTACTCTTGTAACACATATCATCAATATTAATCAAGCAGGACGTAGGGTTTTACCTCCATCAAGAGGGCCCGAACCTGGGTAAAACATTGTGTCCCTTGTCTCCTGATACCATCTGCCTAGACGCACAGTTCGGGACCCCCTACCCGAGATCCGCCGGTTTTGACACCGACAACAAGCATTATATTACATAACGATGTTGTATCATAGTACAGGACAAAATAACATGAGTGTATTCATGGAAATATGATATCCTTAGCACATTGCTCTGCCACAAGGCGGGATCCCTCCAAGACACTGTCAAAATACAGTTCGGGTGTGCGGTGCTCCTTGTCCGCGGGCGGTCCCTCGGTCATCAGCTTCATGGCGTCCATCTTCGCCCAATGCATCTTGGCGCGGGCGAAGGCCATTCGCGCACCTTCAATGCAGACCGACCGCTTGATGGCGTCAAGCGAGGGCAGGCACTGACCAGCCACTTCACGAGTCCGACGTAGCTGCTAGGAATGGCTTCGGCAGGCCATAGCTGGATTATCAAATCCTTCATGGCTAGTTCGGCCGCCCTATGCAGCTCGACCAGCTGTTTCAGCTCATCGCTAAAGGGCACCGGATGTTCTGGCGCAAGGTATTGCGACCAAAACAGCTTCTCCGTAGAGCTCCCTTCTTCGGCTCGGTAGAATTCTATAGCGTCTGACATGCTGCACGGCAGATCCGCAAATACCCCTCGAGAACTCCAAATCCGGGTCAGTAAGAGGAACCTTTCCTTCACATATTTGCTCTGCATAATAAAGGGCTTACCCACCGTGTTCTTCTTGGCCACCTGGATTTCCTGGAGGGCGCCCTGGGCTTCTACTCGGGCATCGTGTGCACTCTGGTGGGCCTTGGCAAGTTCGAACTCTTGATCCGAAATGTTGCGCTCCAAGGACTCACACTTCTTGACGGCGTCCTGGAGCTCTTGCTGGACCTCACGCACCCGGTCCTCATGCTTTTCGTGTGCGGCTTGTTCCTTGGCCGCTCTGTCCTCGGCCTCGGCCAGCGCCTTCTTGAGGGCCTCCACCTCGGTCATTGCTCCTGATAAATATCGTGACACTTTTAGTCAGAACAAATCGTTCATCCTTTCTGAATTTAGATAAGGTTATTGCATACCTTTATTTTCCTCTAGCTGCTTCTTCACGCGGTTGAGCTCCTCCTCGGTCTGCTCCTGACTCTGCTTTAGTTCGGAGACCTCAATAACATTAGAGGTCGCATCCAGCAACGACACCTGCATTATTCACATAGACATGTCAGGTTAGTCTCTTGCGAAAATTATTTGATCCTCTGTTCGGCTTTTCTTTCCGAATACCGAACAGAGTCTCAGGGGCTACTGTCTATACTGTGACATTTTCTTTATATAATTGTACTGCTTACCTCAAAGCCTGTTAGAAGGCTAGTGTAGGCTTCGGTCAGCCCACTTTTCGCAGACTGGATCCTCTCAGTTACCGCACCCATAAGGGTACAGTGTTCCTCGACAATGGAAGTGCCTTGCAGCGCTTCCAGCAAAGTATCCGGTGCCTCCAGATGGACGGAGGTCACCAGCGGCCTAGGCGCAGCTCCTTCTATTGAAAGAGGTTGCTTGCCTGATTCTGGAGCCGTATGGGTCTCTGAAATGGTATTCGGCAGGGGGCCAAATTTGATATAGCCCCCGTTGTCAGCATCCATGGGGGGTTTGCTCCCCCATGTGTCCGGCAGCCGAGGCTTCACCCTCTGGCACCTCCTGGATGGTCTCCTGCATCTCTCCCTCGCCTGGGATCTTTTGGGACAACACCTCGGTGTAATCCACGGCCTTGAGAGAGGACGCCGCCGAAAGGGTCCCGCTGTCCATCACCTCTGGGTCTAGCAAATCCTCCAAAGATAAGGACCGCTCGAGGTTAGTCCGGGCCGGACTATGAATGCATGATACGGCAAATTAAAAACTATGAAGTAGTGAGGCCGGATATATGAAAGTGTTCGGGTTTTGGAATACACACAATTTGGCCAGGGGCTTGACCCTGGGGTTCCATTCCGGGCTGCTGTCGGTGGCCGCGGAGGAGTTGTCTGGAAGGGAGGCTTTCCCCTTCTTGGATGCTTCGGCCTCCAACCGCGTGGAGGCCGTCTTTTTCTTTCTCCCCCTGCAGGAGGGGAATGGCTTTCTTCTTTTTCTTCCTCCTCTTCCCCGTCATCTTCGACGGCGGAGGAGTGAGCCTCAGCGTCTTCGGACATCACGTCCGAAGTGCCCTTGTGATGGAGACCACTCCTGGCCCCCTTGGCCTTCTTCTTGGCCTTCTTCTCCGGCGCTTGATAGGGCACCGGAACCAACATCTTTGTGTGAAGCGAGATTTCAGGGTCTTCAGGCAGCGAGGCCGGACAGTAATTTCGCTCCGCCTTCTTTGTCCAGGCCTGGAAAAGTTAATAGGGAGGCTAAAGCATCTTCCTCGACTATGCAAGTAAAGGAAACACCTTGAAAACATGAAAACACTTACCAGACTATCAGGGCGGGCCAAATCATGCCCATGGTCCTCGGCGGTGTCCGACATCGTCTCATTGGCCTTGAAGAGCACTTTCCAAATGTCTTCGTGCATAGTGCCGAAGAACTCCAGCAGGGTCTGGTGCTTGGCCGCTTCATACTCCCATAAATGGCAAGTCCGGCGCTGGCACGGAAGGATCCGGCGAATCAACATCACCTGGATCACGTTGACGAGCTTGATATTCTTGTTTATCATGCTCTATATGTGCACTTGAAGCATTGTCAGCTTGTCCACCGAGGACCAGTCCAGGCCCTTCTCTTGCCAGGAGGTGAGCCGCATTGGGACCCCAGACCGGAATGTGGGAGCCGCAGCCCAGGTGGTGCCGCATGGCTCTATGACATAGAACCACTTTGATTGCCACCCTTTGACCGTCTCCACGAAGGAGCCTTCGGGCCATTTGATGTTGGGCATCTTGCCCACAATGGCACCTCCGCACTCTGCTTGTTGACCGTTCACCACCTTCGGCTTCACATTGATGGTTTTCAACCATAGCCAGAAGTGAGGTGGGATGTGGAGGAAGGCCTCACACACGACAATAAATGCCGAGATGTTGAGGATGGAGTTGGGGGCCAGATCGTGGAAGTCCAGCCCATAGTAGAACATGAGTCCGCAGACGAATGGGTGGAGAGGGAATCCCAGCCTGCGGACGAAGTGGGAGATGAACACCACCCTCTCATGGAGCTCGGGGGTGGGTACGATCTGTCCCGCAGCCGTAAGCCGATGGGCGATCTCCTTGGCCAAGTACCTGGCCTCCCGGAGCTTCGCAATGTCCTTCTCCTTGAGGGAGGAGGCCATCCACTTGCCCCGCGCTCCGGATCCGGACATGGCTGGAGTGCTTTCTAGGGGCTGAGAAGATGAGAACTTGGGCGCTGGAGCTCGGTAATGAGGGAGGCTTAGAGAGGCAGAAGGCATGGGTGAAAAGGGGCGAACCCTTATCTCCTTATAAAGGCAGCGAATATCAGGCGCCTCCTCACTAGCCTTAAAACTCACCTATTCCCCAAAGGCCGTGTAGATGGCACGGTTAGATTACCCATGCCCGTATTGATTAGGATCCCACGATAAGGGGACACAATCTCTGCTTTTGACAAGACGTGCCTATGAAACCACATCTTGAAATATGGAGTGACAGGCTAAAAAATGGTTCGAATAAAGACTTGGCGGCGACGTGATGTCACGTTACACAAAAGTTGTCAGTGGATTGGACTCGTGAGAATATTATATTCTCTACGGTTGTGTGTGGAATTTGTTGCAGGTCGAACACTATTTTTGTTCGGAGACAATTTTGGAGTATTCGGAGGAGGAACCCGCCTTGCAATGCCGAAGACAATCTGCGTGCCGGACACCTCATCATTGAAGCCTGGTTCAGGGGCTACTAAGGGAGTCCTAGATTAGGGGGTCCTCAGACGGCCAGACTATTAACATGGGCCAGACTGTTGTGCTATGAAGATACAAGACCGAAGACTTCTTCCCGTGTCCGGATGGGACTCTCCTTTGCGTGGATGGCAAGCTTGGTGATTCGGATATGTAGATTCCTTTCTCTGTAACCGACTTTGTACAACCCTAGCCCCCTCCGATGTCTGTATAAACCGGAGGGTTTAGTCCGTAGAGGCAATTACAATCATAATCATATAGGCTAGACTTCTAGGGTTTAGCCATTACGATCTCATGGTAGATCAACTCTTGTAATACTCATATTCATCAAGATCAATCAAGTAGGAAGTAGGGTATTACCTCCATAGAGAGGGCCCGAACCTGGGTAAACATCTTGTCCCCCCGTCTCCTGTTGCAATCGACCTTAGACGCACAATTCAGGACCCCCTACCGGAGATCCGCCGGTTTTGACACCAACAGCGAGGCCTCCATCGTCCACGGCCATGTGAACAGGCTTATAGCGAAGAAGATAAGGGAGATCAAACTACTCCTGGACCCTACGAAGAGGCGCCTCGGCCTACATAGACATCCGTTCGGAAATTGTACAAAAGGACTCATCGTCGTCTCACTGACATGTTGGAACGGGACCACATGTCAACAAAACATGGTGTGTCATTTCTTGTGCAAAATGCGATCTAGCCGCGTTGGACCGAAGTGCCACATTATTTCTCGACTTTATTTTTTTAATGGCGTGCTGTTCAATTTTGAAGCACGACTAACTGGTACTATATACAGAGAAAATATAAACTACTCTACCACTACTCCACCTCTAGTACTAGTAGTATAAAAAATATATATAGGCTGGAGCTTTAGCGCTTTCTAGCTAAGGTCTGCACACTTGCTTCTCACACTATCACCCTCTCTCCAGATCTAAAAAGACAGCCTCTCTCTCCGTCCTCACCGGTGGTCACAGATCCACCAGGGAAGAAAAATACGTGCAACATTGACACACTCATCGTCGGCGAGCGAGGTCACGCACTGACGACAAGGTCATCCTCTCAGACCTAGTGCCCGCGCGGGATGGCCTTCGTCCCCAAGCTCGCTACCGTAGTGTGTGCGGAGGACGACGACCACGAGCGAAGCCACTTCCCGCCGACACTCAGGTATGCTACCTCTTTTCTAACCATACCCTTGTTCCATCACCCCATCTGCCACGTCGTTGCATGTGGATGTTTTTCCACTCCACCATCTTCCCAATTTGCTATCCTCTGCCATGCTGGTCACACAAATGAAAACCTTAATTTGCACTATTAAAGGAAACCCTACTTCATGCAGACTAATCCATGTCTGGGTTAAATAAGGAAAGGAAGGGAGACTGTACTGTCCAAGAGAGTAGGCATCAAACCCGCATCTAGGTTGAAAAGGGGAAAATCAGTAGCTAAGGTACGAGTCTCGTGTCTCTTGGTTGAAGAAGGGTAGAAAGGCATGACAACGCAATAAAGAATGACCAGGTCGATCGATTTGTTGTCCTCACATAGGAAAAAGGTGGCCAAAGAGAACAAAAATCGGACGTAATCCACATGTGTTGCCTAGATATTTGTTGCTCTGGGCAACCATACCTCCCTCACCACTCTATGCATCCATGGAGGTACATCGTACTGGTGCGCCCACTATTCGAATGGGCCTCCCATGCTCTTATTGCCACTTTTTTGCTGTTAGTATAATGCCAGCGGTCAAGTCAAGCAATGCTACTGCTAAAGTGATGCCACATTTAACTAATGCCTCACTCAGTCTAATGCCACCGATAAATTTAAGCAATGTCATTTAATCTCACTGGATTACTTCAGGGTTAGCTATTGATTTTGGATGTATTAAAGATTTTTCAGCCAAGGCATTCTAATGTTGTTGCACAGCCAGTATACCAATGATGAATCTTGTTACTACCTTCAGATTTTTACACTGTTAATGTTTATAGATTTCATACCTCACTTTCCTGAGATAAGTCAATTTTTTGTACAGTGTCAAGAGGAAAGGTCAAGAGTGGGCACCTCCTCCTCCGGCTGTTTTCTTGATTCGTTCGATCAAGTTTTAATGTTTGGCCGATTATCAAGATTGGGATAGCAATTTTTAGGTCCCCTCAAGTTCAAAATGATATTTACCCTGTAGGTACATGGTTTGCAATTTTTTATACTGTCATTATTTAATAATGCTAGTTACCTTCAGACTTTTGTATTTGGTTTAATGCTCTTGCACAACTAGTATACCAATGCTGAAACTTGTTACCTTTACATTTTGTATTGTTAATTCTTATAGAAATCTTCCAGTGCTAGAGCTTATGGAAATCTGTTCAGTAAAAGCATTGTACTGTACCCTGTAATAAAATAACTACTCTACTGTTGCACTAGCCACTAGATTAGTGTATATTTGTCCTATTTGAATGGTGTTGCATTAGCGTATGGACATATATAAAGTGTGGCAAGCTTTCCCAGATATGTGCTCAAGAAAACTACTACCTGTTTTTCTAAATACTAGACGTTTGGGTACTTTAAATTGAACTGTGAAAACGTATTATATTAAGGAACAGAGGGTGTAGAGTTCACTCAAATTATCCCGGTAAAGCTAGTCACACCTTTATTAAAATTAATGTTCATTATGTTATCGGAGGAGGTCTGTATGTTTGTCTCTAATGCCCGTCGATGATACGTCTCCAACGTATCTATAATTTTTGATTGTTCCATGCTATTATATTACTTGTTTTGGATGTTTATGGGCTTTACTTTACACTTTTATATCATTTTTTGGGACTAACCTACTAACCGGAGGCCCAGCCCATATTGCTGTTTTCTTGCCTATTTCAGTGTTTCGAAAGAAAGGTATATCAAACGGAGTCCAAACGTAATGAAACCTTCGGAAAAGTTATTTTTGGAACATAAGAAATCTCGGAGACTTGGAGTACAAGCCAGGGAAGCTTTGAGGAAGCCAGGAGATAGGAGGGCGCGCCCACCCCCCTGGGCGCGCCCCCTGTCTCGTGGGCCCCTCAAGGCTCCCCCGATCGACTTCTTTCGCCTATATATTCCCTTATACCCTAAAACCATCGAAACAGAAGATAGATCGGGAGTTCCGCCGCCGCAAGCCTCTATAGCCACCAAAAACCTCTCGGGATCCCATTCCAGCACCCTGCCGGAGGGGGGATCCCTCACCGGTGGCCATCTTCATCATCCCGGCGCTCTCCATGACGAGGAGGGAGTAGTTCACCCTCGGGTCTGAGGGTATGTACCAGTAGCTATGTGTTTGATCTCTCTCTCTCTCGTGTTCCCTCTATGGCACGATCTTGATTTATCGCGAGCTTTGCTATTATAGTTGGATCTTATGATGTTTCTCCCCCTCTACTCTCTTGTAATGGATTGAGTTTTCCCTTTGAAGTTACCTTATCGAATTGACTCTTTAAGGATTTGAGAACACTTGATGTATGTCTTGCCGTGCTTATCTGTGGTGACAATGGGATATCACGTGATCCACTTGATGTATGTATTGGTGATCAACTTGCGGGTTCCGCCCATGAATCTATGCATAGGGGTTGGCACATGTTTTCGTCTTGACTCTCCGGTAGAAACTTTGGGCCACTCTTTGAAGTACTTTGTGTTGGTTGAATAGATGAATCTGAGATTGTGTGATGCATATCGTATAATCATGCCCACGGATACTTGAGGTGACAATGGAGTATCTAGGTGACATTAGGGTTTTGGTTGATTTGTGTCTTAAGGTGTTATTCTAGTATGAACTCTATGATAGATTGAACGAAAAGAATAGCTTCATGTTATTTTACTACGGACTCTTGAATAGATAGATAAAAAAGGATAACTTTGAGGTGGTTTCGTACCCTACCATAATCTCTTCGTTTGTTCTCCGCTATTAGTGGCTTTGGAGTGACTCTTTGTTGCATGTTGAGGGATAGTTATATGATCCAATTATGTTATTATTGTTGAGAGAACTTGCACTAGTGAAAGTATGAACCTTAGGCCTTGTTTCCTACCATTGCAATATCGTTTACGCTCACTTTTATCATTAGTTACCTTGCTGTTTTTATAATTTCAGATTACAAATACCTTTATCTACCATCCATATTGCACTTGTATCACCATCTCTTCGCTGAACTAGTGCACCTATACAATTTACCATTGTATTGGGTGTGTTGGGGACACAAGAGACTCTTTGTTATTTGGTTGCAGGGTTGTTTCAGAGAGACCATCTTCATCCTACGCCTCCCATGGATTGATAAACCTTAGGTCATCCACTTGAGGGAAATTTGCTACTGTCCTACAAACCTCTGCACTTGGAGGCCCAACAACGTCTACAAGAAGAAGGTTGTGTAGTAGACATCAAGCTCTTTTCTGGCGCCGTTGCCGGGGAGGTGAGTGCTTGAAGGTATATCTTTAGATCTTGCAATCGAATCTTTTTGTTTCTTGTTTTATCACTAGTTTAGTCTATAAAAGAAAACTATAAAAAAATGGAATTGAGTTTGTCTCATACGCTTCATCTTTTTAATATCTTCCGTGAGAATGATGGTAAGGAAAATTGTGCTCAAGTTCTAGAAGAACAATGCATTAAATTGTTTGGAACCAAATATTTGAATGACGAGCATGATTGCAATGTTGTTAGTATGAATTCCTTGAATATCCATGATACTGATGATATGCAAATCCACAAGCTTGGGGAATCCATGTTTGATGAAGATGATATTTTTTGTCCCCAAGTTTTGATGAGAATATTTATTATGATGAAAGAATGTCTCCTATTTATGATGATTATATTGATGAAAGTGGGTCTGGAAGAGTGTCAACTTTAGGAAGTAATGATCCCACTATTTTGGAGGATGTTGAATCTTATTGTGATGAATATGAAAGTGGATTTGGAAGAGTGCCAACTTTATTTAGTGATGAATCCACTATTTCGGAAGAGGTTCAAATTGATTATGAGAACAAAGTTGCTATCTATGATGATTATTGTGATGACTTGTATGCTATTAAGAATAATAATAACCATGAAACTTGTCATCATGATTTTACTTTTCAATTGGTTTATGCTTCACATGATAGTTATTTTGTTGAGTTTGCTCCCACTATTATTCATGAGAAGAAATTTTCTTATGTGGAGAGTAATAAATTTTTTATGCAAGTAGATCATGAAAAGAATGCTTTATGTGCTGGTTATATTGTTGAATTCATTCATGACGCTACTGAAAATTATTATGAGAGAGGAACATATGCTTGTAGGAATTGTAATAATGTCAAGTTTTCTCTCTATGTGTTGAAAATCTTGAAGTTATGCTTGTTTTGCCTTCCTATGCTAGTTGATTATTGTTCCCATAAATTGTTTGCTCACAAAATCCCTAGAAAGTGGGTTAGACTTAAATGTGCTAGTCATATTCTTTATGATGCTCTCTTTATGTTTCAATTCTTATCTTTTGTGTGAGCATCATTGAAATCATCAGGCCTAGCTAGGGGCGTTAAACAATAGCGCTTGTTGGGAGGCAACCCAACTTTACTTTTGTTACTTGCTTTTTGTTCCTGTTTAGTAATGAATAATTCATCTAGCCTCTGGTTATATGTGGTTTCATGTTTTAATTAGTGTTTGTGCCAAGTAGAACCTTTGGGAAGACTTGGGTGAAGTCTTTATGATCTTGCTGTAGAAAACAGAAACTTTAGCGCTCACGAGAATAGCTGCCATTTTTTACTGGAGAGTGATTTTAGGTTGATTATGTCGGTGTACTAGAATAGGGGTACCCTAGTACCCCGAACTTGTGCACGGGCAGTTGAAGCACCCCGCGGCAAGGCTTGCCGAGCGAACGCCAAGATCCTCCAAGGTTCCCTTGGAGCCATTCAAGAACAAAGTATTTAAGCTCAGGAGACAAGGCCCCGGCAAGAGGAGCTTTCCGGGAAGGCCAACCAGGACACTCCAAGGAACTTGCCGCTACGCGCCTCGCGCTCCGGCAAGGCAATAAGGCCCCGGCAAGAGGACCTTGCCGGGAAGACCAACCAAGGTACCTCGAGGCCCGACAAGTGACAAGCCTCCGGACCCGACAAGATAACAGCAGCGGCAAGGCGCTTGCCGCGGCAGGCGTCCACTCTATGCCCACGCTCCAGTGCATCCACCAAGTGTCGCCCTGGGGGCTTCTCCAGGCGCGCGTGGCGGGAGGCTGTGCAGCCAGCGATGCGCACGGGCATGCGAAGCTGACAAGATCACCATCGTGGCGAACGGTGGCGCCCCTAACGGTCCTTTTCTGCACTGTTTGGGCGATGCAGACGGGCACTTAATGCCCTTTTCCCCTGCCGTCAGGGTTAGGTAGGGTGCACTGTACAAGTAGCTGTACCAACCACCTCACTTTTTACATTTGTACCCTTCTCTGCGTTGCCACCTATCGGTGACCCCTTTGGCGTATAAAAGGAGGCCCATGCGCAACGTAGAGGGGGTTCGGGAGGGGGGGGGTTCGGTTCGGTTCGACTCATTCGTAACCCAGAAAGATACTACGCTCTCTCTCTGGAGCAAGAACAGAATAGAACCAGACAAACAGCAGTAGGAGTGTTATCTCTCCGGAGAGCTCCGAAGCTGGGTAAACCGCTCGGGTGCTTCACCTCGATCTGCTCTTCATGCGACCTCCGCCCCCCGCCGAACCGAAAGGGGCCCGTTCCGCCGGCCCCATAGGTGTTCAAGGATCAGTTTCCCCGACATCTTTGGCGCGCCAGGTAGGGGGCGTCGAGATTGTGTGAACCTGATCCGGCGTGTCCACGAGCTAGATCTTCGTTCCCTTCATCAACATGCCACCGAAGAAGAAGACTTCAGCGGCAGCCGCTCCATCCACGTCACTTCCGCCACCGTTGGAGCAAACGGGTGGTGGAATGGACGCCGGCGGAAGAATGGACGTCGACGAGGAAGCTCATGATGCCGCCAGGTCAAAGAACAAGGCTGCACAAACCTCGGCGACTGTACATGTTCCACGCCATTCTCAGGAGGCGCAAGACCAACAGCGTCATGGCACTAGCAGTGCCATACGCATGATAGGCCAAGACCAAGCTGGCGGATCTCGGGGCGCTCAAGACCAGCATGCATGCCAGCGTGCTGGCACGAGCAGGGCACGGTCGCCTGGACGGGATACTGCTCCTTCCAACATAGTTAGAAGTCCGAGCACGTCCCGCTCCTCGTGCCGTCCGCCACTGCCACCCACCACTCCGGCAGAAGCTTTGGCGCGAGCTCAACTTCTCCTAGATTACCCTCCGACGTCAGACAAGATCGACGAATGGAGGGCCACGATTCAGAGTCTCATCGGCTACGCCAACGGCGACACTCCACAACGGCCGAGTGCGTCACCGCCGCGGCAGGGTTGCCAGGCGCGAGCCGGTGGCGATGAAACGGGTGGAGGTGCAACTACCATGCAATCACTACCCCGAAGGCCAAGATCGCCGACTCGCCGGATCCACCTCGACAGCGACTCCACTGCATCGTCGGATCCACGAGCTCGTCGCGATCAGCGCCAAGTCCTTCATGATCGGCAACAAGAAGACGCTCGAACTCGCATCGAGCGCCGAAGAGAAGCGCGACGTCAATCCGACAAGTGCGCTGGGCCCTCTGATGACATGCATGCGCCAGGGGAACCAGACGATCTGCCGTACGCGGTAGGTTGCCCTGCGTTCACTCGTGAGCTGCGGCAAGTCCGGTGGCCCAGCACGAAAAACTTCAAGCCAGACGTACCGGAGAAGTACGACGACAAGACGCATCCGTCAGAGTTCCTCAGCATCTACACCATCGCGGTGCAGGCTGCCGGGGGACGGGATGACAAGATCCTTGCCAACTACTTCCCGCTGGTGCTCAAGCCCAACGTCAGATCTTGGCTCATGCACTTGCCGGACAACTCAATATCCTCTTGGGCTGATCTGTGCCATCAATTCATCGGCGCCTTCACAGGCGGACACAAGCCTCATGGCCAGGAGAGTGATCTTCATCTGCTCGCCTAGAAGGAAGGAGAGCCCCTGCGCAAGTACATTCAGAGATTCAGCAGTGTGCAGCACAACATCCCAGACGTCCACCCTGCCGCGGTGATCAGCGCGTTCCATCAGAACGTGCGGAACCGCAGGATGCGGGAGGAAATGGCGATGTGCAAGATCAGGGACGTCAGTGACTTATATGCACTGGCCGACAAGTGTGCACGTGCTGAGGAAGGGAGGAGACTCCCCGGAGAGAATGTAGGAGCGGGAGGATCTGACAGTGAAGATGCTGCCCCGTCAAGGAAAAACCGGCGGCGGAACAATAGAAGGAGGAAAGGCAAAGAGGTGCTAGTTGTTGAGCAGTCCGGCAATGGTGGTGGCGCCAAGGAAGCCAAAGCTGGTGACTCCGGCAAGGAGGTTGCCGCGGAGGTGGCGGTCGCCGACAAGCAGGATGGCACCAACAAGCAGTATTGCAAGATCCACCGCACCAAGGGCCATGATCTCCAGAACTGTAAGAAAGTCGAGCAGCTTGTTGAGCAATAGAAAGCTGAATACGAGCGGCGCAACAAGGAGAAGGCCCAGGAAGGTGCTGGGGGATCCGGCAAGAAACGTCCCGACCGAGGAGGACGCCGCGGCAAGGCCAAGCAGCGGCAAGGAGACAGACCTCCCCGCGGCCGCGACAAGGATGAAGATGACAACGACGATGAAGACATGGATGACGAGGAGACTGATGAGCAGGAGTTCCAGAAAGCCAAAGAGGTCCTGTGCGTTGACGGTGGTGCTTCTCTGCATACCTCGCACCGTCAGCTCAAGCAGTGGGTGCGGGAAGTTAATGCAGCAGAACCACCCGTCGAGTCACGCAAGCCTCTGAAATGGTCCGGCACGCCTATCATCTTTGATATTGAGGACCACCCGGATTGCATAACTGCGGTCGGGTGCTTGCCGATGTTGGTTTCACCAACAATCCGCAACCTCAAGGTCACTAAGATGCTAGTTGACGGCGGGGCCGGCTTGAACCTGATCTCCTCCACGGTGCTCCAGAAACTCCAGATCCCTGACAGCGAGCTCGAAGAGACCGGTACATTTCAAGGAATCAACCCGTGAAGGAGCAAGCCGAAGGGAAAGATCATGTTGCCGGTAACATTTGGCAGCGAACTGAACTTCAGGACTGAGAGGGTCACATTTGATGTTGCTGACTTTCCATTACCTTACAATGGAATCCTTGGCCATCCGGCACTCGCCAAGTTCATGGCAGCCTCTCACTATGCGTACGACATGCTGAAAATGCCAGGCCCGATAGGTGTCATCTCTGTCCCTGGCGACAAGAAGGATGTTCTTATCTGTGCCAACAAGATATATCAGGAAGCAGCAGCCGCAGCAGAACGCAAGACACTTGCCACTGAAGCTCCCAGGGGGAAGAAGAAGACCAAGTCCGGCAAGAGCTCTGATGCCCACTCTGGCAAGCACACCTCTTCGGAGTGCTGCGCTACCGTTGAGGACGCACCATCGAGCTCCACCGGCAAGTGTAAGAAGGCAATGGCAGCTCCACCTGAGACCAAGAAGGTGTCCGCCAAGGAGGATGGCGCTGGTGGTACCTTCACCATCAGCGCCACTCTTGACCCCAAATAGGAAAGCGCGCTCGTTGCTTTCCTGCGGGCGAATGTCGACGTGTTTGCATGGCAACCGTCTGATATCCCCGGTGTTCCCAGGAAAGTAATTGAGCACCACCTTGCCGTCTGTCCTCATGCGCGGCCCGTCAAGTAGAGAGTCAGGAAGCAGGCAGTGGAGCGCCAAGAATTCATCGCAGAAGAAATCAAGAAGTTGGAAGCAGCAGGCCTTGTCAGAGGAGTGCTCCACCCCACGTGGTTGGCCAATCCTGTTGTTGTGCGCAAGGCTAACGGGAAATGGAGACTTTGTATTGACTTCACTGATGTTAATAAAGCTTGTCCCAAAGACCCATTTCCCTTGCCGCGCATTGACCAGATTGTTGACTCCACAGCCGGATGTGATTTGCTTTCATTTCTTGATGCATACTCAGGATACCATCAGATCTTCATGGCAGAAGAGGATGAAGAGAAAACCGCATTTATCACCCCGTGTGGCACTTACTGCTTCGTACGGATGCCTTTCGGTTTGAAGAATGCTGGTTCAACATTCGCAAGGGTAGTCCACCACGCTTTTGAGCCGCAAATGCACAGAAATGTGGAAGCTTACATGGATGACATAGTGGTCAAGAGCAAGAACAGGGCGACCCTGATTCAAGATTTAGACGAGACATTTGCAAATTTGTGAAGATCAACCTCAAGCTTAACCCCGAGAAGTGCCTGTTTGGAGTCCCTTCCGGCAAGCTTCTCGGGTTCTTCGTGTCTCAGCGGGGAATTCAAGCCAATCCTGACAAGATCAAGGCCATTGAGCAGATCGAAGCACCAAAGCGCGTCAAGGATGTACGAAGGCTTGCCGGTTGCGTGGCTGCTCTCAGCAGGTTTATCTCTAGATCTGCTGAGCGCGCCCTGCCATTTTTCAAAATTTTGAAAAAGGCAGGTCCAATGAAATGGACTCCGGAGGCGGAGGCTGCACTGCAGGACTTGAAGAGATACCTATCCTCCACTCCAACACTTGTCGCACCTAAGCCGCAAGAGAAGTTGCTGCTGTATATAGCGGCAACCAATCAAGTGGTTAGTGCTGCGTTAGTGGCGGAGAGAGAGGCAGATGATGAGCCAGCAACCACGACAGATGCATCCAGCGACAAGCAGGGGGCTTCGCCGACAAGCTCTAGTCCCGACAAAGATGGATCTGCGTAGGAGCATGATAAGATGCAGAAGAGAATGGTGCAGCGTCCAGTTTACTTTGTCAGTTCCCTTCTGCAGGGGGCTAGATCAAGGTACTCTGGTGTGCAGAAGTTGCTTTTCGGCCTTCTCATGGCCTCGAGAAAGCTGCGCCATTACTTCCAAGCACATGAAATCACAGTCGTCACTCGCTTTCCGCTGAAGAGGATACTACAAAATCCAGAAGCAACAGGCAGGATTGTCGAGTGGGCGCTGGAACTGTCAAGCTTTGGCCTCAAGTTTGAGAGCACTTCGACTATCCAAAGCAGAGCATTGGCAGAGTTCATAGCAGAGTGGACACCAACCCCAGATGAAGAAATTCCAGAGACGAGCATCCCCGTCAAAGAGGCAAGCAGAGAGTGGCTGATGTACTTTGATGGTGCCTTCTCGCTGCAAGGCGCTGGTGCGGGCGTGCTGCTTGTCGCACCCACTGGAGAGCACCTCAAATAAGTAGTCCAGATGCACTTTCCCAAGGAGCAAGCAACCAACAATACTGCAGAGTATGAAGGATTGCTTGCCGGTCTCAGAATCGCAGCAGACCTTGGGATCAAGAAGCTCATTGTCAGGGGTGACTCACAGCTTGTCGTCTGCCAAGTGAACAAGAACTACCAGAGTCCATTGATGGAAGCATATGTTGATGAAGTGAGGAAGCTACAAGAGCACTTTGACGGCCTACAGATGGAACATATCCCGAGAGCTCAGAATGACATTGCTGATGGCCTGTCAAAGTGCGCCGCACTAAAGTTACCTGTGGAACCAGGGATCTTTGTGCTCAAGTTGACTCAACCATCCATAACACCCTCAGCTGGACAAAGCAAGAAGAGGAAGTTGGTTTCTGGCGACTACTTTCCGGCAGAGCTCCCCGAAGACGCGGCCAAGAAAGTCCCCAAGATCAACACCAAGAATGCTGAGGGGCAGTCTGCTCCGGCAAACCTTATGGTTTGTTCCGTTGAAGCAGACGCTCCCGACAAGTTTTGCTCCGGCAAGCTTGCCGGGGAACATCAAGCTCCGGCAGGGCCGCAAGTCCTTGCCGTAGAAGCGGATGTTCCCGCAGCAGCAGATGTGCCTTTAGTCATTGTTGTCGAGCCACAAGCTCCAGCATGGGCACATCAGATTGTCCATTTCCTTCAGACAGGAGAACTTCCCGAAGAGCAAGAAGAAGCGGAAAGAGTAGCCCGGCAGTCAAGTATGTACCAGTTTGTCGATAGCATACTGTACAGAAGAAGACTCAACGGTGTGAAATTGAAGTGTATTTGCCGGGAAGATGGACAAAAGCTGTTGGCAGAGATACATGGAGGCATATGTGGCCACCACATAGGCGCAAGGGCACTTGCCGGCAAAGCTTTCTGGCAAGGCTTCTTTTGGCCGACAACCCTCCAGGATGCAACTGCACAAGTAACCAAGTGTGAAGCGTGCCAGTTCCACTCCAAACAGATACACCAGCCAGCTCAAACTCTCCAGAGGATCCCTTTATCCTGGCCATTTTCGGTCCAGGGGCTCGATATCCTCGGCCCTTTCCCCCGAGCTGTCGGGGGCTTTGAGTACTTGTACGTCGCAATCGACAAGTTCAGAAAGTGGCCGGAAGTGCAGCCAGTGAGGAAGGTGACAGCACAGTCAGCAGTCAAGTTCTTCAGGTCAATTGTTTGCCGTTTCGGGATCCCTAATAGGATCATCACCGACAATGGCACGCAATTCATGAGCCGCACCTTCATGCAGTACGCCCAAGACCTTGGCGCCAAGGTCTGCTTCGCTTCTGTTGCTCATCCGAGAAGCAATGGTCAAGCAGAGAGGGAAAATGCTGAAGTGCTGCGCGGGCTCAAGACCAGAACTTTCGACAGGCTGCGCAAGTGCGGAAGAAACTGGATCGAGGAGCTGCCGGTGGTTCTTTGGTCGATCAGAACGACGCCAAATCGAGCCATTGGCCAGACACCTTTCGCTCTAGTCTACGGAGCAGAGGCAGTTCTCCCCACGGAACTCGTATACGGATCGCCTCGAGTGCTCGCTTATGATGAGTTTGAGCAAGAACAGCTGCGACAAGACGATGCGCTGCTCCTTGAGGAAGATCGTCTTCAGGCTGCTGTACGAGCTGCTCGATACCAGCAAGCTTTGCGCCGCTACCATAGCCGCAAAGTTAAGGCCAGAAGCTTCGAGGAAGGCGACCTTGTTCTTCAGCGCGTTCAGTCCGCCAAGAATTCCAACAAGTTGACACCAAAGTGGGAAGGCCCTTATCGGGTGAGACGAGTCACAAGGCCGGGCGCTGTCTGCCTTGAGACCGAAGATGGCATTCCGGTGAGCAACTCCTGGAACATAGAACATCTTCGTAAGTTTTTCCCATAGGGCGCGGTTGCCGGAACCCCGTTCCGGCAACCACCTTTTGTCCAAGTCTTGCCGTTGTTGCATGTGATCCTTTGTACAAAGCCGGGCGCAGATCCCGTGCATAAAAAGAACCCCATGTGCTCCGCACAACTTGTCCATTTCATGCATTAGTTTCTTTCTCGCATGCGTTATCTGACACTTTGTGCAGCACCTACATCCCGTGAGCAGTAACGAGCCGAAGGGCTCCATATCGTAATTTTCTCTTCTTTCTTCTTTTCAACAAAGGAAAAGAAGGTTCCCTCGCACAC
>NC_041386.1:662267170-662272396 GCF_002162155.2 Triticum dicoccoides | reverse complement strand
AGAAGATTGTGGTATGGAACAGGCGTCGTTCAAGCGAAGTCTTGCCTTGCCGGGAAGCAAACGACAGAAAAGCTAAGTTGCCAAAGTTTGAGCAATCAGTTTTTAAATTTTTGAGTTATCTTCCTCGAACGACCCTACTTTGTATGGATAACCTGTGCGCGGAGGAACCAACTCGTGGCTAGTTGCGCCCTTACTTTGTTTCGAGTCCGCTCAACAGCTTAAGTGTGCTGCATCTAGTCGCGACAAGGTTTCTTGTCGGAAGCAGCACCGCCAGCAGGCTGCTGAAGTTCCGCACTCAGCGCTCGCGGCTCGGGTGCCTGCGCCGACAAGTTCCCTAGAAGCGTAGGGTAAAAACATACAAAGGAAGGAATCTAGTAGAGGAAATAACATAGCAATTGATAACAGAAATAAAGTTATATTACAAGATAACTTGTCGCGGCTCTAACAGAATGTTTTCATAACATGATTAGCAGCGGCAAGGGAAAAGAAGAAATGGACGACCTAGTCTACGCGTCCGCCCTCGACCCTCTTGATCTCGCTCAGCTTGTCCACAATGGGTGCGACAAGGGCCTTGAGTGCATCCAGATCGGCGTCAGGCGGCAAGGACCTGAGGACGTTGGTGAAGCTGAGGCCTGGATTGCAGAAGGCCACCTTCATCAGCACCATCTGGAGAACCCCGACGCAGATTTTGCGCGACTCGTCGGCCAGCTGCTTCGGGATCCTCTCCCGGAGCCGTTGGAGTGCCGTCGCCATGCCCTTGAAGAGCAGGCTGAGCTTGGCGCTGGGTTGAAGACTCTCGTCGGAAGGATACCCAAAGTCCTCCATCCCCAGCTACGCCAGCTCCTCGTTGATGACTGCGGCAATGTTCACCAGACCCTCGGTCCAGTGCTCCACAGTCTCTCTGAACGAGTTCTGGGTAACTGCAATGCTCTCCAGCAGCGCCGCGTCAGCCTTGACCTTCTCCGACAAGGTCTTCTCCCGCTCCTTGGCGGCCTCCAGCGTCTGCGTCAGCGTGGCCAGCTTCAGCTCAAGGTCTGCTTTGGAATCCTTGGCAGCGCTGAGCTCCTTGCCCCTCTCAGCGAGAAGACCTTGCAGCTCACCGTGGGCGGCAGCATCCTTCTCACGCTCACGCTTGAGCGCGGCAAGCTCCTCGCCGCTCTTCCCAATGTTGGCCTCCAGCTGCGCTACCTCCTCCAGCTCTTTCTTGGCGGCCTTTGCAATTGCCGCAGTGTCCTTTGCCTCCTTGAGCGCCCCGCCAAGTGCTTGCTCGCGCTCGGCGAGCTCTTCCTCGTAGCTGTCGAGGTTGGCCTTCCGCTGCACTAGTTCACCTTCCCGCGCAGACTGCTTCTCGGCGGCCAGCCTTTGCTCCTCCTCAGCTTCGGCCTTCTCGAGAATGAAGGCCGTGCGCTCCTCGTCGAGTCGCTCCCGCTCCTACGCCAGGGACCGGAGAGCTTCTTGATTGTGGCCCCGGAGCTCCTCCGCGCGCTTCTCCATGTCAACTCCCGCCTTCGCGACAAGCGCTTCCCGGGAAGCCAGCTTGGCTTGCCGGGCGCGGTAGAGTGACAGCAGCTTCCGCAGCAGCTGCTCCTCCTCAGGCTCGCCGCTGCTCCTGCTGGGCGCGTCGACCAACGACAGTCCAGCAGAGGCGAGCACCTCCCCGTCGAAAGTTTCCCCCTCGACCGGCGCCCTGGAGCCCGATGCCCAGGGTAGCTTGATGAAGATATTGTCGCCGGCCTTCAAGTAGGCGCCGGGCTGAGGCTCCTCGGAGCCCGGCTCCGCAGAAGCGGCAGAGGGATCGGCGGTCGGCGCAGCGTCTGGCGCTCCTGCGGCCTCAGGGTCGTCAGTGCGATCGCCCGACCCCTCGCCGGCTTCTGCAGCGGCAGCCCTGGCGGCCTCCTCGCCGGCGGTCTCATCAGCACCGGCCCCTTCCTCGCCGGCGCCCTCTGTCTCCATTGGCTCAGTAGCAGAGGGGTCTGAAGAACGAAGAAGGGAGAAAAATCAATCAAAAATCCAAGAGAAGAAAATCAGAAGAAGAAGAACTCAAGGGAAAGTTTTTGGACAAGTGAATTACCTGCGCCAAGATCTGCAGTTGTGGTCTCGGTCGCCGCAGGATCGACGGTGCTGTCCCTTGCCGGAGAGTTCTCCCTTGCCGGAGAGCGCTCCCTTACCGGGAACCCCTCCCTTGGTGGCGTAGTCGAAGCAGATGGCACTTCGGGACCAGCATCCGGGCGCTCCTGATGTGGCTGCTCTGCTCCTACACAAATCAACAAGCAAGATATCAACAAAGGAAAAAGCACTCAAGCGCGCCCGACAACAGAAGGCTAAACTATGAACTTACGCTGGGGGCTGCTTTGAGGAATGATCACTGGGTCCGTCAAGGTGGTCTCGGACCCACCTCCTGCTGACACGGTGGGGTCATCCTCGATGACAATCACCGCGGCCTTGGCCCTCTTCTCCGCTCTCTGGGCCAGTGTCCTGAAAAGAAAGGAGTCCAGATTGGAGCAAGTCAGATACAAGATATAAACAGCAAGATTGAAGAACTACAAGAGCACCAAAGAAACTTACTCTTCTTCCTCCTTGTCGGAGCTGAGCGCGGAAAGATCGAAGTCCGGCCCTCCTCCAGTGCGGCGAGGCGGAGGAGTAGGATCCCTTGCCCGCTTGGCGGGGGCGGTGGCGGTGGCCCGGGAAGATCCCGCTCCAGTTGCCGCTGTTGCGTGAGGCGCTCCCGCGGCAACATTGCTTGCCGCGGTAGAGCGCGTCGCACGGCTCAGCGGCTGTTGACCCGGCTGCCGCCCCGCTATGTCCCCGGCCCTGCGAAGGCACCTTCTTGGCGGGGCCGGGGGCTCCGCCTGCGGCAAGTTTTCTGAAGGCTCGGGCTCCTCCCCGCCGGCCTCGCTCGGCTCGGCTTCGGAACCGGCAGGCTCCTCCTCGCCAATGAACTCCACGCGCTCGGCAAGGTTTGCCGCCTCTGCAGCCTCCGCCTCCTCCACAGTGAACCCAAACACGCCCGCGGCAGCTGCGGCCGCAACCTCTTCCACCCTAGTGGCGATGCGCTGCAGCTCCTCGTCGGTGGTGTCACGGGTGAGGCTCTTCTGCTCGTCAGCGTGGACCGGCACTTCTTCCAAGTTGTCGAAGAACGCTTGCACGACGTCATCCGCAGGCTCTTGCCAAGTTGGAACGATTCCGTGTGAATCACACAACGACATCATGGCGCGGATCCGGTCAAGCGAAGAATTGTTGCATAATGGGACAACGCCCCTCGGCAGCGTGAATGGGTGCTGGGGGTCGCGTTTGAACAACTCTAGGAGCATTGCATCCAGCTCCAAGACGATGAAGTTGTAGTTGAGGCCCGGCCGCAGCCTCATGATGTCCGCCGAGTTCTTGAATTCCCAGGCGGGCCTCCCCCTCTCCTGCAGGGGGGCGATGCGGCAGAGGAGGAAATCTGCGCCTACAGCGCCTACAGTGAGCCCGGCAAGCCTGAGGCGAAGGATCCTAGTAATGGCGATCTTCAGCCTCTCGTCTTCCGGGGCCACGTTGCTCCAGTCATTGCCGTGCACTATTGGAGTTTGGCGCACGGCGGTGAAGGGCTGCGGATTCTCCTCGACAATCCAGCACCACTCCGCTCTCCACTCATCCCACTTGCTGCGGAGCTCACCCTCCAAGTACGCCTCCTTATTGCTGACTCTCGAGATCCAGGCAATCCCTTCGGCAAGCGGCTCTCCTCTCTCTACCCGAGGTATGAAGTAGTGGCGGAAAAGGGCAACACTGGGGTGGACTCCGACAAAGTTTTCGCACAAATGTGCGAAAACTGCCATGGTCAGAACGGCGTTGGGGGTGAAGTCAAGGAGGCGGAAGCCGTATATGTTCATGATATCGCAGAAGAACTCCGAGAAGGGCAGGCAGAGCCCGCAATAGAAGAATAGCGCGAAGAATGGGTACCCGTTTGGAGCCAGCTCCGAAGCAGCGGCCGGGAGTACCCTCGTGCGCGGATGCACACGCGTCTCCGTTGCCCAAAAGAGGTAGAAGTACTCCCTCAGCTCCTGCACGCCGAGCTGAGGGGAGAAGATCGCCCGCTCCTTCCGCAGCGCCGCGAGCCGCTGCGCCTCGGCCGACTTCACGCCCTTTCCCTTGTCGGCTTTCGGGGCCATGGCAGAGGTGGTGAGGGAGGTCGACGGCGTGGTGATGCTGGTGGCAATGGGGGGCGGAGCGCTGATCTCTCAGCTTCGAGAAGAAGGGGGAGCGGCGGAGGTTCGTGAAGATGGAGTAGTAGCAACCAGCGAGGGGGAACGAACTGCCCCTGTTTCCTCTGCTTATAAAGAGGGATGGGGCGGACGTTTCGCCCTTCCGAATAAACAACCACCCACGATCTCTCCCACGATACCGCATTCAACACGTGCCGTTATGGGAGAGCACGGTGGATACGGAGCGAGATTCGGTGTGGCCCAGTCTGCGTGTGCCCGTGCCCTGTCTTGGGCCTGGCCCAACAGCGCTCGGCACCGTGTCTGGCCCAGGCCCGGGGGCTCCTGTTGGTGTACTAGAATAGGGGTACCCTAGTACCCCGAACTTGTGCACGGGCAGTTGCAGCACCCTGCGGCAAGGCTTGCCGGGCGAACGCCAAGATCCTCCAAGGTTCCCTTGGAGCCATTCAAGAACAAAGTATTTAAGCTCAGGAGACAAGGCCCCGGCAAGAGGAGCTTGCCGGGAAGGCCAACCAGGACACTCCAAGGAACTTGCCGCGACACGCCTCGCGCTCCGGCAAGGCAACAAGGCCCCGGCAAGAGGAGCTTGCCGGGAAGAGCAACCAAGGTACCTCGAGGCCCGACAAGTGACAAGCTTCCGGACCCGACAAGATAACAGCAGCGGCAAGGTGCTTGCCGCGGCAGGCGGCCACTCTATGCCCATGCTCCAGCGCATCCACCAACGTGTCGCCCTGGGGGCTTCTCCAGGCGTGCGTGGCGGGAGGCTGTGCAGCCAGCGGTGCGCAGGGGCATGCGAAGCTGACAAGATCACCATCGTGGTGAACGGTGGTGCCCCTAACGGTCCTTTTCTGCACTGTTTGGGCGATGCAGACGGGCACTTAATGCCCTTGTTCCCTGCCGTCAGGGTTAGGTAGGGTGCACTGTACAAGTAGCTATACCAACCACCTCACTTTTTACATTTGTACCCTTCTCTGCGTTGCCACCTGTCGGTGACCCCTTTGGCGTATAAAAGGAGGCCCATGCGCAA
>NC_041386.1:662261477-662266866 GCF_002162155.2 Triticum dicoccoides | reverse complement strand
GTTCGACTCATTCGTAACCCAGAAAGACACTACGCTCTCTCTCTGGAGCAAGAACAGAATAGAACCAGACAAGCAGCAGTAGGAGTGTTATCTCTCTGGAGAGCTCCGAAGCTGGGTAAACAGCTCGTGTGCTTCGCCTCGATCTGCTCTTCGTGCGATCTCCGCCCCCCGCCGAACCGAAAGGAGCCCGGTCCGCCGGCCCCATAGGTGTTCGAGGATCAGTTTCCCCGACAGATTATTTCTGCAGATGATTAATAGACAAATTCCTCAGGTCCAACAATTTATTTTATAATTTTTGGGGTTCAAGAAGTATTCCAATGATACAGATTACTACAGACTGTTATGTTTTTGACAGATTCTGTTTTCTTTGTGTTGTTTGCTTATTTTGATGAATCTATGAGTAGTATCGGAGGGTATGAACCATAGAGAAGTTCAAATACAGTAGATATTACACCAATATGAATTTATAATGAGTTCAATACAGTACCTAAGTGGTGGTTTTATTTTCTTATACTAACGAAGCTTACGAGTTTTCTGTTGAGTTTTGTGTTGTGAAGTTTTCGAGTTTTGGGTAAAGATTCGATGGACTATGGAATAAGGAGTGGCAAGAGCCTAAGCTTGGGGATGCCCGAGGCACCCCATGGTAATATTGAAGGACAACCAAGAGCCTAAGCTTCGTTCATCGGTAACTTTACTTGGAGCTATATTTTTATTCACCACATGATATGTGTTTTGCTTGGAGCGTCATTTTCTTTTGTTTTGCTTGCTGTTTGAATAAAATACCAAGATCTGAAATTCTTAAATTTTAGAGAGTCTTCACATAGTTGCACAATTATTTGACTACTCATTGATCTTCACTTATATCTTTCGGAGTAGTTTGTCGTTTGCTCTAGTGCTTCACTTATATCTTTTAGAGCACGATGGTGGATTAATTTTGAAGAAATTGTTAGTCTCTCATGCTTCACTTATATTATTTTGAGAGTCTCTTAGAACAGCATGGTATTTGCTATAGTTATAAAATTGGTCCTAGAATGGTAGGCATCCAAGTTGGGTATAATAAAAACTATCATAGAAAGTGAATTGGATGCTATGATCAATTTGATACTTGATAATTGTTTTGAGATATGGAGGTAGTGACATTAAAGTCATGCTAGTTGGGTGATTATGAATTTAAATAATGCTTGTGTTGAAGTTAGCAAGTCCCATAGCATGCACATATGGTTAAAGTTGTGTAACAAATTTGAAACATGAAGTGTCCTTGGATTGTGCAACCTTATGAGTGGCGGTCGGGGACGAGCGATGGTCTTTTCCTACCAATCTATCCCTCTAGGAGCATGGGCGTAGTGCTTGGTTTTTGATGACTTCTAAATTTTTGCAATAAGTATATGAGTTATTTTGACTAATGTTGAGTCCATGGATTATACACACTTTTACCTTTCCATCATTGCTAGCCTCTTCGGTACCGTGCATTGCCCTTTCTCACCTTGAGAGTTGGTGCAAACTTCGCCGGTGCATCCAAACCCCGTGATATGATACACTCTATGACACATAGACCTACTTATATCTTCCTCAAAACAGCCACCATACCTACCTATTATGGCATTTCCATAGCCATTCCAAGATATATTGCCATGCAACTTTCCACCGTTTTGTTTATCATCATGACATGCATTACTTTTGTCATATTGCCATTGCATGATCATGTAGTTGTCATCGTATTTGTGGCAAAGCCACCATGCATAATTTTTCATACATGTCACTCTTGATTCATTGGACCATCCCGGTACACCGCTGGAGGCATTCATATAGAGTCATATCTTGTTCTAGTTTCGAGTTGTAATTCATGTGTTGTAAATCAATAAAAGTGTGATGATCATCATTATTAGAGGATTGTCCTCAAAAAAGAAAAAAAGGGAAAGGCCAAAAGAAAAAAAAGAAAGGCCAAAGAAAAAAAAAGAAAAAAAGAAAAAAAAAGAGAAAGAAAATAAAAAGGGGGCAATGTTACTATCTCTTTTTCCACACTTGTGCTTTAAAGTAGCACCATGTCCTTCATATAGTGAGTCTCATATCTTGTGCTTCAAAGTAGCACCATGTTTTTCATATAGAGAGTCTCATATGTTGTCACTTTCATATACTAGTGGGAATTTTTCATTATAGAACTTGGCTTGTATATTCCTAAGATGGGCTTCCTCAAATGCCCTAGGTCTTCGTGAGCAAGCAAGTTGGATGCACACCCACTTACTTTCTTTTGTTGAGCTTTCATTCATTTTTATCTCTAGTGCATCCGTTGCATGGCAATCCCTACTCCTCATGTTGGCATCAATTGATGGGCATCTCCATAGCCGGTTGATTATCCTCATCAATGTGAGACTTTCTCCTTTTTGTCTTCTCCACACAATCCCCATCATCATATTCTATTTCACCCATAGTGCTATATCCATGGCTCACGCTCATGTATTGGATGAAAGTTAAAAAAGTTTGAGATTATTTAAGTACGAAACAATTGCTTGGCTTGTCATCGGGGGTGTAGAATTTAGGAACATTTTTGTGTGACGAAAATGAAGCATAGCCTAACTATATGATTTTGTAGGGATAAACTTTCTTTAGCCATGTTATTTTGAGAAGACATGATTGCTTTTATTAGTATGCTTGAAGTGTTACTATTTCCTATGTCAATATGAACTTTTATTTTGAATCATTTGGATCTAAACATTCATGCCACGATAAAGAAAATTACATTGATAATTATGCTAAGTAGCATTCCACATCAAAAATTCTGTTTTTATCATTTACCTACTCAAGGACGAGCAGGAATTAAGCTTGGGGATGCTTGATACGTCTCCAACGTATCTATAATTTTTAATTGTTCCATGCTATTATATTACCTGTTTTGGATGTTTATGGGCTTTACTTTACACTTTTATATCATTTTTGGGACTAACCTACTAACTGAAGGCTCAGCCCATATTGTTGTTTTCTTGCCTATTTCAGTGTTTTGAAGTAAAGGAATATCAAACGGAGTCCAAACGGAATGAAACCATCAGAAAAGTTATTTTTGGAACAGAAGCAATCTGAGAGACTTGGAGTACAAGCCAGGGAAGCTTCGAGGAAGCCAGGAGATAGGAAGGCGCGCCCACCCTCCTGGGCGCCCCCTGTCTCATGGGCCCCTCTAGGCTCCCCCGACCGACTTCTTTCGCCTATATATTCCCTTATACCCTAAAACCATCAAAATAGAAGATAGATCGGGAGTTCTGCCGCCGCAAGCCTCTGTAGCCACCAAAAACCTCTCGGGAGCCTGTTTTCCGGCACCCTGCCGGAGGGGGGATCCCTCACCGGTGGCCAACTTCATCATCCCGGTGCTCTCCATGACAAGGAGGGAGTAGTTCACCCTCGGGGCTGAGGTTATCTACCATTAGCTATGTCTTTGATCTCTCTCTCTCTTTCTCGTGTTGTCTTTTGTGTTCCCTCTATGGCACGATCTTGATGTATCGCGAGTTTTGCTATTATAGTTGGATCTTATGATGTTTCTCCCCCTCTACTCTCTTGTAATGGATTGAGTTTTCCCTTTGAAGTTATCTTATCGGATTGACTCTTTAAGGATTTGAGAACACTTGATGTATGTCTTGCCATGCTTATCTGTGGTGACAATGGGATATCACGTGATCTACTTGATGTATGTTTTGGTGATCAACTTGCGGGTTCCGCCCATGAACCTATGCATAGGGGTTGGCACACGTTTTCGTCTTGACTCTCCAGTAGAAACTTTGGGGCACTCTTTGAAGTACTTTGTGTTGGTTGAATAGATGAATCTGAGATTGTGTGATGCATATCATATAATCATGCCCACGGATACTTGAGGTGACAATGGAGTATCTAGGTGACATTAGGGTTTTGGCGGATTTGTGTCTTAAGGTGTTATTCTAGTATGAACTCTATGATAGATTGAACGAAAAGAATAGCTTCATGTTATTTTACTACGGACTCTTGAATAGATATATCAAAAAGGATAACTTTGATGTGGTTTCGTACCCTACCATAATCTCTTCGTTTGTTCTCCGCTATTAGTGGCTTTGGAGTGACTCTTTGTTGCATGTTGAGGGATAGTTATATGATCCAATTATGTAATTATTGTTGAGAGAACTTGCACTAGTGAAAGTATGAACCTTAGGCCTTGTTTCCTACCATTGCAATACCGTTTACGCTCACTTTTATCATTAGTTACCTTGCTGTTTTTATAATTTCAGATTAGAAATACCTTTATCTACCATCCATATTGCACTTGTATCACCATCTCTTTGCCGAACTAGTGCACCTATACAATTTACCATTGTATTGGGTGTGTTGGGAACACAAGAGACTCTTTGTTATTTGGTTGCAGGGTTGTTTCAGAGAGATCATCTTCATCCTATGCCTCCCACGGATTGATAAACCTTAGGTCATCCACTTGAGGGAAATTTGGTACTGTCCTACAAACCTCTACACTTGGAGGCCCAACGACATCTACAAGAAGAATGTTGTGTAGTAGACATCAGTCGACTACATACCTGATATCATGATGTAATGTTAAGTCATTTCCTTTTGTACAGTGTCACTGAATTTTCAAGGCGATGATGGCATTTTATTTTAGTTGAACTGCACAAAATATGCTTAAAAGAAGAGGAAATGTCAGGAATGGCTCACTTTTTCAGAAAAAAACTATGTATGCCTTCCTGACATCAGCCGCGGTTGCCTTATTTATATCTTCAAACAGGTGGTTAGAAACAGTCTTGCTACCTTTTCCCATTAAGAAATTGGAATGCTTATATTTGTTAGTCCATGCTTCAACTAGTGCCACTTTTATAGTAATCACACTTTCAATATCTATTCAAACAAGGATGCTCGATTTTAGTGGAACTGCACAAAAATTCCAAATGGTTCAACATTAGGAGCATGTTTTCTTCCAAACCTTTATACCCAATTGGTGGCACTATGAGCTATTCATTACGAAGGTACATGGTTTGCTACTATCTTGCTACTCTTTTTGTACTGTCATTAGATAGTAATACTAGTGGTTTGCACGTGAATTTATTGGCATGATGGACCTACATTGGAGGTGCAGGACAAGATTCAATGATTGGATGGGTTGCCCCGGTTCATGAGGCCCATTCATCCTGGTTCATGAGGCCCATTTGTCCCGGTTGCCGAACCGGGACGAAATGGTCGGTACTAAAGCCCAATACTTCTCATCCTGGTTCGCCAAGGAACTGGGACAGATGGGGCTCCATGTGGCCGCTGCGGCTAGCCCAGGTAGGAGGGCCTTTTGTCCCGGTTGGTGCCACCAACCGGGACCAAAAGGCTTCCACACGTCAGCAGTTCAGGGGCTGGGGTTTTTGTTTTTTCTGAAGTGGGG
>NC_041386.1:662245654-662261104 GCF_002162155.2 Triticum dicoccoides | reverse complement strand
AGGGGTTCCGTATATTGTGTTAGCTAGCTAATAGAGAGAAGTGTCCTCTCTTATCTCCGTTCTTGGTCGACACTACGTATTATACGTATAGAGAGGACTTGACACGCTAGCTAGCTAGTAAGCAAATGAAGGAAACCGTTAAGTACAGAAGATCATCATGGACATATACAGAGTGAAGTGATCGACCTCTCCTTCTCTGAGAGATTGGTCGAACAACAAGTTTTCATATATCTATCCGATGCTAATGGCTACGTATATACAATATAAGATCTCTTACAATACCCTACATCTGACCTCAACTTGCACATGGTATTCTCCGTGTTTGTTGATGACGTGGTCAAGAAAGAATCCAGCCAATTCCTCTTGAATTGCTCGCATGCGATCTTGTGGTAGGAGTTCATCCCTCATTTGCCACATCTAATTTGAAGAAGGAGGCCAATACATATATATGAATGAAACTCAACACAAATGATGGTAATAAAATAAAATTGTGAATATTATTGCTTACGCACTTCATATTATTTTTTAGAGTAGCCCCGCTCACAGGTCGTTTGGCGGATGAACTCGCAAATGTAGTATCCATAGAAATCATTCCCGGGTTCCTACCACAACCACTTTACAAGAAAGAGGTGAATCAAACTGATAAGCAAGCATGCTAAATGGTATTGATGAAACTAGCTAGAATCAATGGGAGATGCCCGGAACTAGCTAGTAGTACTTACTTTCGGGTGGTTAAATCACAGCTCCGCTAGCAGTCCCGGAGCTCGTGCGGTGAACTTTTTCAAAACCCTGCCAGACAAAGAAAACAATTACTTGATATCAAGAAATGAACAAAGTTGCCAATATGGTGCGATAATGATCGATTGAACTTACTTCTCAAGAATTTTAGTCATGGTCGCATACTCCTTGGGATTTTTTCATTTCGAGTCTATGACGGTTACTAGTCCCTGCTCAAGCTTAATCTCTAGCAGAATAAAGTGGAAGCTCCGCACACATGCATAACTCATCAATTACATTACTATAACCTCGAGTAATAAGGGAAACCAAATATGCATAAGACAATAACACTCACCTGTATTCGTAAGGAAAGAGTATTGTAGCTTTGTTTTGATTTCGAAGTAACGATGCGAGCAAGTTGGCCTCGATTTGTTTGGCATCATGTTTAACACTCCATTCATCCATGAGATTAATGTTAATGACCCCAATATCACCTATTTGTCTTTTCTTCAATTCGGCGATCTTCAATCTGCATAATATAGTGAGGATAATTACAAAGAAGTAGTATACTTACAGACAGTAGCAAGTGATGATTGTTTTATCGAGGGCCTTTTGATTGAAAAACTGGAAGAACTCCTCATATGGAACAGACAACAGATCAATTCCAACGAGGTCGTGCTCCTCTTTAACTCTCGGCGTCAAATTATCCGCCCTAGACTTCCTGCAGATGTCTGTGTACCAATCATGGAATCTTCGCATCATCGTTGTTAGAGGAGTACCAGGTTTGATGAGAGGCTTCCCGTGCTAGAATTTTAATGTGTCCACCTCCATCGTATCAAAAAGTCAATCGTCGGGCATGTAATCTCCAGGATTGGTACCGGGCAGCATCCCCGAAAGGTTAGCAACGATATCGCTAGACACATTGAGCGGGGGACACGATTGCTTCGCTTGATCGCTGAGCTGGGGAATTTGTTTCGCTCTCCTTCGTTCTGCTAACCTTTGATTAGTGCAAGTACTTCCCGACTGCTCCACTTCCTTATATGTCCTTTCAATAACGCGGTCATAGTTGCATTGTGGCAAAGGCGATGGTGCTCGCGTCAGAGCATCCAAAGTGTGCTTCGCTTCCACTGGATCTATCTTCTCCTCCGGAGGTGGATGTTTCTTAGCTTTTACCGATTGAAAGAAGTCATTCACTTGGCCTTTAGAGATCTTCTGGTTTTCCTCATCGCTCCTCTCGTATGGTAACTTCTCTAGAGGCTTGAGAGATGATGGACCGAATTTGTATTGCCTCCCGCCTCTGGCTATACTGCTAGACGCTGGAGCAGTCGGAGTGGCTGCGGCTGTCTTATTTTGTTGCTTAAGAGGCAGAGCAGCCAGAGGCGGACTGCTACGATGCGCCGGAGCAGCCAGCGCAGCGGTGTCTATGTTCCGCCGTCGCTTACGAGGCGACGAAGGAGGAGGCAGGCTGCTCGGACGCGCCGGAGCAGGCGGAGAAGGAGGTGGACTACTACCGCCCTCATGTGCCGGAGCAGGAGGCGGAGTGCCTTGATCACTCGCCGGAGGAGGAGGAGGAGGTGGAGGAGGCGGAGTGCCCAGCTGACTCGCAGGATCCCTGAAGTTCAGAAGCTTGATGTGCTGCTTCCACCATAGACACGGAGTCTTCAGAGCAAGACCCAGCTGAATCTCCCCATCACCTATGTGGGGTGGTCAAGCTGGAGCTCCTTATATCGCTCTGTTATTTCGTCCACCAAGCTCATTGCGTCCTAAGGTGGCACTGCTGTGAATCCCTGATAAAATCCACGGGGCAGCTAGGACCCGTCAAGTCAGGCTGCTGAACGAGCTTGGTGGAAGCCATGCTGCTTCTCCACTGAGATGGCGGGGTAGCTTCTGGGGTAGCTTCTTGGGCAGGATCTCACAACTGCTAGTTCTCAACATCTTGTCGTTCCTCTAGCTTTCGTACCCTTGCCTTAAGCTCCTGCAGTTTGCTCTGCTCCACTTTCCTCCTCCTCTCTTGGGTTTTGTAACCGCCTGCTTCGGGAAACCCAACCTTCCACGCAACGGAGTCTGGCGTGCCTCGTGTTTGTCCAGGGTGCTCAGGATTCCCGAGGGCCCTTGTCAGCTCGTCGTTCTCTCTGTTGGGAACGAACGTCCCTTCCTGCACTTTGTTGATTTTCAAAGCTTTGTGATGGGTGTTGCAAGTTGCTCGTCCGTACAGCAGCACTTCCTTGTTTCAGGGTCCAAAGTTCCCCCAACCCCGAAGAACCAAGTCCTTGAACGGTCTGGCTAGTGCAATGTCTATGGTTCCCCGAACCCCTTTAGCAATCAGGTCCTGCTCAGCCTTGTCCCACAACGGTCGGGCTTTGAGGTAGCCACCTGACCCCGTGCGATGGTGATGCTCCTTCTTTGCAGCATTTATCTTGTTAATTGATGACATCTTCTTACTCCTCTCCGATGGCTTGTTGGCCACAAATGCGGGCCAGTGATCTCTTATCTTCTCAAATCGGCCGGTGAATTCTGGAGTCTTGTCTTGGTCGACATACGTTGCTTTTAACTCATTCTTCCACCTCCTGAATAGATCTGCCATCTTCTTGAGAGCATGAGACTTGATCAATGGATTTATAACCGGCTTCTCCGGATCCTCCTCTTCTGGTAGGGTGAAATTTACCTTCAGCACTTTCCAAAGATCATCTTTCTGTCTATCTTCGACAAAAGAAACTTGAAGCTCTTCCTTCTTAGGCTGATTCCATAGCTCGATGCTGATCGGGATCATGTCCGTAACAAGAACCCCGCACTGAGTATAAAATGCTTCCTTGGTCCGGAGGGGTTCAAACGGTTGGCCATCGCACGCGATTTCTGTGATCGTGAACCTTTCATCCGGGCGCAACTTTTTCTTCGGGCCTCATTTATTTACTGAAGTTTTTCTTGATCCGGAGGGCTATAAAAGAAGAAAGAAGAGTTAATATATGTACATACCGAAACAATTATTGCATCAATTAGCTAGTCAGCACAGGCTTTATATATATATATATACATATATATACCTCACCATACTTTGCAACAGCTGATCCCGACTCTGTTCGGTCACCGGAGCCGTCATCACGGTCGCCGGAGCCACCATCACGATCATGACTTTCCTCCTCCATTGTTTGATCACCATAGCCTGCTTCCTCTCCTTCCATACCTTCTTCGATGTCGTTGAGAAATGACATGACATCACGTCCATCGCCGATTATGTCCCCCAATATCTCTTCTTATTCGAAGTCTCTTTGTTGATCCATAGTTTCTGCAAATATTACAACATGGAAATTAATATACAAACATGAGAGATGGATATATTAATAGTGGCAAACGTAGACCCCTTGGCGATCCTCGACCCCTCGATGACCCTCAACCCCTCTGCGACCCGACACTCTCTACCCTAGTTTCCGACACCCTAGTTCCCGACACCCTCGTTCCCGATAAAAAATAAGAAGAGGACGAAGAAGAGAAAATAGAGGAGAAGAAGAAGAAAAAATACAAGAAAAAAAAAGAGGAGAAGAAGAAGGAATAGAGGAGAAAAAATAGAAATTGTTTTCTATTTTTTCTTCTTTTCCTCTATTCCTTCTTCTTCTCCTCTTTTTTTCTTCTTCCTCTTCTTATTTTTTCTCCTCTTTTTCCTCTCCTCTTCTTCTCCTCATGTCGAAGTTACCGGGGAGGGGGTATATCGACAACGACAACATATACATAGAAAAAATGTTAACGTGGAGGGGGGGTACCGACCCCCCCTCATGTCGAAGTTATCGGGGAGGGGGTATATCACTACAAAAAAAATACACTTCCGTGATGATACGTGTTTGTCACAGTAGGTCGCGCTGTTTGTCATGCATGTACATCCATGATGATTTTATGACAGAATCAAGATAGTCATACCTGTGCTGTCGTAGAAGTGTTCCATGACATTACCAAAATTATCATCACAGAAGTGTCCACTTCCATGACGATAAATCGCGCGTCATAGAAGTGCTTTCGTCAAGGGTGACCGACATGTGGCATCCACCATAACGAAACGCTGTTAAGCTATCGGGTCAGGTTTTGGATCCGATAATCCATTAATAGCCCGGACCAATGGGAAATTTCCACGTGTAAAATTCTGATTGGCCGGAGGGAACACCCGTTAGCTCGTTAGTGGGCCAGATGTCGCCCGTCCATTGGAGGAGACATGCCTATGATACGTCGACACGTGGTTGGGCCCAACAGAGGCCCATATAGGTTAAAAAGGCCGACCCAGTCAAAGGCCCGTAGTACTTAATCAGGTACTAGTGGGCCAACCCAATAATGGACTGCTTAATAAAGGCCCATTTACGGCCCGAAGCCACATCTGGCCCATTAATTGTTCGCCCAATATTTGGGTCCATTTACGGCCTAAAGCCAGATCTGTCCCATTAATTGTTCGCCGATCCCATTAATTGTTCGCCGAATATTTGGGCCCAACTACGGCCCAGTGACTTTCGGCTTGTTAGAGGCCTGATGTGGACATGGCCCATTTCAGTCCGGTTTGACTTTTGGCCTGGGAATGGCCAGTGCTGCCCATGGGCCATATATGGTCCGACGGGACATCAGGCCCACTAATGGCCCGTGCTAAAGGTGGCAACAATTAAGCCCGACGTGACTTTGGGCCTGTTAAAGGCCTGTCGCGTAATTCGGCCTGTTGATGCCTGTACTAAGCTTTCGGCCTCTTAAAGGCCCATGATACCAGTGGGCCAACTAAGGCCCGAGATATGTTTCGGCCTGGTAACGGCCCGTGAGCTAACTGGGCCCAAAAAGGCCCGGTCTACATTTCAGCCTGCTAAAGGCCCGTCGACGACTAGTGAAAATTGAGGCCCAACATGCATTTCGGCCTGCTAAAGGCCCGTGGTTTCATCTGGGCTGTAACAGGCCAGTACAATATTCAGCCTGTTAATGGCCCAACGCTACCTGGGCCAAACTAAGCGCTGGGTCGACAAAAGGCCCAACTAAAATATAGGCAGTGTAAGTTGTGGGCCTGGCGCAATGTGTGAAGCCCCAATCATTCGGGCCCAAGAAAGACGCAGGCCGGCCCAATTGTTGCCCGCTAAAAACCTGGCCCGTTAGAGTCGAATGTTTCGGCCCAGTCGACTACATCTGATTTTTTCTAGATAGCGAATGATGGCAGTAACTAGTAGGAATTAAGAACAAACCTACTCTATACAATAAAGAAATTACGACATCGTAACTAAGAATAAGCCTACACTATACAATAAAGGAATTAAGGTATATTACATCCACTGGGCATCGAAGTTCGCCACCAGTGATCATAAAGCGCAACGAAGAAGCATATTACAAAAACTGGGCACCATTGCAGCGTAACAAAATAATACTGAACTGAGACCACTTCCAAGACAGTTCAAGAAAGGTTAGCCTTGCGGGGGAACTGCTGCGCAAGCTGCTGAGCAAGGCTGTGAGACCGGCCTAGCATGTCATTCATAGCTTCCAGGTGTAGCTGTTTAGCGATGAGGTTCTCATTGGTGTTCTCCGCAATCTTTCTTAGAGATAGGACTTCAAGTCGAAGTTGAGTTACAGAATGCCTTTCTGCTAGAACTTGGGACTGAAGAAGTCAAACTAATTCAGACAATGAATTCTGTGAGCTTATCTGACTGCTAGTCTCAAGGAACTTGAACACTGCATCAAGACAAGACTTTGGGGTTATCTCGCTATCTTCAAGATGTTTTGCCTTCTTTGCTGCAATATATGTTGGGTTTGTCTCACAACCTTCAGCAGACTTGTGCATGCCATCAGGCATATCGCCCTGAAACAAAGCAGAGAGATGACAGGTTTTGCACGTGTATAAACAAAGATGATAACTGTGCTGTCAATTCCATCCAGTTTCAAATTAGAAAATAAAGAGTAAGTTCAAAATATCAATAGCATAATTTGGCATTGTTCATAATGCGGGGAGCTTCACCACACTACTGGATTACCATGTCAACATAACAAGCATAGATGAAGGGCAAAGAAAATCATTGTATCTATTTTGGTTAATGTGCATGGCATGTTGTTCATATCATTAGCCACATCAGTAAGATAAAACAGGAGATGAAAAGGTGCAAATGTGGGCTGCTTCACCACACACTGGATTATAGATCCACAAAAACAAGCATACATATAGGGAGTATTTAGTAATGTGCATGGTATGAATAAGGAATTTGGTTTTACAAGTAAAACTTAGAACTTACGGTTCTTGCGAACATGCATTTTGGTAGAAACAGCAAACTAAACAGCAGTAAACAATAGGGAGTATGAGCAAATTAAACAACAGTTGAGGGTAAAGGCTTTAGAAGGACTGACTTACATTAACAGTTAACACCGGCTTTATAATGCCTTTCTCCATGTCAAGGGAATGATAACTCAATAATTTCAGCACAAAATCTTCTTCATAAGCATTGCATGTACTCTACATTTTGTAGAGAGTAATTATAGATATGATAATACTGGAAGGGATAGAGGATAATGAAGATAAGATGTAGATTTATGCTACATAATCAACTACCAACCCCTGGAAGTACAAGCGTTACATGACAAAATGTACTGACAAGAGCAATGGGCTACACTACTGCACTGGCATTGTCTGTGTATTCTACCTGTTGGTAAGATTAAATATAGATCTGATCTTTTTTAGTAAATGATGGGCGAGGGAGATAAGATGCATAATGCTACACAATGAACCAATCCCTCTTCCCATAATACAAGAGTGTTTTGAACACTGGTGTACTATATAGAACGTTCTTATATTATGGGACAGAGGGAGTAGCTGTTAATGTAAGTACAGTGATATACCACGTCCAGTCCTTACAAGAGGACTGCAGAGCTAAACCTCTTCAAAAGCATTGGGTTGATTCTAAATTTATGTAAGAGTCCATATGGATCTTATAATGTCCACCAAATGGACGATTACGAGGCTAACATGTGCAGTGATGCTACATAATCAAAGAGCTATAAAAGTAAGTATGGCATACAGGGCATGAGATACTCACAAGAGCAATGCAGTGTGCAGTATAGTTGCGAGATTCTGTGGTCCCTTGAGAATGAATGTTCTTCTGCTAACAGTTTTCGTACAAGTGAGACATTAAGGCAAATGCAGAAATGTAGTTCAAATTGTGATGTGATATCATAGACAGTACCTTACGCTACAGCCGAGACCAATGTGTAACAAGATTATTCCAGTCACCGTCGGATAAATGTAGCACCGAAGACTTTACAGAAATTTCATTAAGAGGCTTGCCATTGAAGTGCGCTTGCCTCAGGTAGGAACGATACTTCATCAACGAGTGCTTGAAAAGTGCAACAAACCCTTGCTCGTCTTTACAATCCAGTTTGCTCCTCGCCTGTTTAAAAGAATGAAATCTTATGTCTTTTGTCAGCAGAAACATATGCAATAATGACCAAGAATAACATTAGTACATTACTTACGCGTAAGTTGCGGAGGAAGACTGGAAATTGTTCTGTGTGTCTGCAGTATAATCTTTCCATGAAGGAAAGATGCACACAAAGTTCCTCACAACAACATAAGCTTCGTCTTCTAAACTGGGAAGAAATGGAACATCAGTCCTATTTGTTGCAATTGGGGCTCTCTGTGGTTCGAAAAGGGATTTGGCAACTGGATTTGGTGTACTCTTTGCTGGAATGGGGGTTTTGCGTCGTAGAGCTGGTGCTATGTCAACTGACATAATCATAATGTTTGCTACAGTTGGGGTCTGCTGAGTTGGGGCATCAGAAATAACCCGTGTAGTAGGGCTAGAGTCTGCTAGAGTTGGGGTGTTTTGTGGGTCAGGTGATATTGCAACTACACCTAATGGGCTATTTGATTTATCAGGTGCCACTACCTTTTCCAAATACTTTGCTTGTGCTCCTCCACGATCAGCAATCGCCCTCTTCCTTTTGAACGTCTGATAGACAAGAACACCATTTGAATGGATAAATATGGTATGATGACAGATGGAATATGTACTGAAAATGGATAGGCAGGGCGTATTCACATACATGATGTGTAAACTAAGCTAATGGCAGTTCGATAAAGTAGAAGCAATGCAAAGCATTAGTTGCAAGATATGTGCGACCAATGTAACCTGGGAAAGTTAGAGCAACCACCTTGATGGGTGAATAAGATAGGGCATCTTCCTCTGGCTCCTCCACTAGGGAGCTACATTAACTTAGGTCTCCCTCTAGCTCAGAATCACTGTTAGGATCATATTCTGAGCATGAATCTGTAGGTGGAGAGCCTTTGAATTGCATTGCATCCAGACTTGATTTCAGTCCCTTAATGCCAAGTTTGACAACCATGGCATTGTTCTCCTTTATTCTTTTCATGCGCACAAGCTCATAATCATTATGATGTTGTTCAGAATCAGAGATTCATGAAAACATAAAAAGTAGTCAGATTATCTATGGAATGCATTGCAGACTCAACTCGAAGAGTGTCTCGCTATAAACCCCTGCATATGCAAAGTTCACCCCCCAACCGTGCTGACCAGACCACACACAGAAATACAAACCCCTTATGTCTCTATAACAGGCAGACACACATTTCAAAACTAAAGTAGGAACATTAGAATCATATGAAATTTGTATTTGAACAAATAAACTAAGGAATTATGAGTGGCATAATGTTTAGCTTCAAGGGTGGAGTGTTGGTAGTGCGACACAAAGCAAGTAGGCAGATTGTATTCCATGTAAAAGATCGAAACCTATGTAAAAGCTGGAAATGACACTTTCTTTCTATACAATGCAGTGTTCGTTGCCCACACATGATGGAAGAGATCACATAGAAAAATACTATTCACTCATGTCTACGGTTCCAGTATTTAGAAACAGGGTGGTCCACCCTAAAAGAATATTGACAACAAATATGACAAGGCAAGCATAGATGTAGTGAATCAATCATTTATTTGTGAGCTTACTAGGACAAGTATGCAGAATTGTAATTGAAGTAAGAGACCGTCAAAAATCTGAATGAAGAAGTTTGTCTAGCACTTATTGTTTGCAACTAATCTACATGAATAATTGGATATTATATCGAATGAGTAAGGAAGACAAGTAAAATTGTCAACAAACCTGGCTTGTAGTAGTAACCTGGGTCAATTTCACTACGACCAACAATCCAAAATGACAAGTATCTGTTCCGAGGGTCGGAATTTTGAAAACCCTGTGAACTTTAGAGGTACTAAAGATTACCAAAATACATCTGAATCATTAAGTGTAGGTAGCACTGAGCACACAACAAACCCTAATGACAGTTCTGCCTAATGAGTAATGAATCAATTAGAAAATGGGTGATGAGGAGTGGCTGCTGAGTGTTGAGGACGTATCTCAGGATAAATCGGGTTGGCTTGGTGGGTGCTGCATGCCTGAGCCCTGAACGGACTGGGAAGGTTGGCACGGCGGCATGCCTGGGCAGCGGTGACGCTGTTGGGCGAGCGGCTCCTGACCTCCTGTTAGTCCGGCATCTCCTCCTAGAGTCATGCTGTCCAAGAATGGCAAGTCGCCAACGAGGCAGACGGCTGGGGGCGAGTAGAGATCGAAAGTGCACAGCAGAACAGAGGGGAATCAGAGCCTGGGACGACCCAAAATCCCAGGGTGGGCCGGCCCACCGTGGGCACCCTATAGAGATACACACCCGAGCGGCGAACATGCATTTTCAAAACTAATTCAGGAACATTTAGCTGACCAATTAAACGACTCTGTTTTAATAATATCAGATTCGTATTTGAACAACTAAGCTTGTTTAGCTTGATGGGTGGAGCAGTGTTATTATGACATGAAGCACGTATTCTGATCGTATAGTGATCATAAAAGGGGGAAACTCTAAGCATATTTTTTAGCAAAAGAGGGTTTCCCCTCCGATTTCTATTAAAGAAACCACCACGAAAGCAACATGATCAATTAACCCTAAGCATGATCAATTAAACCGTATTATGACTGTGCCATGGCAGATTTGAAGCTGCAAACCGGAGAAATGATATTTAACATCCATTGTTTGCTTCGAACTAAGAACTAAACTCTAAGAGCTGAAAAGAAAGTAGAGTAACCAAGTTAAGATCTATTTTTTGGTTGAGATCAAAAAGATGAGGAGATATGAAGTACCACCTCTCTTGCGGTGTTGTGTATGCATCGGGGGTGCGATGGCTGTCGGTGGTGTTGAAGCAGATCTACGACCGTAGATGGGTGCATCGGGGGATAAGTCCTATTGCGGTGGAAGATAAGGTCGTGTGAGCGGCCCTGGCAAAGAGGACGACGGTGCCGATGAAGTGAGAGGACGCGATGCAAGGCCATTGGTTCGTCGCCATGGATGAGTACGTCCATCTCTAGTAGTGGACAACGCGGTCTTGGTAGGCGCTCTGGCATGCTGGAGGACGGTGGCGATGGATGTGCTGGAGGACGGCGGCGATGGATGGGGTGGCGGACGGAGGCTGGTGTGGGGATGGTGTTCTAGCGCAGATGGTGTATGAATGGGAAAATGGAGGAAGAGGTACGGGGAACCATGTTTTTGGGATGCGCCTGTCTGAAATATGGGAAAGTTACGAACTTAGCCTCCGTTTAAAATTTGGACGTCTCGTCGGTTGGGGATAGGACGGTAATCTCGCATCTCGCCAATATTTGCCGAGAGCGATTTCGGGCGAGGGGAGGGTGGTTGGCGCCCATGGTTGGCGCCCACGGTGTATGAACCAGGCTGAGAGGTAGGGCGGTTGTGTCACGTCTGAGTGAAGTTACAAACCTGCCCCTATTGAAAATATTTGCCTAGATCGATTTCGGCCAAGTCGAGTTTGTTTTACCGCCCACCGTGTATGAATGAGGAATGGAGGGAGAAACGGAGGTCTTTCGGACGAGCTTGAATCAAATGTGTTTTGCCGCCCATGTTTGATGCCCACCGTGTCGGAATGGGCTCAGAGGCGGTCGTGTCACGTCTACTTGAAGTTACTAACCTACCCCTATTTAGAGTAGTGGAAATCGGGCCAATGGATTGTCCGTGTAATGGGTAGACAATAATTTCCATCTCCCAAACAGTTGGCTTCGGGCAGCCGACGGCGAGTGGACATTTTGCCGCTTCTTTCGAATTTTGGGACAATAAGCATCCACGTTTACCCTGGCAACTAAATTCGAATCCATTATGTATTCCTATATGAATCTTTATAAATCATTTTATGTGTTTTTATATATATCTTCAAAAGGACGACAAAGATGTTTTCCACTATCATATATGAATATGGTTTCCAAATGCCGATACTCAAATTCAGAAGCTAGAATCCAATTTAAGGTGAATTCGAATATTTGAAACACTTCATGTCCAACTCAAATGTCACACGCAGCATAATGTGTACTCCCATTTAGATATGTACACAAGCGATGTATCAAGATTCAAATACCGAGTCAATCAACCAAGAATGTACAAAACTAACAGACATATAAACACTTATAGAGTATATGGATCAATAATATCAACTAACATACATAAGTCAAGCCACTGTACTTTTGTTTGCTACAACAACATCCTTTTTTAGCCAGCATCTTGGCCCTTTCCGATGTGTGCCACTTATGGTCCATCTATACTACTATTATTGTTGAATGCACATTCAGCCCGATTGGCATATTTGTAGGTCTGGCACAGCAATCCAAATGAAATGTCTCCGAGTCTTATCAATTAATTCAGACTTGTGCGTAAATAAAATTACAAACCAAAAAACAAAAAAAAAACAATTCGTCCCTGACTGCTGGGACCCACCAGCTACATCTTTGCATGCAAGGAAGTGCGTCCGGGCAAAAAAACAATTCGCCCCCAGACTGCTGGGACCCACCAGCTACATCTTCACACGCAAGGAAGTGCCTGACAGTCGGGACCCACCTGGGCGAAGCATATGTAGCGTTGTCATTCTGGTCATGAACGTGTACGTACATAAATACTGGTCAATGTAGAGGTGCGCACGTGGCGTAGTAGAGGCGCGCATGTAGCATGTACATGTATGTACAGCGGCCAGTGTGCAAGAAAGGAAATACGGCCACACACGTACATACGGGTGGGGTCTCGAACGCCTACTCGCGCATATATACGTACGGCCAGGGCTCGTATACATGGCTGGGTTAGAACGGAGAAACGGCGTCATCGTCGTGTTCATGGGGAGCCAGCCGGGTGGGTCAGAATGGAATGCATCGTCTGGCGTACCGCAAAACGGGATCCTGTTCATCGGGAGGGGTCTGGCGTACCGCAAAATGGAGGAAACGGACCTCCTACAGTCGAAATGGGGGTCCTGTTGATCGGGAGGGGTGTGGCGTACCGCAAAACGGACGAAACAGACTTGTGTTGGAGCGCTACGCTCGAAACGGGGGTCCTGTTCATCGGGAGGGGTGTGGCGTACCGCAAAATGGGACTCCACGGGATACTGTTCATCTCCACCGTTGACCTCCTCCAGCCTCCACGGGCTACTGTTCATCCACCATCGACCTCCTCCAGCCTCCACCTGCGACTGTTCATCCACGGGCTGCTGTTCATCCAGCCTCCACCGCATGCTACTCCACCGGCTACTGTTCAACCACCCCTCTCCACGGGCTCCTGTTCAACCACCCCTCCATGGGCTATTGTTCATCCACCCATCCACCATCTATTGTTCATCCAGCCCTCCACGGGGTCGTCCTGTTCATCCAGAACTCCACGGGGCCGTGTTCATCCAGCCCCAACCGGCTCGATCGATCGGGGTCCTGTTCATCCAGAGGCAACGCCATAGGGTCCTGTTCATCCACCCCCACCGCTCACTGTTCTTCCACCCCCCCTGCAACACTCACTGTTCATCCAGAGGCAACATCGACCGACTTCAGTTAGCAGCAATAGCGAAGGAATCGCTCGATCAAGTTCAGTCAACAGCCATCGATCGATAGCTCGGGTTCAGTAACGCGTAGCCTGCAGTGCAATCGCTCGGGTTCAGTTAGGCGACGCCTCGCTCGGGTTCAGTTAGAGCCCAACGCCTCACACACACGCGCGTACGTGTATGAGAGAAACACGCATCGCTCGGCCCCCGACCACCCACTGTAACCGAGAACTTGCCGAAATTTTCCTCGTCCTCGCTTCTACCATGGTTTTTCTGTCATGGACGGCCCAAAGAATGTCATGCAGCTGCGTCTCCGGCCTGCCCAGGATGAAAAGCCTATTTTCTGTCATGATTTTTTGTCGTAGAAGTTGGAGCGTACCACATCTATGATCATACCAGGTTTTGTCACAATTATCGTCATAGAAGTGTCATAAGTATGACAGAAAAAATTTCGTTCGGCCCAAAATGTCACAGATGTGTCTTTTTTGCAGTGTATATATCGACAAAATTACATCATCATATATCATCGAACTAAATTACATCATCATCATCATATATATACATCTAAAAAAGTTTTCATATATCATATATATATATCATCTAGTACAAAAAATTGACCAAGCTAGTTTTCATATATCATCATCATTATCATCATCATCTAACACAGAAAAAATTAACTAAGTTTTCATATATATTGACGGCATCGGTGGCGGCGGCAGCGGCAAGGTGGAGCAGAGGCGGCCTAGCGGCGACGGCGACGATGAGGAGCAGGGGGCGTCCGGAAGAAGAAGATCGATTTGGTCGAAACTGCTAAGTGTTATCTCGACTATCGACTCTCGACTCTCGACGACCCTCAACACTCGACCCCTCGACGACCCTCGACACTCGACCCCTCAACGACCCTCGACCCTCGACTCTCGACGACCCTCGACCCTCGATGACCCTCGACCCCTTGATGACCCTCGAACCCTCGATGACCCTCGACCCCTCGATGACCCTAGTTTCTGACACCCTAGTTCCCAACACCCTCGTTCCCGATAAAAGATAAGAAGAGCAAGAAGAAGAAAAAATGGAGGAGAAGAAGAAGAAGAAAAATAGAAGAAAAAAAGAAAAAAAAGAGGAGAAGAAGAAGGAATAGTGGAGAAGTCTATTCCTTCTTCTTCTCCTTTTTTTCCTTCTTCTTCATCTTCTTATTTTTTTTTCCTCTTCTTCCTCTCCTTCTTCTTCCCTTCTTATTCTCTTTCTTCCTCTTCTTATTTTCCTTTTTTCTCTCATTTTCTTCTTCTTCCTTCTTCCTCTTTTCTTCTTTTTTCTTATTTTCCTTCTTCCTCGACCACCCTAACCCTAAAAAAATACAACTAACGATAACGACTTCGCTTGCATACATATGAAACATGATCGATCATCTATGAACAATAAAAACATCGTATGCTATATGAACAAAAAAATCACATCTATGAACAAAAAAATTCATATGATCATCTATGAAAAAAACATCATATATATATGCAGAAAAAATATATTACATCAACATATATGCAATATATATATATATATATGCAGAAAAAAATCATATATCCACGGCGGCGGCGGCGGCAGGGCGACAGGGCAGGGGCGCGGGGGCTCACAGGGGGCGGCTTCGGTGACAGCGAGGTCAGGGCCGGCCTGAGGCACAAGCGGCATGCGCGAGGCAGGGCAGGGGCCGGCGTGAGGAGGCGACGACGAGGTGGGGGAGGCGGAGGTTACGGCGAGGTCACAGAGGCGGGGCGGCGATGGCGAGGGTGCGACGACGGGGGCGGCGACAGCGACGAGGAGTTGGCGACATCAGGGCGCAAAGGAGTTGGCGACGACGACGTGGCATGGGCGATGGACGGCGTCAGCGTGG
>NC_041386.1:662222913-662245427 GCF_002162155.2 Triticum dicoccoides | reverse complement strand
GGGGGAAACTGCAATGAGAACTGAAAAATTTCACAAGTCTTGTTTATATACCCAGGGATTGGTCCCGGTTGGTGGCACCAACCGGTACCAATGCCCCCTTTAGTCCCGGTTCATGCAAGTCTTGTTTATACACCCACGGCATTGGTCCCGGTTCATGGCACCAACCAGTACCAATGCCCCCTTTAGTCCCAGTTGGTGCCACCAACCGGGACCAGCGGCCTTGCAGAGCAGGGTGGTGGTGGGAGTTTAGTCCCACCTAGCTAGTTGGAAGCACCCGACACCTGTTTATGAGCCCCGTTGCCTCTTCCCTCTCGAACTCCTCTGAACTGCAGGCCTATGGGCCTAAACTGACACTGTTATGCCTGTGGGCCTGCTGGGCCTTCTACGGGCCTGAATCCTGGCCCAATTAGCTGGGTTTCTAGTCGTATTCACGCCATGGTGGCCTAGTAGGTGGCATTTTTTTTTATTTTTTTTCCAATTTTTTGTTTTGTTCTTTGCATTATTTTTTTCTATTGTTTTTTGCTTTATTTTTATTTCTTTTTGCTTTTAGGTAATAAAAATTATAATCTTTCTGTTAGTGCCATTTGTTTTCCAATTTGAATAGTTTAAATTTGAATTTTTTAAAATTTGTGTGAATCACTAGTTTTGAATAATTTTACTATAAAGATAGATTTTTGAGTGATTCTTTTTCCTGCTATTTAATATCACTGTGTTTTATCATTACATTCAAAAAAAGATTTTGTTATTTTAGTTTCTAACAAAATATTCTTTATGATAATTCTTTTTGCAATTAAAGTTTCTAACAAAAAAATTTCTTTATGAAAATTCTTTTTGCTTTAATGTTTTGAACAGAAAATACTTTGATAATTTTGGTTTCATAAATTTTATATAATTTTAGTTTCAATAGTACTAGAGGTTTACAAAAGTTTTTTTTGAGTTGATTCCTTTTGCTATTGGAGTTTTATAAAAGCTTTTTAGTTGGTTCTTTTTGCTATTGAAGGATATTATAGTTTTGTTTTAATTGATCATAACAGAATATTTTAATTGATTATTTTTAGTTCATTCTTTTTGCTATTAGTTCATTCTTTCAGCTAAATGACCCTTAAATTGAAAAGCACTACAAATGAACTCTGAAAAGGTTGAAAGTTGGCATGGTATCATCATTTCACCCACATAGCATGTGCTAAAAAGCTGAGAGGGTTACAATAAAAACTGGATGCACTTCGTGTACAAAACAGACAATCTCTTTGGAAGTATTAGGGTTTCGAACGAAAACTCATCTGTTACAAAGGGATTTCATTTGTTCAAATGTAACTGCAGTGATATTCAAGATCGAAGGCATCATTATAATAGTTGTTGATAGAAAGTCTTCACTTTTTTTCGCTTGTGTCCTTTGCTTATTGCGCCGCAACCATGGATAATCTTCATCGTTTAACAGGGTGCTTAGGTCAGCCTTGACTTTGAAGGGAGGAATTTCATGAAACTTTTCATAATGTTCAGACACGTCAGTTTGCCCTCCAATCCCATGATGTATCATTTTCCTGAAAGAACTATGTGGCGTTTTGCTCATCGTATGATGTATCTGCTTCCTTATCTTTTCGTTTTCTCGGTTTGGTAGACATGTCCTTCACATAGAAAACCTGCGCCACATCATTGGCTAGGACGAATGGCTCGTCTGTGTACCACAGATTGTTCAGATCCACTGTTGCCATTCCGTACTATGGGTCTACCTGTACCCCGCCTCCTGACAGATTGACCCATTTGCACTTAAGCAAAGGGACCTTAATATCGTATCCATAGTCAAGTTCCCATATGTCCACTATGTAACCATAATATGTGTCCTTTCCCCTCTTGGTTGCTGCATCAAAGCAGACACCACTATTTCGGTTGGTGCTCTTTTGATCTTGGGCGATCGTGTAAAATGTATTCCCATTTATGTTGTACCCTTTTTAAGTCATTACAGTCGAAGATGGTTCCCTCGCCAACGAATATAGGTCATCAGAAATAGTGTTGTCACACCTGAGACGTGTTTCGAACGAACTACCGAAACTCCTGATGTGTTCACATGTAATCTAGTCGTCACACTGGTCCGGGTGTTTGGAGCGCAGAATGTTCTTGTGTTCATCGACATACTGGGTCACCAAGGTAGAATTCTGTAGAACCGTGTAGTGTGCTTGAGACCAAGAATGCCCATCCCTACATATTATTGAGTCCCCTCCTAGCGTGCCTTTTCCATCCAGTCTCCCCTCATACTGCGATTGAGGCAGACAAGGGACACGATGTTTTACCCAGGTTCGGGCCCTCTTGATGGAGGTAAAACCCTACGTCCTGCTTGATTAATATTTATGATGTGTGTTACAAGAGTAGATCTACCACGAGATCAAGGAGGCTAAACCCTAGAAGCTAGCCTATGGTATAATTGTTGTTCATCCTATGGACTAAAGCCATCCAGTTTATATAGACACCGGAGAGGGCTAGGGTTACACAAAGTCGGTTACAATGGTAGGAGATCTACATATCCGCATCGTCAAGCTTGCCTTCCATGCCAAGGAAAGTCCCATCCGGACACGGGACGAAGTCTTCAATCTTTTATCTTCATAATCTTGGAGTCCGGCTGACCATGATAGTTCGGCTATCCGGACACCCCCTAGTCCGGGACTCCCTCAGTAGCCCCCGAACCGGGCTTCAGCGACGACGCGTCCGGTGCGTATATTGTCTTCGGCGTTGCAAGGCGGGTTCTTCTTCAAACTTCATGTTCCTGTCAAATAGTGTCCGGCTTCCTTATAAATGTTGCGCTCCTTGGCTTCTACGCCCAATAATGGGCTTCTTCCACGTGTCGTATGAATGCGAAAAGCTAGGGTATTTTTACATTTTACCCCCTAGCCGTGCGAACGAGCCACCTATAAGAGAGGCGAGGATCTAGATCCAGCTCACGCCATCCTTCATCCGCAAGTTCTCATCGAAGCACCTCTGACAAAAATCCATTCTATCATGGATAGTCGACGCGACTCCTCCTCTCGCGCTCCCAGCCCTAAGCCAGGAGATTGGGGGAGATGCTCAGTTCCACACAGCGAGCTAGTGGCGCTCCAAACCGAGGGATATCTTCCCCCAGCTTTCATGGTTTCGGTTCGAGCCGGACTCGCCACCTTCAGGGGTGGAAAGCAGGCGGAGAGCGTCCCCAACCCTTCCAAAGGAGAGCGGGTATGCTTCGTCCCTTATCTAATAAGGGGACTCGGATTTCCCATACATCTGTTTCTCCGGGGGCTCCTGGAGTTCTATGGACTCCAGCTTCACCACCTCACACCTACCTCCATTTTGCACATCGCGGGCTCTGTAGCTCTTTGCGAGCTGTTCCTGGGCATCGAGCCTCATTTTGCGCTGTGGAAGAGATTGTTTTGCCTCGTACCCCGTTCTTACGAGGGGGCGATATATCAAGTGGGCGGAGCCGAAATATGGCGCATCGCCGAGACCGGATATCTATCCGGCACCCCGAAGAAGGCGTCCGAAGACTGGCCTTCGGAATGGTTCTACATGGAGGACGCCCCTCTGCCGGATCCAGTTCGGATCGGCCTCCCGGAGTTCAGCAATGCACCCTTGAAGAAACGCCTGAGTTGGCGCCCGCGGAGCCCTCAACGGGAGGATGATGGGAGCGTCCATTATCTGATGGGCCGGATTAGGTTACTGGCCCATTCCGGATTGACCATGATTGGAATCATGGCCACGTGCATTATGTGAGGGGTGCAGCCACTCCAATATAGGGGCCACCCTATGTGGGATTTCAACCGGGAAGATGACGCCACCCGTCATGGCCGCAGAGGGCCGGGCTCGGCAGCCGATCTGGCAAAGATCCTATCCGGCTTGTACAAGGGGGAGGAGGAGGACTTCCTCCGCACGAATCCATTGAATGGATTCTCCATGAATAACCCTTGGAGCTGGGTAAGCGGACGTTTATCTACCCGATCCATACTTCCAAAGTCAAGTATCTTACTTCGTGATTTCGACGCAGGAGCTGCGCCAGGACGTGGAGGGCATACAAAGCCTAACTCCACAGCCCAAGGATCCGGAACGATCCCTTGACCCGGCCTCCGAAGAGGATCCGGACATAAAGGTGGAGCTGATCGACGGGGTGTTCCACCAACTTAGCATGGACAATGCCCTAGTCGCCATTACGGCTGACTACCCCGGTTTGTTTCCGGCTTCCCAGGTGACTACGACCGAGGTCTTGACACCATCATTTGATCCATGCTCAATTCTGACCATCCTATACTGATGGTGCATCGCAGGAGGTGCCTTTGAGGCGGGAAGCCGAACCTGCGGCGGCTGACCCGCAAGGGTCAGTTTGGCCCAGCAGGCGGAAGAGGAGTGCGACGCAAATCGAAACGTCGCCGCAACGGTACGGCGTACCGCTGTTTTTAAGGGAAGGATCCCTAGGAGGTATATTAATGCTCATAACTTTCTCCAGGAGAAAGAGCGCTCACCGGACAGTGTCCGGAGAGGTTGCCAATCAATCCTCCGCCAGCCATGCTCCATCGCGTGGTCCGGAAGTGGAGGCGAACACAAGGCAAGAGCCGGATGCTCCTCCGACGGAGGATGCCGACAGGCTGTCCGCCACCCGGTCTGAGGTGGAGAGCGCCATGAATCACAGGTGTCGCCGGACAGTTCTTCGTGACGCATGTTTCTCCCCGGAAGCGTTGAATGCCTTTGATGCGGGAAACGCGCACCTCCGTGCTGCTCAAGATGGTTTAACCAGAGCCACGGAGCAGTATGTGAAGGACATACGGGTAAGTAATTTTAATAGTTATATATGCTAGTAGCCCCCGAGACTTAAAATAGTTAAAATAACTGATTTAAGGATCATTTATTATGCAGGATCTTACGGAGAAGAATACCCACTTGTCCCAGGAGCTCCAAGAGTGCAAGGCCCAACTTGAGGCCGCACTAGCCACCACAGGGGGAGCCACGGAGACCCCCGCTGGTAATACGTACTTCGAAAAGATAAGTAGTTAACCAAGTGCGGCGTGTGCATAAATCTGACAATAATATTGCAGAGGGCGCCGGACTAGATCCGGACAAGCAACAGCTACTGCGTCAGCTAAAGGCCGGCGAGAGGGTGCTTATGAAGGTGCAGCAGGAGAGGAACAAGCTCCAAGATGCCCACACCCAGCTAGGAGAAGAGCTGAAAGGTGTTCGGGCCCATCTGTCTGGCTCCGTGAAGGAGAATCAGCGGCTTCGTCGCGGCATTTATAGTAAGTGCTTGAGCAAATTCCTTTGAAAAGAAGAATTCGGTGAGGAAGTCGATTGACATAAATGTGTCTTTAGGTGTGCTCACAGGTCGCCCTACGGAGGAAATGCCCAGTTCAACGGGTGACCAACTTCCCGAGCTGGTGCAACTACTCGAACGTGTTCGGCAGGCGATGAGTGGCATCGTTCAGGCCTTATGGCCTTCCGTCTCCCTACCCGAGGGCCTTGGAGGGCTTGCTGAGAAGCTTCGGGGAGTACGGCGACGCCTCCGTCTGTGGAAGATATCGGCTTGCCGTCAAGGCGCCAGGGAGGCCTGGGCCATGGTGAAGACGCGGTACCCGAAGGCTGGCCCAAACCACATGGCCGAGGTCGGACCTGTGGGGCCTGATGGGAAGAAGATCCCTGTGAGCTTGATGTACGGCTAAGTAGAGCTGGCCGCAAAATATTCCCAACAGGACTGTAAATTAGACAACCTGTTAGATGGGATTGAAGAGGAGTACAATCAGTCAGTTTGACGATGTAATTTAAAATGACATGTAAAATGCCTTCTAGCCAGATTGTAGATCGTTTGTCTTTGCGGACCTTTTCGCTTCAACCTCGGGACCCAACAGTCCGGAGTGTGTCTGAATACCCTTACGGTTATAAAAGAACCGGGGCATGCGTGGAGACAAGGCGTCGGGGTCATAATTGCTTTATCAGACAAGTGCCCAACTAGCTATGTTATATTACATGGTTAGTAAGAAACATCTTCCAGGGAGAATAGTTCCGTTAAGGGTTCCTTTCCCTGGGAGGCATGCCCTAAAGTGCATGTCCGGACTGCGAAAATAGCAGAAAAAGCATCTGGGGGCAGATAAATAAGTAAGTAATAGATCATCTTTCAAGTCACCGACCGAATATTCTCTTAAGAACGCTAGCTTTCGGCTTCACCCAGTCTGAGGTACACATCCGGCTGACCCGACAGTAACAATCGCAGAGGTGCTCCCTTTACCTCCTAGCCGAACAATCGGGAACGTAGGGGTAAGCACAGGAGCCAGGCAACCCAGCTTGGCCAAAACTTAAGTCATATCGATGCATATAATGGTGAATAAAAGGTACATGCGGAAGTATAACACATGTGTTGGGCATGAAGCCCGTATAAATAAGCTTCTGTTAAAGAAGCCCCCAGGTATAATGAGTGCTAGGAGCACATCAAGTGTGTGCGAACCATGCGCAAATCAACCTATCAAAGGTATTGAAAAAAAAAGGTGGGAAGAAGGAGGGGGACAAGAGATAGTGAAAATGTAAAAAGGTGGACGGAGGAGTGAGACGAACTCTGAGTCCGGCGTTAGGCGTAGAATCTTCGGAGACGGGCTGCGTTCCATGGGTTCGGCTCGAGTCGGTTGTCAGATGCGTTGCGTAAACGGTATGCTCCACCGGTCAGGACTTGGTCGATGATGAAGGGACCTTCCCACTTGGGCTTAAGTTTGTCCTTTTTCTTGTCCGGCAGGCGTAGAACAAGTTCACCAACGTTGTAAGTTTTAGCCCGTACTTCTCTGCTTTGATATCTTCGAGCCTGCTGCTGATAAAATGCGGAACGAGCTTTTACCACATCCCGCTCCTCCTCTAAGGCGTCCAAACTGTCCTACCGATCCAACTCGGCTTCTCTTTCTTCGTACATGCGCACGCGAGGTGAGTCATGAATTATATCGCAGGGCAGAACTGCCTCGGCGCCGTACACCATGAAAAATGGTGTGAATCCGGTAGTTCGGTTTGGCGTGGTCCGCAGCCCCCAGAGTACGGAGTCGAGCTCCTCTACCCAGTGCATGTTAGATTGCTTGAGGGACCGCACTAGTCTGGGTTTGATGCCGCTCATGATTAGACCATTTGCTCGCTCAACTTGACCGTTAGTTTGGGGGTGATAGACTGAAGCGTAGTCGAGCTTGATGCCCATGTTTTTGCACCAGAGTTTAACCTCGTCGGCCGTGAAATTTGTGCCGTTATCAGTGATGATGCTGTGGGGGACGCCAAAACGGTGTACTACCCCGGATATGAAGTCTATCACAGGTCCGGATTCTGCCGTTTTAACCAGCTTGGCCTCAATCCATTTGGTGAATTTGTCCACCATGACCAATAAGTATTTGTGCTTGTGGGTTCCTCCTTTAAGGGGTCCAACCATGTCAAGCTCCCAGACCGCGAACGGCTAGGTGATGGGTATAGTTTTGAGGGCGGTGGGTGGCATGTGGCTCTGATTAGCAAAGAGCTGGCAACCAACGCATCGTTGGACTAAGTCCTGAGCATCTGCCCGGGCTGTCAGCCAATAAAATCATGTACGGAAGGCCTTGCCTACAAGGGCCCGGGCTGCAACGTGGTGCCCGCCATGTCCGGCGTGAATTTCAGCCAGGAGATTTCGCCCTTCCTCTTCGGAGATACACCTTTGAAGGACTCCGGTTGTGCTTTTTTTGTAAAGTTCTCCCTCATGGACCTTGTAGGCTTTAGATCGCCGAACGATGCAGCGGGCCTCATTTTGGTCTTCGAGAAGTTCCTGCCTGATTAAGTAGGGTAGGAATGGTTCCGTCCACGGGGCAATTACTGCCATTATTTCGTGGGCTGAAGGTGTTATTTACTTGTCTGAGCCGCCGATTGTGTCAGAGTGGTCTGAGTTAGGTGAGGCAGCTGGCTCCGGATTGTTATTTCCGGACTCCTCTTCCCATAATACGGATGGCTTAAAGAGCCGTTCCAGGAAGATGTTTGGAGGGACGGCATCGCGTTTTGCGCCGATGCGTGCCAACACGTCTGCTGCCTGGTTATTATCCCGGGCCACATGGTGGAATTCGAGTCCTTTGAACCGAGCTGACATTTTTAGCACGGTGTTGCGGTAAGCTGCCATTTTCGGATCCTTGGCGTCAAAGTCTCCATTTACTTGGGATATTGCGAGGTTTGAATCCCCGCGCACCTCTAGGCGTTGAATGCCCATGGAGATTGCCATCCGGAGGCCGTGTAAAAGGGCCTCGTATTCGGCTGCGTTGTTGGAGTCCATGTACATTATTTGAAGTACGTATTGGACTGTGTCTCCAGTTGGGGACGTCAAGACGACGCCAGCCCCCAAGCCAGCCAACATTTTGGATTTGTCGAAATGCATGATCCAATTGGAGTACGCGCCATACTCTTTAGGGAGTTCGGCTTCGGTCCATTCGGCGACGAAGTCAGCTAGAACTTGCGACTTTATAGCTCGCCGTGGTTTGTAGGTTATGTCAAATGGTAAGAGCTCAATGGCCCATTTTGCAATCCTGCCTGTTGCGTCGCGATTGTTTATAATATTGTTGAGAGGTACTTCGGAGGCCACCGTTATGGAACACTCTTGAAAGTAGTGTCGCAGCTTCCGGGATGCCATGAACACCGCATACGCTATCTTTTGATAATGTGGATACCGGGACTTGCATGGAGTTAAGACAGTGGATACATAGTACACTGGTTTTTGAAGAGGGAATCCGTGCGCTTCTGTTTCTCGTTCAACGACGAGTACCACGCTGACAACTTGATGTGTTGCTGCGATATATAATAACATAGGTTCGCCCAGGTTGGGCGCGGCCAGGACCGGATTTGTTGCCAGTATGGCCTTGATTTCTTTGAGTACGGCCGTGGCGGCATCCATCCATTCGAAGTGTTCGGTGCGCCGGAGGAGGCGATAGAGGGGCAGAGCCTTTTCTCCCAAACGGGAGATGAAGCGGCTTAGAGCCGCTACGCATCCAGTTAGTTTTTGTATTTGCTTGAGGTCCTTTGGAATATCCAATTGTGACAGAGCTCGGATCTTGGCTGGGTTTGCTTCAATTCCTCTACCGGATACGATGAAGCCCAAGAGCTTTCCGGCTGGTACTCCAAAGACACATTTTTCCGGGTTGAGCTTAATGTCATATGCTCGGAGGTTGTCGAATGTCATCCTCAAGTCGTCTACTAGAGTTTCGACATGTTTGGTCTGGACGACCACATCGTCTATGTATGCCTCTACTGTTTTGCCTATCTGGGTAGCCAGACATGTCTGAATCATGCGCTGATATGTTGCGCCGGCGTTTTTGAGTCCGAAGGGCATTGTGTTGAAGCAGAATGGCCCATAAGGAGTAATGAATGCCGTTGCGGCCTGGTCTTTTTCCGCCATCTTGATTTGATGGTATCCGGAGTATGCATCGAGGAAGCACAATGAATCGTGCCCTGCGGTAGCATCGATGATTTGGTCGATGCGAGGGAGAGGGAAAGGGTCCTTTGGACAGGCCTTGTTAAGGTCTTTGAAATCGACGCAGAGGCGCCTGGATTTGTCCTTTTTTGGTACCATTACTAGGTTGGCTAGCCAGTCCGGATGTTTTATATCTCTGATGAATCCGGCTTCTAAGAGTTTGGCTAGCTCCTCTCCCATTGCCTATCTTTTGGGTTCGGAAAATCGCCGAAGAGCTTGTTTGACTGGCTTGAATCCTTTTAGGATATTTAGGCTGTGCTCTGCCAGCCTGCTTGGGATTCCTGGCATGTCTGAAGGGTGCCAGGCAAAAATGTCCCAATTTTCCCGAAGGAATTCTCGTAGTACGGCTTCTACATCAGGATTTAATTGTGCCCCAATGGAGGCCATCTTTGGGGGGTCCTTTGGATGGACCTGAAATTTGACTATTTCGTCTGCTGGTTTAAAAGAGGTGGACTTGGACCTCTTATCGAGTATCACATCGTCCCTATCCACCGTGGAGCGCAGCGCAGTTAGTTCCTCTGCCGCTAGGGCTTCGGATAATGCCTCTAGGGCTAGTGCGTCTGTCTTATTTTCAGCGCGGAGTGCTGTATCTGGATCACTGGCGAGAGTGATTATTCCATTGGGTCCTGGCATTTTGAGCTTCATGTACCCGTAATGGGGTATAGCTTGGAAGATTGTGAATGCCTCTCGCCCTAACAAAGCGTGGTATCCGCTGCCGAATGGGGCCACTTGGAACGTGACCTCTTCGGACCTGTAATTGTCCGGCGAGCCGAACACTACATCTAGTGTGATTTTTCCTGTGCAGCGTACCTCTCGACTAGGGATTATTCCCCTAAAGGTTATGCTGCTTCGCTCAATGCGGCTCCAGTCAATTTCCATTTTTTGAAGGGTTTCCTCGTAGATGAGGTTTAATCCGCTGCCGCCATCCATGAGTACCTTGGTAAGACGAAAGCCGTCCACTATCGGACTGAGGACCAATGCGGCTGGTGCTCTAGCTGTTCGGAATTTAGGTTCGTCGCTGGCATTGAAGGTGATAGTCGTGTCGCTCCATGGATTTGTTGTTGCTACTTGGTAGACTTCGGCGAGGCTGCGAATTGTTCGTTTCCGCATGTTATTTGATGCGAAAGTCTCGAAGACTGTTAATACCGTACTGGTACTGCTGGGCTGGTTGCCCGGGGCTAAAAAGCCTTCGCCACTTTTGGCCACCTGGCATAATATCCAACATGCTCGAAGGCTATGTGTTGGAGTGGCGCCCTCCGTACTATGGATTTTGCAGGGTCCGTTGAGTCATCCCTCCAGTAAGGTTCCGTACCCTTTAGGGGGTTTTTGCATTTTGGTTTTTAACCCAGGTGCTTGAGTATGACGCACCCTTTTATTTCGGACTGGGGTTGTATTCAGGGCCGGATTGTCCCAAAACCTAGTTTCGGTTTTCCAGGCGCTCTTCATCGCGCAGTATTTTTGTACAATGGTCGCTAGGTCGGCGAAGCGTGTAACTTCGCGACAACTGATGGCGTTTATGATTCCCTTGTCCGTGCAATTGATGCGGAAGATTGAAATCGCGCTTTCTTCACGGCAGTCCTTTATCCTGTTCATAACCAGGAGGAATCTGGCCCCGTAATGATGTACTGTTTCATCGGTCTCTTGCCGTATTTGAGATAGATCGCTTATGTTTGGGTGGGTGGGTGGAATTAAGTTCAGAACCCCGCCCGATCTGAGGCTCAAAGGCCAAGAAGCTTCCGGATTCGGAAGCTTGGTTTGCTGGATGCTTTCCAGCAAATCTGGTCCGATGCCTGACTTTAGGTTCAGTATTTGATTAGCGTCCGTCCTTGGAATCCGGCATGGGGGGATCGGGAATCCGGACATAGTTGGTTTTTATCATAGAAGAAGAGTCGCCACGTTGTTCCTCTACCACAACAACGTGGTGGGTAACCTAGGGAGAGTTAATTTCTCTCAGATCGGTTTTAAGCCCAATCTGATCGTAGTCGGTAGCGACTCCCAGGGCGGCGATGCGATCCAAGAGCCCGTTTACGGAGGAGAGCTCAATCGGATCTAGCTGCTCGACGAATTCCGAGCTGACGTGAAGATCGCTTTTAATGACCCGAGAGGTCATTGTCGGAGCGGTGGCCGAATAGGCAGTCATAAGAAAACAGCCTAGCCGGATAGTCTGGCCGGCGGCCAAAGCTCCTTTGACGACGGTGCCGTATTTAAAGACGGGAAAAGGCATCCTTCCTGATGGTGACGGCACAGAGGAACTCTCAATTAAAGCACCAATGTTGGTGTCAAAACCGGCGGATCTCGGGTAGGGGGTCCCGAACTGTGCGTCTAGGCGGATGGTAACAGGAGACAAGGGACACGATGTTTTACCCAGGTTCGGGCCCTCTTGATGGAGGTAAAACCCTACATCCTGCTTTATTAATATTGATGATGTGTGTTACAAGAGTAGATCTACCACGAGATCAAGGAGGCTAAACCCTAGAAGCTAGCCTATGGTACGATTGTTGTTTGTCCTATGGACTAAAGCCATCCGGTTTATATAGACACCGGAGAGGGCTAGGGTTACACAAAGTCGGTTACAATGGTAGGAGATCTACATATCCACATCGCCAAGCTTGCCTTCCACGCCAAGGAAAGTCCCATCCGGACACGGGACGAAGTCTTCAATCTTGTATCTTCATAATCTTGGAGTCCGGCCGACCATGATAGTTCGGCTATCCGGACACCCCCTAGTCCGGGACTCCCTCACCAGGAATGAAGTCAACACAAAACCCAATGACATCCTCTATTTGATGGCCCATGGAGATGGTTCCTTCTGGACTAGCGCGGTTACGGACATATTTCTTTAGGACTCCCATGAACCTCTCAAAGGGGAACATATTGTGTAGAAATATAGGTCCCAGAACGACAATCTCGTCGACTAGATGAACTAGGACGTGCGTCATGATATTGAAGAAGGATGGTGGGAACACTAGCTCAAAACTGACAAGACATTGTGCCACATCACTCCTTAACCTTGGTAGGATTTCTGGATCGATCACCTTCTGAGAGATTGCATTGAGGAATGAACATAGCTTCACAATGGCTAATGGAGCGTTTTACGGTAGAAGCCCCCTCAATGCAATTGGAAGCAGTTGCGTCATAATCACGTGGCAGTCATGAGACTTTAGGTTCTGGAACTTTTTCTCTGTCATATTTATTATTCCCTTTATATTCGATGAGTAGCCAGACGGGGCCTTCATATTGAGCAGGCATTCAAAGAGGATTTCCTTCTCTTCTTTGGTAAGAGCGTAGCTGGCAGGACCATCATACTGCTTTGGAGGCATGTCGTCTTTTTCCTGCAAATGTTGTAGGTCCTCCCGTGCCTCCAGTGTATCTTTTGTCTTCCCATACACGCCCAAGAAGCCTAGCAGCTTCACAAAGGTTCTTCAAGACGTGCATCGTGTCGATTGAAGACTGGACCTCTAGGTCTTTCCAGTAGGGTAGGTCCCAAAATATAGATTTCTTCTTCCACATGGGTGCGTGACCCTTAGCGTCATTCGGAACAGATAGTCCGCCGGGACCCTTTCCAAAGATTACTTTTAAATCATTGACCATAGCAAGTATGTGATCACCAATATGCATGGCGGGCTTCTTCTGGTGATCTGCCTCGCCTTTGAAGTGCTTGCCTTTCTTTCGACATGGATGGTTGGTCGGAAGGAATCGATGATGCCCCAGGTACACATTCTTCCTGTATTTGTCCAGGTATATACTTTCGGTGTCATCTAAACAGTGCGTGCATGCGTGGTAACCCTTGTTTTTCTGTCGTGAAAGGTTACTGAGAGCAGGCCAATAATTGATGGTGACAAATAGCAACACATGTAGGTCAAATTCCTCCTGTTTGTGCTCATCCCACACATGTACACCGTTTCCAATCCACACTTGTAAAAGTTCTTTAACTTGGCCTTAGGTACACATCAATGTCGTTGCCGGATTACTTAGGGCCTTGGATGAGAACAGGCATCATAATGAACTTCCGCTTCATGCACAGCCAAGGAGGAAGGTTATAGATACATAGAGTCATGGGCCAGGTGTTGTGATTGCTGCTCTACTCCCCAAAAGGATTAATGCCATCTGCGCTTAAACCAAACCATACATTCCTTGCATCACCTGCAAACTCCTCCCAGTACTTTCTCTCGATTTTCTCCATTGCGACCCGTTAGTGGGTGCTCTCGAATTCCCGTCTTTCTTACGGTCCTCTCTGTGCCATCGCATCAACTTGGCATGCTCTTTGTTTCTAAACAAGCATTTCAACTGTGGTATTATAGGAGCATACCACATCATCTTGGCAGGAACCCTCTTCCGGGGGCGCTCGCTATCGGTGTCAAAACCGGCTGATCTCGGGTAAGGGGTCCCGAACTGTGCATCTAAGGCTAATGGTAAGAGGAGGCTGGGGAGACGATGTTTACCCAGGTTCGGGCCCTCTCGATGGAGTTAATACCCTACTTCCTACATGATTGATTTTGATGATATGAGTATTACAAGAGTTGATCTACCACAAGATCAGAGAGGCTAAACCCTTGAAGCTAGCCTATGGTATGATTGTTCTTGTACGGACTAAACCCTCCAGTTTATATAGACACCGGAGGGGGCTAGGGTTACACGGAGTCGATTTACAAAGGAGGAGATCTACATCCGAATCGCCAAGCTTGCCTTCCACGCCAAGGAGAGTCCCATCCCTACACGGGATGAAGTCTTCTATCTTGTATCTTCATAGTCCAACAGTCCGACCAAAGTATATAGTCCGGCTGTCAGGATACCCCCTTATCCAGGACTCCCTTAGTAGCCCCTGAACCAGGCTTCAATGACGATGAGTCCGACGCGTAGACTGTCTTCGGCATTGCGAGGCGGGTTCCACCTCCGAATACTCCAAATTTAATTCTGAACACAAGGACCGTATCCGGCTCTGCAAGATAAATTCCATATACCACAGTAGAGAGAATAACAACCCACGAATCTAATCTGCTGGCGACTCTTCGAAAAGTAACATCACACCATGGTCTAGTTTTTATTCGAACCATTCTTTACAACCTGCCTCCGCACATATCGCGAGGCGGTTTCTTCGGCATGTCTTATCAAACCAGAGATCGTGTCCCATTAACGCGGGATCCTCTTCAATACGGGCGTGGGTAATCCAACAGTACCATCAATTACGGTAAGTGCGGGAACGAGGCTCCGTTAGGCAAGCGGGGAGGCGTAAAGCTTTATCGCCTTGATAAAAGGGGGAAAAGCCTCCTCCCTTCTACCCATGCCTTCTTCTACTTCTACTCGCCCCTTTCCTTTCGCCCAAGCCCTAGCGCCCAAGCATTCATCCTCCCCACAAAAAAAAGGTCCTCCAAAAATGTCTGAATCCGGAGGAGGAGGCAAGTGGATGGCGTCCTCCATCCAGGAGAAGGATATCAAAAAGCTGCGGGCGACCGGATATCTGGCCAAGAAAATCGGCCACCATCTTTCAACGGCGGTATAGATTGTCCCTACTCCGGAGCCCCATGAGAGAGTCGTTTTCCTCCCCCATTTCATCCGCGGGCTCGGGTTCCCCCTCCACCCTTTTGTTCGTGGCATCATGTATTACTATGGGATTGATTTTCATGATCTATCCCCCAATTCCTTCCTCAACATCTCGACGTTTATTGTCTTGTGCGAGGCCATTCTCCGTGTCTCGCCGCACTTCGGGATATGGCTCAAGATCTTCAATGTGAAGCCCAAAGTGGTGAATGGCGAACATGCCGAGTGCGGAGGTGCTATGGTGAGCAGGATGCCCAAGGTCACATGGCCGACGCGTACTTTCAATGACTCCATCAAGGAGTGGTAGCAACAGTGGTTCTATATCACTAAGCCACACGGTAAAAAGTGGGCCGCTGCTCCTGAGTTTTGATCTGGAGCCCCTTTGCGACTCACGTCCTGGCCCAAGAAGGGTGTGAACTGGTCGTCGTCCGACGCACTGTCAGTGATCCAGGCGCGCGTCAAAGGTATGGAGGACAAGGCCATCAGGCTTCTTGACGTGGTCCAGGTGATGCTGGTCAGCGTGATCCTTCCTTGCCAGCACAGAGGCTGTGATTTGTGGGAGTATGAACCGGCCGAGCACCAGACCCTGCGGGAGCTTTTCGGCTCCTCGCACAAGGACATCTGGAAGGTGCTCTTCAAGTCCGGCAAACCATGGCCGGACTTTGCCGTAGACCGCGGGTACCTCTGTCCAGCCAAAGGCGTCAGGCGGCCTATCGACAGCACTGGAGAGTGCGTCCATCACTACAGGAATCAACTACTTTGCCGTCTGCCCCGGCGGACGGCAAAGGCATGAATGGCGGACGTCAAAGGTCTTTGCCGTCCGCCGCGGACGGCAAAAGGCTCCGGCAACGTAAGATCCGGCAAAGAGCTACTTTGTCGTCTGCTTTTGGCGGCTGACGGCAAAGGAACCTTTGCCATCAGCAGCGGACGACAAAGAAAGCAGACGGCAAAAGTTGCACTGTTAGTCCATTAGTTGGCTAACAGCAGGCCTTTGTCGTCCGCCGCTGACGGCAAAATTTGTCCTGCCTTTGCCGTCCACCGTATGATGTCAGCTAGACATCACTACACGGCAGGCCTTTGCCGTCCGCCGCTAAAGGCAAAATTGTTTACTCTTTGTCGTCTGCCACTGTAGGCAAACTGACCAAATGGGTCAGCTCCCAGGAAGCACAGTTGGCTGCCACGTGGCTTCTTTGCCGTCCGTGGCTGACGGCAAAGAGCCCGTTACTGTCGGTGGCAGACGGCAAAGAGCCTTTATATTGGCTCTTTTTTCTAATTTTTTTAAATCCAACAATTTTCACATCAAATATATATGACATATATAGATATATTTCACAAGGTTATTTAACAACAAACATAGCACATATCCAGCACATAAGTTTCATTGTACATACATATATAGTTCCATCCATTCATACATAGCAAGTTGCACATACACATAAGTTGCAACCATTAGGATGTTGCACATACATATTACAATGCAAAGTTTCATCAAGATAGCAAGTTCCATCGTAGCAAGCTAGAAGAATACTAGAAGAGAATGAAATAAAAAACAAGAACTCCATCATAGCAAGCTAGCTTCCGAGAAGTGAATGAAATCTGCAAAATGGAAAATAAGAAAGTTAGGAAAAGGTGACTAGAAGAGGAAGCACGCCATCGTTTGTGAGGTAACTTAGGTGAAATGGATCGTTTATGAGCTAACTTAGGTAAAATGCGTCATTTTAGAGCTAACGTAGGTAAGATGGGTCATTTTGGAGCTAACGTAGATAAATGGGTCATTTTGGAGCTAACGTAGGTAAAATGGGTCATGTTGGAGCTAACGTAGGTAAAATGGGTCATTTTAGAGCTAACGTAGGTAAAATGGATCATTTTGGAGATAATCTAGGTAAAATGGATCATTTTGGAGATAATCTAGGTAAAATGGGTCATTTTAAAGCTAACTTGGGTAAAATGGATCATTTATGAGCTAACTAAGGTAAAATGGGTCATTTTAGAGCTAAGTAGGTAAAATGGATCGTTTATGAGCTAACTAAGCTAATTATGCTATTTTTTACATAAGTAAGCTAAGTACATGTCATTATTGAGCAAACCTAGTTAACTAAGCATATTATAACTAACTTATGTCATTTTGGAGTAAACAAAGCTAAGTATAGATCGTTTTAGAGCTAAGTTGGGTAAAATGGCTGGTTTTGGAGGTCAGTAAGCTTATTAAGTCATTTTGGAGGAAAAGAAGCCAACTCTAGGTCATTAAGGTAAGCATATTGGAGGAAATAAAGCTAAGTCTAGGTCTTTATGCATTTGTTAAGCAAAAAACTAGAGAAACTTACCATGATCATGGAGGTGTAGGAGCGGGCTGGCTCATGCCAGTAGCTGGAGAAGGATTGTGTGATGCTTGTCTGGAGTTACGCTGCACCAAAGATCATTTCCAATGTTTCGTTAGCATGATGACACTCAAATGTTAAGACTAGCAAGTAACGTCCATTCAAATTAAACTCTCCGTGGTCTCAGGAGCAATCTCTGGATCAATGGCTATGGAGCCACGGGACCTCCCGCCACCAGATATCATCACCTACTCTGGATCAATGGGAATCTGGCTCGGGTTAAAGTCCTCCCCTTTCCTCGCCTTCCCCTTGACTTTCTTGTAAGAGGCAGTGTGGGCCACGGCATACAGGTCGTACCCCTCTGGCACCTTATTCATCTTATTGTAGCATGCCTGAAAGACAGAAACAAAGTAAATTAATAATTAAAGGGCTCAAGCTAGCATGATGAATGAATTGCATTAGTCATGAAGCAAACGACATACCCAGTTCCGCTCGAACTGATATAAGCTGGAGCTACCTTGATGGTGTGGCACACCTTCAATTTCGGCACGTTTGTCCTTGGCCTTAGTCGGCTCCCCTTCCATCTTTCAACACCTGCCATGACAAAGAGTAAACGAAATTAGTACAACATAAAAAAATACCGACATTAATAATAATATGTATATCACTTAAGTGTATCATCATCAAGTACAACATAAAAAATTTGATTACTTGACACTACTAATAATCTCGATCAGTATCATCAATAAATGCATAATCATCATCATCACTATAATCAATGACGGGCTCATAGGTTTTAGTGGCATCAACATGTGGAAGGCCACCTTGACGTAATCGGTCAAGCATTGACAGGTCATCCGCAGCAGTAACCTCTTCTTGTTTCGGCTCTTCTTGTTCCTCCTCTGGGGTGATGTCGGATTCACTGTCGCTGTCTACTTCAATGTTTTGGGGTGAAGTATAGCGGTTCTTGAAACGCTTTTTGGAAAGACGTGTCTCTTGGAAGAATTCTCCTTCATATGTGTCTGGGTTAATGTGAGGTTCATAATCCTCTTCCTTTTGGGGAGAAAGTCTAGCACGTGGCGGCACTTCATAAACGACATCCCAACCTTTCAGATTTGGATTAGTTTGGCAGGCCCATGGTAGATAGAATACTTGAGTCGCCTGTTGATCCGTAATATAGACATCAGGAACATCTAAATGGGTGCCTTGGTTGATTTCAACTAGCCCTATATGTTCATGAGTCCTTCTAGTCTCCTTCGGCTGAAACCAATAACATTTGAAGACTACGACATTCGGTGGGTTTTCACCATAGAATAGAAGTTCATAAATTGCTTCAACTCTCCCATAATACTCGGTACCTCCTTCGCCGATAGCAGATACACAACAATTTGTAGACTTTCGGTCGGCCATAGATAGCTCTTTGCCATAGGTACGAAAGCGATACCCGTTGATGTCGTATTTGTCAAATGAGCGGACCTTATAGTCAAAACCATTAGCGACTTGTCTCAATTCGGTGTCCATAGACTCTGAATTAGCCTACAAGTTTAATATGAAAGGATTGTTGCATTATGCACAAATTAGCGAATGAAATGAAATTGTCTAATAGAAATTACCGTTTGTTTGAACCAAGAGATGAAACCGGGATAGCCGCCTCCTTTCTTTGCGAGAAGCTCATACTCTTCGAGGGAATCCTTTTGGATCACCGCTCCATACGAGAATATGGTGACGTATCGACTATATGAAATATCCAGGAATAAGAGCAGTTCAAAGGAAATAGAAGTTGCGAAACAATGTACCGAGAACTTACTCGATGTACGGCCACACTTCTATCAGGTTGTTGAAGATATACAACGAAATGGTCTGCCATTCGTCGTTATCCAAAGATACTGGATTTGAAACACTGGCTAGTGCGAGATTCCCTTTGAATAGGCCGAGGTTGGATCCACCCTTTTTAGGGTCGTCAGCATTGTACCGAGGCTTCGGATTATGCAAATGACGATTTTTGGCTTCGTAGTGTGCTATCACGAAGTTTGCCACCTCCTCAGTGATGAATGCCTCAGACATCAATGCTTCAATTCTACGTTTATTTTTACATTTTTCTCGAAGCGTCTTCTGCATCCTCTCAGTTGGGTAGCACCAACGATTTTGCATGGGCCCCCCCAATCTTGCCTCGGTCGGGAGATGCAAAATCGAATGCTGCATTGGATTAAAGAAGCCCGGTGGAAAGATCTTCTCTAACTTGCAGATCAACTCCGGCGCCAACTCTTCCATTTCTTCTAGCACGTCAGGTGATAGTTCTTTCGCACAAAGAACACGGAAGAAATAGCTGAGTTCTGCCAGTACTAGCCATTCATCCTCAGGGATGAAGCCACACAACATCACCGGCATTACCCGCTCAATCCATATGTGCCAATCATGACTCTTGAGACCAAATATCTTCAATTTATCAAGACTCGCTCCCCTCTTCAGATTAGCTGCATACCCATCGGGGAACATCAACTGCATTTTCACCCACAAGATAATTTCCCTCATAGCTGGCCTTCCAAGATTGAACCATGCCTTTGGCTTCGTCCAGTTCTGCTTTCCTTTCGGTTCTTTCATGTTTTGTAACGGTCTATCACATAGCGCCTCCAGATCGACTCTAGCCTTAGTATTATCCTTTGACTTCCCTTCTATGCTGAACAATGTACCAAAAAGTGCCTCGGCAATATTCTTCTCAGTGTGCATCATGTCGATGTTGTGTGGGCAAAGGAGGTCTTTGAAGTAAGGCAGATCCCATAAGCATGTTTTGTGAGTCCAGGCATGCTTAGAATTATACCCCTTGAAGTACCTTGGACGCTCTGGATCTGGATCGAGAGCGTTTAACTGATCCAGGGTCTGTTGGCCAGTCAACGCAGGTGGTGCAGAGTTTTTGACAACTCTACCTCTGATGAAGTTCTTCTTGTCTTCCCTGAACTTATGACGAGGATCCAGGAACTGTCTATGCATGTCGAAGCAAGAAAACTTGCGACCGGCCTGAAGCCAACGAAACTCAAGAGCTCCCTTGCATGTGGGGCACGGGAACCTTCCATGCACACACCAGCCAACGAATAGCACATACGCCGGCAAGTCATGCGTCGAGTACATGTACCAGACACGCACTATGAAGTTCTATTTGCTATAGGCGTCGTATGTCTTGAACCCATTATCCCAGGCTTCTTGCAATTCGTCCTTAAGCGGCTGCATGTACACATTCATATTTCCCCCAGATAGTTGGGCCCTGGAATTATCAACGTCAGGAAAATGTTCTTTCTTTGCATAATCTGTCCGGGGGGGGGGGGGAGATTGAGTGGAAAGACAAATACGGGCTAACAACTGTATTGGGCTGCCGTCATACCAAACACACTGAACCCATCCGTGCTGATGCCGACTCGAGGATGCCTCGGATCTGCCGCTTTGTCAGCATGTAATTCATCAAACTTTTTCCACGCAACACCATCCGATGTGTGTACCATCATCAGATTCCCACCTGCATCTAGTTCAGTTCTTTTGCCTGTTTTGTGCCATGTCATCTGTTTGGCCGTCTCTTAGACCATGAAAAGACGTTGAAGTCTTGGTACGATTGGCATATACCGAAGAACACTAACGGGGCTTTTGGTCTGTGTCTTCTCACCCATACCGTTGTCTACCACAATATACCTGGAAGACTTGCAAATGGGACAATAGTTCAAGTCCGCATAGTCAAGCCTAAATAAGGCACATCCTTTCTCACAGGCATGTATCTTCTCATAGGGCATCTTCAGTGCACGGAGGATTTTGTCCAACTGGTACAGGTTTGCAGGCATTACATGGCCTTTGGGTAGAAAGCGTCCAAGTACTGTCATAATTGCGTCGTAGCATTCTCTGCCCAAGTTGAACTGAGCCTTCAGAGCCATTACTTGTGAGATGGCATCCAACTAACAAAGCTCAGTGTGCTCGTGGAGCGGACGTTTTGAAGACTCCAACATTTCATTGAAGGCCTTTGCAGATTCCTCCATCTCCTTGTCCGAATCCCGAGCATCATCATAGTCTTGCAACATGTTTTCCATCCCGGTACCATGCTCGTCGGTGCAATAACGATCCACATCAGCTCGGTCACATTGGGCAGACTCACCATGAAATGTCCACACCGTATAATCGGGCGTAAAACCACTCTTCTGCAGGTGTTTGCCCATTTCAGGCTCTGTCTTCTTTTCCCAATTGCCGCACCAGAAACAGGGGCACCAGGTTTTCCTCTGGCCATTTGCAAATGCGGCTTGCACAAACCCCTTGGTTTTTGTGAACCATTCAGTGCTCCATTTGTTCTGACCAGTGTGACCGGTATACATCCATGCGTGATCACTCATCTTGACTTTCAGAGCTACTGGACACACAACAATTATATATATAATTCACCATGTATATATTCATTAGTTGATCTACTTTGTCAATTTTATTACGTTCATGCAACCTACACTATAATAGGTAATGATAGGTCCTAATCCCACCCGAGTATGTGTAGATTGGGTTCATTTTCCCATTCTATGCTCCGGATCCGACGCAAAATTTCTGCAGCACCTCCCCGCTGTTCTCCTGATATACGTCTCTGCAATAAACAGAGAGGATGTGTACCCGGAGAACAACAAGGGAGGAACTAACAAAATTTATGCGTCGGATCCGGACCAAAGCATATGGGAAAATGAACCCAATCTACACATACTCGGGCTGTCCATGGATAGCGTTGGAGAATTCGAAAGAATCAAGGTTATAAATATGCAAATGCATGCATATTTATAACTATGATGCTCTCGAACGGGAGACACATATTGGGTACGCATACTGATGATTCAAGACACATATATAGCTAGCTATCAAATTTCATCGGCACGAACACCGGAACAGAGCAAATAATTAATGGGGGAAGAGGACATGTCATTTGTGCTCACCCACGAACGAAGGGGCAGAGCTCGTCAAACGCACGGCGAGGTCGTCGAATACCAAACCTCGCAGCAATGAAACAACTGCACATTTAAATCTACCCGATCAACACAATTATATATGATGTTTTTCATAACAAAATCGAAAAATATATGACTTAACTAATAATTCACAAATATATGACCCCGTCGGCCTCTGGAAGGCCAAACAACACCTTTTCGGGAGGTGTCGGGGGTCGGGGTGTCGTGTCGGTGTCGGGGTGTCGTGTCGGGGTC
>NC_041386.1:662188307-662221905 GCF_002162155.2 Triticum dicoccoides | reverse complement strand
GTTACTCTGCTCTTTGCCGTCCGCCGCTCTTTGTCGTCCGGCTTTATCTCTCTTTGTCGTCTGCTAGCAGACGGCAAAGAGGTGGGGTGTTAAGTTTTTTCTAAACGGGCAGGGGGGTGGGGGCCACCTCTCTCTTTGCCGTCAGCCAGCTCACGACAAAGAGCCGGCCGATGGCAAAGAGCTTCTTTGTCGTCTGCCGTTTCTTTGTCATCCGCTTTTCGGTAGCTGATGACAAAGAGCTTCTTTTCCGTCCGCTAGCGGACGGCAAAGAGCCGGCAGATGGCAAAGTAGCTAATTCCAGTAGTGCATCATTGATGAACACCGCGCCCTTATGGGCGTGGTGATAGAAAAGATTCAGGCCGTCGAGAGCGGACTGAATGAATCCTGCGTCAGGCTTATAAAAGGCCTGGAGGTATGTGTAGAAGACTGTCATAGTATAGATAGTAGCCCCTGATACACTGTTCAGAGAGGACAGGAACCGGACAGGGGATCAACTTCCCGTCCTCAGGAGACTTGCTAATGACATATATATTGTTTTGTGAATCAGATGTCTGTAGCGACTGCCTCCTCTCGTACTGCGGAAGTGTCTGGATTCAAGCAGAGTCTGGTGCGGGCCGAAGAGGAACTCGGCCGAGTGAAGAAGCAACTAGAGGATAAAGAAGGTATGTTTGAAACTTTTAGTAAGTTTTAGCACAAGTAAGTGGTTGTGACTATCTTAAAGTATATATATCGCGCGCTCCATGGGCGAATGCCGAATTTGAGGTGCTCAAGAAGGCTCTTGCCTTGGCCGAAAAGAAAGCGGCCGCGGAGCAGGCTCTCCGTGAGAAACACGAGGCGAGGGTCGTGGAAGCTGAACGAGAGCTTCAGGAGGCCGTAGGGAGAAGCGAGAGCTTGGAGTAGAGTCTATCATTGAAAGAATCCAAACTCGACCAAGCTCTCCGGACCGCTAATGAGGCTCGGGAGAAAGCCCAAGCTGCGCTGAAGGATATTCAGGAGGCGCGGAAGATTGCGGCTGGTAAGGTTTTTTTTTGTTCAAAGCGCGTTACACTTTCGCAGGGAAGATTCATGGTGACCCATTGAATCCTAATTTTTTCAGGGGCATTTGTGGATTTGCCGCACAGCATATCTGATGCTGCCCAATTCTTTCGAGCCGAGAAGAAGGAAACTGCGGAGAGGATCTTCTGGTCGCTGTATTTGGCGCCGGATTATCCGGTACCATTTGTCGACCAGCTCAAACAGCTAATCGAACTGCATCAGGCGACCGAACTAGCCATGAAGGATTTGGTTATCCGGCTGTGGCCCACCGAGCCCATACCGAGCAGTTTCTTTGGGCTCGTGAAGCGGATTGTGAGGGCTTGCCCTCGGCTGGACGTCATTAAGCGATCGGTTTGCATAGAAGGGGCACGAATGGCCTTTGCCCGTGCGAAAGTGCACTGGGGGAAGCTTGATGCTAAGAAGCTGATGACCGAGAGTCCGCCAGAGGGGAAGGAGCACCGCAAGCCCGAACTATATTATGATGGTGTCCTGAAAGGCGCCCGCCTCGTGGCCGAGGAATGTATGAAAGACATTAATTTTCCCTGAAAGCAGTTGTGCTATCCTTTGTAAGGCAAAACAGAGTCACTTATATGTAGGTGCCTGTTATGTGTAAATTTTATTCCTGCGCGGCCGTTTAATATGTTAGTCTTGAGAGTTGGTCAGTCGTCGGCTTCTTCCCCCATGTAGGAACTATGGGGGTGTTCGGGATACACCTGAACACTCTTTATCCCATTCTTGGGTCCGTGAAGGGGGTGTTCAGCACAGCGAACCAGGCAATCGGACTATAGGGCTTTATAACCCTCACTTAGCCATAGGAATTTGAGTATGGGAGGCGCAGCCCCTGGTGTTCGGAAGACCGCACGGGGGGCTCTAATAGCGCCTGATCGGTGGACCGATCCTTCGCACGCTGCATTTTATTATGGCATTATGCGGAATAAATCCTTAAAGATTTTACAACCTCTCGAACAGCTGACCAGCTCTCGCCTTATCATGACAGTAGGTTTTCGGCTTTCTCTACAGAGGTGTTCGGCCGACAGAACCGGGACACAATCGCAGTAGTTCTCCCAGCACTACCTTAGCCGATATTGCGGAACGTAAGGTACCAAAACATGGGAGCCGGACAAACCCAACCAATGACCCAAGACATGATTCGGAGTTGATGCATATAATGCTATAAGTTCGGGGTGTCGAACGACCAAGAAGGTGTTCGGACTTTAGTCGCCGTAGTACGGGTACAAGGAAGCCCCTGACGTTCAAAGGCATAACACGATGTTCGGATGCCGTTATGACAAAATGTCGTTGAGAAATAGTAGATAAGCGTCAAATGACTCTACATGTTGTATTTAAGTAACACGTCTATGCGTATGAGTATGGTGCATGTCATAAAAGAGAGGCATGACGGCAGAACCTCTTAGGGTCGGGCGGTGGTTGGCTGTGCGCGAGTCCGGAGGAATATCCGGATTGTATTCAGGTGGGGTGGAGATCCCCCCTGTGTGCGTCCGAGATGCTTCCAAGTCGTCGGTCCAGTTGTGCGCGAGGGCGAACCTGCGAATAATGCTTAAGAGGCGTGTGTGAGCAGTGGCTGCGCCGTGGATGTGATCCGTCCGGCTTGTGCTGAAGGATGTGTATGAGATATGATTAGGTTGGGGTATCATGAAGTAGTTCGGACTCCCTTGTCGGTGTCTGGTAGTTCGGATGTCGAATCTAAGTTTGATTCAAAAAACCGTGACTCGCTGCTTCAGTGAATAAAGTAGCCGAATATTCTTCGGCGCCGAGGTGAAGCTCGGTCTTGACCACAATTGTGACTTCGTCACATGGGTCTTGGGTGATAATGCGTCGAGTCGCAGTGTATCCTGGCGGTGCTGAATAGCTACTGCCTAGAGGTGTTAGACCAAAAGTTGGTATGACATTTTTGGCTATCCGGAGATCATCTCCAGGGTGGCGGGGCCTAAGTGGCCGTTACGCCTATTTATGACACTCTAAAATGGGTTTTTTGGTGGTTCCGATCCTCGAGTGATCGGTCCCTAGATTTTAAATATGGGCTTCTTAATGCTCCTTTCGGCGCCGGCCTGCCGAGTTTTTTAAAGACCCAGCATTCTCTATTGGTATGATTGGCAGCCGCTCCTGGGGTGCCATGAATTTGACATGGGCGGTCAAGTATGCGGTTCAAGCTGGAGGGGCCAGAATTAAGATGTTGAAGCCTCTTCTCCCACTCAATGGGTTGAGGATTACGGGCTCATGTGTTGATCGCCATTCCCTGGGCGTCATTTTTTGCCTTGGGACGCTTATATTTGTTGCACCAAGGTTTGTAGACTCTGTTTTTGTCCGCTGATGCGTCCGGCGTGCTTGCTATGTTGATGTCTGGTGTGTAATGTTGGTCTTGTGCACAGCCCCTTTCCGCAGTGTGTTGTCGGCGGGGTGTAGGCCTGCGTTTGATTTTTAGTGCCGCCTCTTCGAATTGAGGTAGTAGCCTGCACTTTGGGTCATATTTCGTTCGGCGCTCGAGTCTGTATTCTTCAGCTACCCGGGCCTTAGTCCGTCTGTCTGTCGGTAGATTTTTATCAGCTTGAGGCTGCTGATGTTTCTTTTTCAGGCTTCTTGTAGTGGCTATAAGCCGGCGCTTGAAGCGCTCCTGCTTTATGGGATCCTCTGGTACGCCGAAATTGTCATTACCGAGGCTCACCTCGTCTTCGGAGGGAGGCATATAGTTATCGTCCTCCAAGTATCCATCTGTCGCTTGTTCGTCTGGGCTAGCCTGCCTGTGTTCCTGTTCGGCTTGCTCAAAGGTGGGTTGATCAGGATCGTATTCCTCTTCGGCACCATCTGGATTTTCTTCTCTAGTGCCGGTATTGTTGTGGCGAGGCTTGGAGCGGCGCCGATGATGCCCATATTTTGCTTTCTTCCCCGAGGGGTTATCTCCCATTGCCTCATCGCCATTGGTTTATTTGGGAGTATCCACCATATATATATCATATGAAGAGGTGGCAGTCCAGCGCCCTGTGGGCGGTGGTTCCTGTTCTTCTCCCGCATCGTCGTCTATAACGTTGATGTCTTTGGAGTCGAAGTTAAGCACGTCGGTCAAGTCATCGACCATGGCTATTAAGTGGGTGGTGGGTGGGAAACGAATTTCTTCGTCGCCAGCCTCCCACTCGAGCCGGACATAGTTCGGCCAGGAGTCTCCTGACAGAGAGAGAGAGACCTCAAAGAATCTAGCACGTCTCCGAAGGGTGAGTGCTGAAAGATATCCGCGGCGGTGACCTCCATGACTGGAGCCCAGTTAGATTCAATGCGCACGGATGCGCGTGGTCCGGAACACATGGCCGGAGATGAGTCCGGTGGTCCGGAGACACAGATCCCTTTAGGAGAGGAGTCTGTGTTCGGCTCCAACGCCGAGGAGTGTGCGGACTCTGGGGCGGGGTCCATCCACCCGTCCTTGGAAGGCACGACCTGCTCTGGAACGAAGTCCGGAGCTGTAGCAGGTGCGATGTTCCGAATACTGTTCGACTGCAGATCTAGGTCATGCATGCTGTGATTGTTCGGCGCTCCTGACACGGGCCCGAATCCGTCGAAGATCAAGTCTCCGCAGATGTCGATAGTGTAGTTTAGGTTTCCAAACCTGACCTGATGGCCAGGGGCGTAGCTATCGATCTTCTCCAGATGGCCAAGCGAGTTGGCCCGTAGTGCGAAGCCGCTGAACATGAAGATCTGTCCGGGGAGAAAAGTCTCACCCAGGACAGCGCGGTTGAAGGTTGGAGAAGCCATCTAGCCTTGCAGCAATGACACAGAGGAACTCTCAATGAAAGCACCAATGTCGGTGTCAAAACCGGCGGATCTCGGGTAGGGGGTCCCGAACTGTGCGTCTAAGGCTAATGGTAATAGGAGGCTGGGGACACGATGTTTACCCAGGTTCGGGCCCTCTCGATGGAGGTAATACCCTACTTCCTGCCTGATTGATCTTGATGATATGAGTATTACAAGAGTTGATCTACCACGAGATCAGAGAGGCTAAACCCTAGAAGCTAGCCTATGGTATGATTGTTCTTGTACGGACTAAACCCTCCGGTTTATATAGACACTGGAGGGGCTAGGGTTACACAGAGTCGGTTTACAGAGGAGGAGATCTACATCCGAATCGCCAAGCTTGCCTTCCACGCCAAGGAGAGTCCCATCCGGACACGGGACGAAGTCTTCTATCTTGTATCTTCATAGTCCAACAGTTCGGCCAAAGTATATAGTCCGGCTGTCCGGATACCCCCTTATCCAGGACTCCCTCACTAGCCGTCAACATCACCAGGGTCACCTTGTCTGATCTTATACCGCAATGCACCGCATACTGGTCATGCGTTCAAATCCTCGTACGCACCATGGTACAGTATGCAGTCATTAGGGCATGCATGTATCTCCTGCACCTCCAATACTAGAGGGCATACAACCTTCTTTGTTGCATACGTACTGTCGGGCAATTCATTATCCTTTGGAAGCTTCTTCTTCAATATTTTCAGTAGCTTCTCAAATCCTTTGTCAGGCACACCATTCTTTGCCTTCCACTGCAGCAATTAAAGTACGGTACCGAGCTTTGTGTTGCCATCTTCGCAATTGGGTTACAAACCTTTTTTGTGATCCTCTAACATGAGATCAAACTTGAGCTTCTCCTTTTCACTTTCGCACTGTCTCCTTGCATCAACAATGACCCGGCGGAGATCATCATCGGGCACATTGTCTAGTTCCTCTTGACCTTCAATAGCTTCCCCCGTTGCAGCATCACCATATTCAGGGGGCACATAGTTGTCATCGTCCTCTTCTTCCTTGCTGTCTTCCATCATAATTAACCCCAATTTCTCCGTGCTTGGTCCGAACATTATAGTGTGGCATGAAACCCTTATAAAGTAGCTGGGTGTGAATGGTTTTCGAGTCAGAGTATGACTTCGTATTCCCACATATAGGGCATGGACAACACATAAAACCATTCTGCTTGTTTGCCTCAGCCACTTCGAGAAAATTATGAACACCCTTAATGTACTCGAAGGTGTGTCTGTCACTGTACATCCATTGCCGGTTCATCTGCGTGCATTATATATAATTAAGTGTGTCAAAAACCATTATAGAACATCATGAATAGATAATTAAGTGACCAAATTAATAGAAGTTCATCATCACATTAAAACCAAAGTACATACATAGTTCTCATTGAACAACATATAGCCCTCCAGAGCATCTAATTAATTAAACCATACATTGAAACTATGTAAAACATTTCAATGCGAAAACAAATGCGATCATAATCGCAACCAAGGTAACAATTGATCCAATGGCATAATGATACCAAGCCTTGGTATGAATGGCATATTTTCTAATCTTTCTAATCTTCAAGCGCATTGTATCCATCTTGATCTTGTGATCATCAACGACATCCGCAACATGCAACTCCAATATCATCTTCTCCTCAATTTTTTTTATTTTCCCCTCAAGAAATTGTTTTCTTCTTCAACTAAATTTAACCTCTCAATAATAGGGTCGATTGGAATTTCCAGTTCATATACCTCCTAGACAAATAAAATCTATGTCATGTTGGTCGGCATAATTGTCATAAACAATAAATGAATCAAATAGTTATAAAAGATAATATATACCACATCCGAATCATAGACAGAACGAGGGCCGACGGGGGCGGATACCAAAACCATCGCACTATATAATAAGAAGCAATAATAAAAGTAAGAAAATTGTACAAGTATATATCAAAACATACAAGTAAGAATTTTTTTCCTTTCAGAAAGAAGATAAGAACAAGAGTCTCACCATGGTGGTGCCGGCGACGAGATCGGCGCGGGCGATCGACGACGGTGAAGACGGGGACGGGACATAACGGACCGCTAAACCTAGACAAATATTGAGGAAAATGGTGCTTGGAGGTCGAGCTTGGAGAGGAGAAAGCGTAAGTAGTGTGGCTTGAGCATTCCATTGAACACCTCATGTGCATAGGAGGTGAGCTACAGCACCACAAAGACCTCCCCTCGCCGGCCAGAAAAAATAGAGCAGTGGAGTGCTCTGCTCGCCGGTGTGGGGGTATATATAGGCACATCATTGGTCCCGGTTCGTGGCCTGAACCGGTACTAAAGGACACCCTTTGGTACCAGTTCAAGCCACCAACCGGGACCAATGGTGGTGGGCTAGGAGCGAGGCCCATTGGTCCCGGTTGGGCCCACCAACCGGGACCAATGGGTCCAGATGAACTGGGACCAATGCCCCCATGAGGCCCGGCAGGCCCCCTGGCCTCACGAACCGGGACCAGTGCCCCCATGGGTCCCAGTTCGTGACTGAACCGGGACTAATGTGCTTATCTGGCCCGAACGAAAGCCATGCTTTCTACTAGTGCTTGTTCCTTGTGGGACTAACCCGTGTAGGTATTGAAAGTGCAACTCACTCCAATGGATTGCTCTGAATGATCTCATCAATATTGAGCTTCCACATCTTCAACACCTACATGAAGTCATCATCGACAAAATTCAAGGTTAGTTCATCCCTCTTAGGGGGGATATCACATCTAGGGGGAGCTTTACTCTTAGAATTGAGCTAAAGCAACTCTAACGGTGTGAACACAACAATGCTTTATGTAAAAGTGGTAACCCCGCTTGCGCTTAAACGATGAGTATGGCCTATGATCAAATGTTCTCATTTAACTCCTAAGTCAATATACTCATATATAGATGACCTAGTCATCGCAAATTTCTCGATAGATTCTAGAGTGTTTGTGCATGCTTTGCCACATATTTCATTTGCCATTTTATTGTGTGAGCATGCTGGTTGCATATTTTACTCATTCAAGGACATCCACTTGTTGCTTTCATTGTTTGGCTCTTTCTCTTTTGCCAAGTGAATGGATAAGAATGCCTAAGAACCTTCTCTAGCTATCTATGCTGTTCTCGTCTCAAACTCTATTTATGCTACATCACAAAGTTTGATCAAGTCAGATTGGAACCACTCTGTGTGAGGAGCACTCGGATTCCCCGGTTCGTCATAGACTTAAACTTCCAAAACCTCTTTGTGCATTTTGGTATGACCGAGTCATCCATTTCGGTCATACCGAGTTCACTAAGTTGATCTAGGTTTTCATCTCGATGCAACCGATTTGAACATTTCGGTCACACCGAGTTGCAGTAACCGCTTGCGATTCTGCATCTCGGTGCTACCGAGTTGTTCCACTCGGTCACACCGACAGGGTCGGGATATATATATATATATATATATATATATATATATATATATATATATATATATATATATATATATATATATATATAGCTTGCTAGGGAAGTAGCTATCATAACCACACAACATATGCGCCGTGATCCGTGCTGACCATGTGGCTCCTATATATATATATATATATATCCACGGTGAGATTTTGGAAATTTCTTCAAAAGTCCTCAGCCCGCGCATGTCCCGCTCTGCCTCCTCGGGTCTCCGGATCGTCTCCTCGCCGCCAGCGACCTCCCGCCGCTGGTTTCTGTCGCCGTCAACGAGAATCTACTCCGCTGTTGCCGCCGTAGCGAACTCCCGCCGAACTAGGGTATGAGTTCGACCCCTTGTGCTCTCTTTTACCTCAGATTCTAAGCATGAGGTCAATGCCATGATCTTTGCCACGTATGAAATCAATATATCCAGAGAAAAACTTCCTTAGGTTAAGTTTGATTTGACAATTTAGGATTAGGTCTCCGCTGAACTCATTTCGGACCGACCCAATTGTAGAAATCGGTCTCACCGATTTGGCTTAGGCCATTGCACATGCGCTTTTCGTCCTGATGGAAAACTGCAACGGTGTGACCGAGTAGAATTCTGTGTGAAACCCTAGCAATCTCGGTGCCACTGAACTATGACTCGGTCTGGCCGAGTTCACTAGTTTAGGTTCCAAATGTTGCTTCGGTATCACCGAGTTTATCAATTGGGTAGCTCAGAAATCATTTCAGTAGAGAACTGAAACTAAGTTTTTGACTCATTTGTTTTGCAAAAATCTCTGCACTTTGTGATGCTCATCTACTCTACCTCATCTATATCTATTCATAGGGTTTGCCGTCAGTTTGCCTGCCAAGATGTCTGACCAGAGTGATAGACAGAATAAATCTGAAGAGCAAGTACAAATGGGCGAGGGCACTAGTCCCTCGAGCAGCTATGATGAGGGCAGCAAGAGAACACCAAGTAACTTGCCCAAGGCAGCCACCAGGACGAGAATGAAGAGAACCTCAGACTCTGAGGATGAGGACTATGTGGCTGTTGAGGATGAGGCCACCTCAAAGAAGAAAGTGCTAAAGAAAGAGTATGGCACTGCTGCTGCAACAAAGCCTGACATGAATAAGAAGGCACTAGCAAGGAGAGTCCCAATGTCAAAGCCAAGGAAAGTTCCAACAAGAGAAACCATGAAATTCACAATAGAATCAGATGATGGTGAGGCAGCTGGAGATGGCAAGAAGAAGAAGAGGGTTAGGAAGACCATTGCCAGAGTTCTTGGAAAGCCCTCCATGATGAGAGATCCATCTGATGATGAAGAGGAAGAGGATGCTGCACCTGCACCCAAGTCACAAAAGCTTATGGGATATGCAATCAAGTCAGGGGCTGCTACTTCTAAGCCCAAACCTGCTCCCAAAGCTGTTGCTCAAGCCACCAAGTCTGCATCCAAGAGAAGCACTAGAAACATTGTTGCTGAGGAGAAGAACAAAGCTCCAGTGCCTGAAATGGAAGAAGAAGAAGATGATGAAGCCCAAGTGCTCAGAAAGCTTAAACCAAATATTCCAGACCTCAGTGACACTCATCCAGTGGCAGAGGACATGAATATCAGAAAGGATGCATGATTGAGACTTTGGAGACAGTCTAATCTATATGATGTGAGAAGAAGAACTGTTGTGGACTATAGGTTCCACACCAAAGAACAAGATTTCTGTAAGACCATTCTGCTTGACAAGAAGCCAATTGTCTGTGATATGAGATGGGTTGATTGGGAATATATTAAAGAGAATGAAGATCACTTTCCACGTGTATATGACAGCTTCAAATCTTGTGGAGTTGACAAGTTCGTTGGACAGAAGCTCACCAAATGGAATGATGAGCTAATCATGCAATTCTACTCCACTGCTCATTTCTATCCAGATGGAAGGATAGTGTGGATGTATGAAGGTACAAGATACCAGTCAACTGTTGAAGAATGAGCAAAGTTGATCAATGCCCCAGAAGACCATGAGGATGATTTGGATGTGTATGCCAAGAAGGAGAAAGACCACAACTCCATGACAAGTATGTATAGGGAAATTCCCGATGAAGCCCTGGAAACTCATAAGTTGGGCTCAGTGAAATATTTGTTGTCTAGTCTGCCTACTATCAACACCATCTTAAGGCATACTCTGTTACCCAAATCTGGAGATCACAGGATGATAAGAGGACATTCAATCAACTTGCTACATATTTTTGATGTGCCTAAAAAATTCAAGGTCATGAGTCTGATTGTAGAGACAATCAAGAGGACAGCTGTTGATCAGAAAAGATCTTGTGGGTATGCTCCACACATTCAGGTGCTCATCAACTCAAAGATGGACACATACACTTACTTGTTGGACAAGGAGCATTTACCTCTCCATCCAGAATTTGAAGACAACACAGTGGTAATGAATGAGAATGAACCTTCATCAGTGCAAGCACAAGAGAAGAGAGCAAAGGCAAAGACAGAAAAAGCTGCAAGGATGCCAAGTGCTGAAGAGGCATCTCAAGTGTTCTTGAAGAGCAAACAAGATCAACTTGGATATCTGATCCAATCAACTTTGAGGACTCAGAAGGGCTTGGCCACCCTGACTCAGAATCAGGAGAGTTTGGAGAGGATCATTGAACAAAAATTCTATGATCTTGATCTGAAACTGACTGAGATGCACACATCAGTTGAGCAGCACCAGGAGGAAGCAGAAGAGAAGAAAGGGAAGGCAACTACAGAAGCTTTTCAGCGAGTGCCAAGAGGTCAGAGGTCAGCTGCAGTGCCAGTACCCGATACTAGAGCTACCACATCAGCACCAGCAGCTACAACTTCAGTGCCACCACCAGCAGTCACTCCACCAGCTCCAGCTACATCGATTTATGCCTTCATCCTTGGAGTTCTCTCTACACCACCTCACGGAGACCAAGCCCGAGAGTCGCATAGCACTATGCATATATGAAATTTTTGGTAACTTGTTGCCAAAGGGGGAGAAATATGTATAAATCATAGGCTTCGAGAGAGAGTGTTACTTTTTGTCTCTCTTGCTATTTGTTTGGTTGAACTTTATTGTGTGCTTGTGTGAGATACTTGTATGATCATGTGTTTGATCATATGCTACTTTAATATTTGCTTGGATGATATTATCTCTCATATCCATATATGATCATTCACTTTGCTTGGTGATGAGTGCATGCTTTTAATTGCTGTCATTTTGAGCGCTCCACCAAGATGTATGTGACATGGAAGGTTACCCATGATACTACTCGATTGTGCATTTGCATTCAAAAGCAAATCTTAAATAATGCACATATTTAGGGGGAGCTCTTGCTTATCACATACTTCTCAAAATGACGATGTATTTCAATCTTATTATCATTTGTCGAAGCTTTGATCTATATGTTGTCATCAATTACCCAAAAGGGGGAGATTGAAAGTGCAACTATCCCTGGGTGGTTTTGGTAATTATTAACAACATATAGCTCATTGAACTAATGCTACTTCAAGATGAATATTTCAGGAAAGTTCAATGATTGGCATGGCATGGATTAGGAATGTGGACCCCTCAAAATGCTAAGGACAAAGGATTGGCTCAAGCTCTAAAGCTCAAGACTCTACATTTTACTTTTAGTGGTCCAAGATCACATTGAGTCGATAGGAAAAGCCAATACTATTAAAAGGGGATGAGGTGTTGTTTAATGGCTTGCTTGCTCAAAGTGCTTAGTGATATGCTCCAAAAACCCTCAACCACTTTCTCATATCCACATATGTCCCAAACTAAAAGTCAAACTCGGCCCCACTGATTTGATATATCTGGTGCCACCGAGTTCACTTGACATAGCCACTGCCAGAAACCCTAGTCACTTCGGTCTCACCGATAGGGATCTCGGTCTCACCGAGATGGGATTGCAAACTCTATGTTTCCCTTTTGTAACGTTTCGGTCTCACCGAGATGAGCGAATCGGTCCCACCAAGTTTGCCTGACCAACTCTCTTGTTAGCTTATTACCAAAGCCGGTCCCACCGAGTTTGTGTAATCGGTTTCATTGAGATTATGTTATGCCCTAACCCTAAAGAAATCGGTCCCACTGAGTTGACATGTCGGTCCCACCGAAATGCTTAATGGTCACATTATGAACTAAATCGGTCTGACCGAGTTTTCTGTTTCGGTCTCACCGAGTTTGGTAAATTGTGTGTAATGGTTAGATTTTGTGTGGAGGCCCCTCCACCCTCTCTTCATTCTGGGAGAAAGCCATCAGAACGTGCCTACACTTCTAGCATTCATTTTCTGAGAGAGAACGACCTACTCATGTGTTGAGGTCAAGATATTCCATTCCAACCACATAAATCTTGATCTCTAGCCTTCCCCAAGTTGCTTTCCACTCAAATAATCTTTGCACCAAATCCAAACTTATGAGAGAGAGTTGAGTGTTGGGGAGACTATCATTTGAAGCACAAGAGCAAGGAGTTCATCAACAACACACCATCTATTACCTTTTGGAGAGTGGTGTCTCCTAGATTGGTTAGGTGTCACTTCGGAGCCTCCGTCAAGATTGTGGAGTTGAACCAAGGAGTTTGTACGGGCAAAGAGATCGCCTACTTCGTGAAGATCTACCCTAGTGAGGCAAGTCCTTCGTGGGCGATGACCATGGTGGAATAGACAAGGTTGCTTCTTCATGGACCCTTCGTGGGTGGAGCCCTCCGTGGACTCACGCAGCCGTTACCGTTTGTGGGTTAAAGTCTCCATCAACGTGGATGTACGATAGCACCACCTATCGGAACCACGCCAAAAATCTTCGTGTCTATATTGCGTTTGCTCCCTCAAACTCCTCCCTTTACCTTCATGTGCAATGTTTTACATTCCGCTGCTATACTCTTAGAATTGCATGTGTAGGTTGATTGCTTGACTTGTGTAAAGTTGCTAAAATCTGCCAAGACTTAAAATTGGGAAAAGGCTAGATTTTTAATTGGTCAAGTAGTCTAATCACCCCCCCCCCCCTCTAGACATAATTTCGATCCTACACGGGCGCATATTCCGCCAAGTCCTATTACCTGACACTCTTCTCTGGATCGACCATTGAGCCATCTTGCGCCTCACCTGAAAGTCTTGGGCTCCACTACGTCTGAAGATCTACCTCTAGCTTGCTTATCAGGGTCGATGATGGACCGTGGACAGACTGGCACGACGCGCCCTGCCTCATGCCCCTCTATGTCTTATGTGGGACCAGGAACCGGAAACCATCCGGCACCTTCTTGCGGGTTGTTCCTTCTCTAGCAAGGTGTGGTATGAGATTCTGGCCTGGTGTCATACCACGACTGCGCTCCCCAGCTCGGACGATGAGTTCCGTGAGTGGTTCTCAACCGGTATCCAAGACTCTCCAATCGCCCCTGCGACACGGGCTTGCCATCGTGTTCATCCTCACGGCCTGGCGAATCCTGAAGCACCGCAACGGCTGTGTGTTCAGCGGTGACACACCTTCGGTGATGCGACCCATGAACGAGATAAAACACGAGCTAGAGCTTGGGCTCATGCTGGGGCAGGGGGGGCTTGCCCAGCTGATCAACGAGACGTAGGGTACGTAGTTTGGTCCCGCATACCCTTCTTAGGCGTTCTTGTATGCCTTGCTAACGCCGCCTTCGTGTTCGTGCTTGCAAGGTTGTCTTTGTAATGTCTTCGTCAAACCTTCTCCTATCAATACAATGATACGCAAGTCTTTTGTGGATTCGTGAAAAGAAAAATGTTGATGCATGCGGCCACAAGAAAATAAACCTCCCCTGAAAATACTAACTGCCAGTAACGGTGATCATTTTTTTTTAAAGGAAAGAAAAGAACGGTGTACAGATTTATGGCTACACGCCTACACGGAGCCGTTCATGTGCCGGGGCGGGGGCGGGTGCGCGGGCGTGGGCATGCGCCGGGGCGGGGGCGGGTGCGCGGCGAGGGCATGGGCTGGGGCGGGTGCGGGTGCGTGGGCATGGGCGGGGCCCGGTGCGGGTGCGTGGGCGGGGTAAGCCCTCGCGCAGTCGGCTGCGGCGAACGTGACGGTGCGCTTGTCGAGGTCGTACCCGACGTGCATGTTCTGCTGCGCGATGTTCCCGATGATCCACGTCCGAAGGCGCTCCGACGCCGGCGCAATCGCCAAGCACAGGGTCTCCGCCTGCACCACCACGAAGGTGTTCAACGCCTTCAGCGTCACCGCCGCACCGCCGCCCAGCCCCAGCTTCACGTCAAGGATCGTCGCCGCGATCTGCCCCTCCTTTAGCCCGCTCACGTTGTAGCACAGCGGCAGCTGGAGGTCCGCCGGCGGCGGGGCCTTCGGGAGCTTGATCCGCCCGGCCAGCTCCTTCACGAGTGGGTCTAGCAGCGCCTTGTCCAGGAACGTCAGCGTCGTGCCGGAGTCGACGATGGCGGGGGTCTGGCGCGGCGCCTTGTAAGTCGCGTTGCCGACCTTGACAGACGCGAGGTCGATGGTGTAGTAGGTCCTCACCCTGGACGGGATCAGCGGCGTCGTCGCCGCGCCCGGTTCCGTCACGGTGGCGCGGGCGCCGAAGTTGAGCACGGAGGAGGCGTTGATGGAGTAGGGCACGAGGCAGTAGGAGAACCTCCGTCCGAGCGACGCGTGCGCGCCCAGCTGCCTGACGAGGGAGAGGTTGCTGTTGCCGAGGCCGACGAGGCCGTCTCCGATGAAGGAGCCGACAAAGGTCGTGCCGCAGCCGAAGTTGACGTTGGGTACGCGCGTCGTCCGCTCGCCGCGGGTGCCGGGGGCGTTGTCGGCGAAGGTGAAGGTCTCGGTGGAGAGGAGGCCGCTGGTCGCGGAGCCGTCGCCGTAGTAGTAATAGTAGGTGCACTTGTCGCCGCCGGCGCAGGATGAGTCCGAGAGTGCGCGGCACGCCCCGGAGTCGCAGCCCACGAGGCGGTACGTCTTGGACTTGGCGGGGTCGAACACGACGCCCGGCGACGGCGGGGGTGAGGGCGCGTCACCGGCAAACGCCGGACCAGGACCGTGCTTCTTGCTGCAGTTGAGCCAGACGAGGTCGCTGCCGGTGTCGGCGATGGCGAGCAGACGGGTGGGCGGCGTGCCCACGTGCACGGCCATCAGGTACTCGAACGGCGTGGAGGTGAGCTCGGACACGACGCCGTGGGCCGACGGCTCGTCGGCGCGGGCGTAGGAGCGCGCGAGCGCCTTGACCACGCGCCCGTGCGCGGTGAGCGAGGGGTCGTGGAACGGCGACCCGACGGAGTCGCGGTGGATGAACTCCACGCTGAACCCATCGCCGCTGTAGGACGTGCAAGCGCACAGCTGCGCCGTGAGGACGACGCCGACGAGCAGGAGAGCGCGAGATACCCTCGTCGTCGCAGCCATTGTGACCTACTGCAACTCAACTCCCAAGGATTGGTTGCTGCTGCTGTTATGCAGATTAGACAAGTATATAAATAGTGGGAATTTGCCAAAGTTAATGGCGAGACGACGAATTGGGCAAGTCAGGATATGAAGTGCTGATTGTTGACGAATATTTGCCAGCCCGCTGCGTAAATATGCGCAATTAATTACCTTCTGCACCACGCCTGGAATTAAGGGTAGGTTCCGTATTGGAGAGCTGCAGACGAGGGGATCATCTTGTGCGTGAAACTGAAGATTTTGCTAATAATTCATGATAAAAGATTACTAGTACTTGCCAATCTTGCCAATGCTGGTGATTGATTGATTGGCAGTATGTCACCGGCCACCCGGCAAAAATGCTAATAGTAACGGTAAATCTTTGAGAAACGTCAAGGGATTAAACAGACACTTATTTTCTCCTCTTTCTTGAGCTTCCATTTGTTCTACGCCTCAGTGATTCCATTCCATCCATCGCTTCTGAGCAAAATGTAGAACGACAAACATCTTGCGTAGGCCCAGGTTAATGGGGGAAGGGGGGAGGGGGTAAATGGTGTTTAGGGCCATTTTTTGCGAATAAGCCCCAGATCTAAGGATAAACATCAATACAAAGCACCTCATACATATAGAAAAATTACAAGGACTTTCCAGAGATGCACATCAGCTCGAAGCTCCATCACGAGCCGTAGGCGCGCCGCCGCTGCTCCCCTGTGTCAGGACCCCGATCCTACGCCACACCGATCTAGCATGTAACATCTCATATCACTTTGCAGCCTCACGCACGGTATTCCCACGGGTGATGCTTTACCAGGCCCGGGACCGTTTGCGCCTTTTGGCTCACGTATATGATAGTGTCGCTAGCATCCATATGACAAAGAACCCGGGCTGACATGGCTAGTCGTGAACCCAAAGTGGCACTGACTTACAGGGACAGACATACATGACCCAACAACAAACGTGTCGGTCATCAGCGAGTGAATCCGGGCTGTAGCAACTGGGCTAGCATGACTCCGGTAAACCGGGCTGTAGCAGGCTAACAGGACTCCGGTAGACACCCCGTGACATTTCCTCGAAGGGACAGACACAGGAACGAAGAAGGACACATGCCGGCCAGCCTAAGTGTTCCGGAGCAGTAGCAAGCTACCAAGGCTCAGTGGAAGCAGTAGCAAGCTACCAAGGATAAACAACTAGATAGTCAGATCTCACACATACCAAGCATTTCAATAACATACACACAATATGCTCGATATGTGCAAATACAACATGGCATCACAACATGACTCTAATATTTTATTCAATAGGCTCCGAGGAGCGAGATATTACAAGCATGGGTCTCATGACCCAACATTCAGAGCATACAAATCAAGCACATGCGGAAGCTTATCATGTCTCAGTACAGACATCTACAAATGAAAAAGGCTGAGAAGCCTGACTATCTACTAGATCCTGCCGAGGGCACAAGATCGTAACTGAGGTAACAAGCTAAACGTCGAAGTCCAAGCGGTACTACTAGTGAGACTGAAGTCTCTCTGCAAAAACATATAATAGGCAAATATGAGTACAAATGTACCCAGTAAGACATACATCAGAACTATCTACATATGCATCAGTATCAACAAAGGGGGTGGTGGAGTTTAACTGCAGCAAGCTAGCTTTGACTCGGTGGCTATCCTGAACTACGACTGCAAGTAACTCTTTGAGGTGGCGCACACGAGTCCACATATTCACCATAGCAATACACCACTATGGATCCGCTCCCGTCTCCCTACGAGAACGTCATCCATAGCACTCACGCTTATCTTGCGCATTTTAGAGTATCCATTTTCACTTGTCTATGAACTGTATAGGCAACCCAGAGGTCCTTTACCGCGGACGCGACTATTCGAATAGATCATATTAACCCTACAGGGGTGTACTTCTTCACACACGCTCTCACCACTTACCGCGGTTTACACGACATGTACTCGGCAACCTTCAAGCGGAAGCCCGGCAAGGGTGTCGGCCACGACCTGACTAACCACACAAGTCTCTCGTCCAGGTTTATCGCCTATTCAGGTTCCATCCGCAAGGAGCTCCGGCCGGGGTGTCGGTCACGACCCCAAACAATGTGTGTAGGGTTCCCAAGCCCACCTCGACGGGTGGATCTACGCTTGGTACACCGTGCCACGGTGCCTAGTCTGTCCCAAGCCCACCTGTACCGGGTGCCACTTGGTAGACTACTAACACTACCTACAAACACCGGAAACTAGTTGCAACTCCTGGACAGAGATCATGTTGATTAATAAGTCGAGAGGGGTCGAGTTACCGGAACCCAATGTGTGGTAGTAACTGTTCATGGATCACAAACACAGAACTCAGTTCCTGAGGACGGTTTCAATGAGATAACCCACCATGTACTCCTACATGGCCTCTCATCGCTACATTTACCAAATCGTGTTCACACACTTAGCTCTCAACAGTAGGACATGTTCACACACCTCCAATTCATCCCTGATGAATCAGACCTGACACAACTCTAAGCCATAGCAGGCATGACAACAAGCATGAATGAGTAGGCACATCAGGGCTCAAACAACTCCTACTCATGCTAGTGGGTTTCATCTATTTACTGTGGCAATGACAGGTCATGCAGAGGAAAGGGGTTCAACTACCGCATCATGCAACAGTTGAATCATTGTTGTCCTAATGCAGTAAAAAGAGCAGGAGCGAGAGAGTGGGGTTGTATCGGAATGAATAAGGGGGTTTTGCTTGCCTGGCACTTCTGAAGATAGTATAGTTCTTTATCGGTGTCATCGAACTCATCGTCGGAATATGTCTACTGAAGGGGGACAAATACCGGCAAATAAGGAAGAACACAATCAATGCAATGCACAACTATGTACTCCCTCAACTTTTGACTTTTCAGACTTTCCGCCACTTTTTCAGATTCCCTATGGTTAACTCCCGTCCATCAACCGGCCGACACCACTAGTAGAAAACAGCCCATTTATCCCGGTTCCAGAGGCCCTTTAGCCCCGATTCCAGAACCGGGACTAAATCCCAAAACCTTTAGCGAACCGGGACAGAAGGGGCTCCACATGGCCGCTGCGGGGCGCCCAGGCAGCAGGACCTTTAGTCCCGGTTGGTAATACCAACCGAGACCAAAAGGCATCCACGCATCAGTAGCTGGTCGGAGTTGGGGTTCTTTTTTTGAAAGGGGGGGTTAGGGGGTTTTCGAGGGTTAATTTAGGGGCTTGATCATATTGTGTTAGTTAGCTAATAGAGAGAAGTGACATCTCTTTCTCTGTGCTTGGTTGACGCTAGCTACTATACGTATAGAACGAACTCGACACGCTAGCTAGTAAGCAAATGAAGGAACCATTAATTACAGAAGATCGTCATGAACATATATATATATAGAGAGAGAGAAGTGAGACCTCTCTTTCTCTAAGAGATTGGTGGAACAACAAGTTTTCGTATAACTATCTGACGCTACTACATATATACAATATAACATGTCTTACAATCCCTAACATCTAAAATCTGTTTCAACTTCCACATGGTATTCTCCGGCTTTAGGTATGACGTGGTCAAGAAAGAATCCCGCCAATTCCTCTTGAATTTCTCGTATGTGATCATGTGGTAGGAGTTCATCCCGCATCTGCCACAACTAATTTAAAGACGAGGGTCAATACATATATATATATATATATATATATATATATATATATATATATATATATATATATATATATGAATGAAACTCAACACAATTGATGGTAATAAAATAAAATTGGGAATATTTTTGTTTACATACTTCATATTGTTTTTCAGAGTAGCCCCTCTTAGAGGTCGTCGCATTGTTGATGAACTTGCAAACATAGTATCCACAAAAATCATTCCCGGCTTCCTACCACAAGCACTTTACGAGAAATAGAGTTCAATCAAACTGATAATCAAGCATGCTAAATGGTATCGATGAAACTAGCTAGAATCAATAGGAGATGCGCGGAACTAGCTAGTAGTACTTACTTTCGGGTGTTTAAATCGCAGCCCCCTCGGCAGTCCCGGAACAATTCTGGTGAACTCTTTCCAAACCCTGCCAGACAAAGACAATAATTACTTGATATCAGGAAATGAACAAAGTTGCCAATATGGTGCGATAATGATCGGTTGAACTTACTTCTGGAGCATTTCAGTCATGTTCGCATAGTCCTGGAGATATTTTCGTCTCGAGTCTAAGACAGTTGCTACTCCCGGTCAAGCTTAATCTCTAGCAGAATAAAGTGGAAGCTGCGCACGCATGAATAACTCATCAATTACATTACTATAACCTCGAGTAAGGGAAACCGAATATGCGCAAGACAGTAACACTCACTTGAAGTTGTAAGGAAAGAGTATTTTCTCTTTGTTTTGATTTACAAGCAACGGTTGTAGCAAGTTGTCCTCGGTATCTGTGACTTAGTTTTTAACCGTCCATTCATGTATGATATTTGGGTTAATGAACCCAATGTCATAGATTTGTGCTTTTCTGCATTCAACGATCTTCAACCTACATAATATAGTGAGGATAATTATATATACATGCAATGAAAGAGCTGAGCTATATATAGAGACTTAATTACAGAAGTAATACTTACAGACTGTAGCAAGACACGAGTTGTTTGTCGAGGGCCATTTGATTGTATATAACTGGAATAACTCCACAAATTCAACAGGCAACAGCTCAGTTCCAACGAGGTCATGCTCCTTTTTAATTCTTAGCATGAAACTATTTTTCCCAGACTCGCTACAGGTTTTCATGTACCATTCATGCAATCTTCACGTACTCGTATTTGAAGGTGTTCGCCTCCATTATTTCAAACTCTACATCATCGCTCAGGTAATCAGCAGGATTGGTATTGGGCACCATCCCTGGATGATTAGTGGCGATATCGCTAGACACCTTGAGCGGGGGGCACGTTTGGTTCGCCTGTTCGCCGAGCTGGGCATTTTTTTCCCACTTCTTTGTTCTGCTAACCTTGCATCACTGCAAGTACTTCCCGACCGCTCCGCTTCCTTATATGTCTTTTTAATACAGTGGACATAGTTGGAATCCAGCGGAGGTAGTCGTGGTCGCTTCAGGGCATCGATAGTCCACTTCGCTTTCACCGGATCTACCATTTCCTTCGGAGGTGGAGGTTTCCATGCAAAATGGTCCCTCACTTGGGCATGTCTGATGTTCTCGTTTTCCTTGTCGGTCCTCTCATATGGTAACTTTTCCGGAGCCTTAAGAGATGGACCGTATTTGAATTGCATCCTGCCTCTGCTTGTACTGCTAGCCGCCGGAGCGGCGGTGTCTCTCTTCCTTCGTTGCTGACACGGCGGAGTCTGCAGACACGCCGGAGGAGGCGGAGTGCTCCGATGCACCGGGGGAGGTGGAGGAGGAGCCAGGGTGCCCTCACGCGCTAGAGGAGGCGGAGTGCTCGTCGGAGGAGGCAAAGGAGGAGCTGGAGTGCCGTCACGCGCCGGAGGATGCGGAGTGCCCTGATCACTCGCCGGAGGAGGCGGAGTGCCCTGACTCGCCGGAGGAGGAGGCGTCCAGTTTGGAAGCTTAATGTACTCCTTCCTCCATAGACAGGTACTCCATAAAGCAGCTCCCGGATGATTCTCCCCTTCACCTATAGGGTGGTTAAGCTCTAGCTCCTGAAATCCCTCCATTTTTTCATCCACCGTCACAACAGCATAGCCATGTGGAATCAAACGGCAGTGAAAAGTTCTGTCATCTTGAGGAGGTGCAATAGAGCCGACAGCCGCCTTCAAAGTGAAGTTCTGCCATTTCGTCATAAGCTCGCAATGTTGAGCCTTCGTGATAGTATCCATGGGGTATCGAGGAGCCGTGAAATCAGGCTGAACGAGCTCCGTGGAAGCCATGCTACTTCTCCGCTGAGATGGTGGGGTAGCTTCTGGGGTAGCTTCGTATCGCCGAGATGGTTGGCCGACAGCTGCAAGTTCCTCTAGCTTTGCTAATCTTGCATTGAGCTTCTGAATTTCGCTCAGCTCAGCTTTCCTCTTTCTCTCTCGGCATCTGTAACCGTCTGCGCCGAGAAACCTAACCACCCAGGGAACGGAGCCTGGTGTGCCTCGGGTTTGTCCAGGGTGCTCAGGATTCCCGAGGGCCTCAGTCAGCTCGTCCTTCTCTTTGTCGGGAATGAACGTCCCTTGCTGCGCTGCGGTGATATAATCCTGAAGCTTCTTAATGGGTATTGCAAGTTTCTCGTTGATACGTCTCCAACATATCTACTTTTACAAACACTTTTTCCCTTGTTTTCGACTCTAACTTGCATGATTTGAATGGAACTAACTCAGACTGACGCTGTTTCAGCAGAATTGCCATGGTGTTATTTTTGTGCAGAAATAAAAGTTCTCGGAATGACCTGAAACTTCACGGAGTCATGTTTTGGAATTAATAAAAAATAATGGCTAAAGAATCAACAAAAGGGGGCCCACACCCTGTCCATTAGGGTGCAGGGCACGCCCCCTGCCTCATGGGTCCCCTGGACCTCCACCGACCTCAACTCCAACTCTATATATTCACGTTCTTGGAGAATAAATCAGAGAGAAGGATTCATCGTGTTTTACGATATGGAGCCGCCGCTAAGCCCTGTTCTTCCTTGGGAGGGCTGATATGGAGTCTGTTCGCGGCTCCAGAGAGGGGAATTCGTCGCCATCATCATCACCAACCATCCTCCATCACCAATTTCATGATGTTTACCGCCGTGCGTGCGTAATTCCATCGTAGGCTTGCTGGACGGTGATGGGTTGGATGAGATTTACCATGTAATCGAGCTAGTTTTGTTAGAGTTTCATCCGTAGTATCCATTATGTTCTAAGACTGATGTTGCTATGACTTTGCCATGCTTAATGCTTGTCACTAGGGCCCGAGTGCCATGATTTCATATCTGAACCTATTATGTTTTCATGAATATATGTGAGTTCTTGATGCTATCTTGCAAGTTATAGTCACCTACTTCGTGTTATGATCCGGCAAACCCCGGAGTGACAATAGTCGGGACATTTCCCGGTGATGATCGTAGTTTGAGGAGTTCATGTATTCACTAAGTGCTAATGCTTTGGTCCGGTACTCTATTAAAAGGAGGCCTTAATATCCCTTAGTTTCCATTAGGACCCCGCTGCCACGGGAGGGTAGGACAAAAGATGTCATGCAAGTTCTTTTCCATAAGCATGTATGACTATATGCGGAATACATGCCTACATTACATTGATGAACTGGAGCTAGTTCTGTGTCACCCTATGTTATAACTGTTGCATGATGAATTAATCTGACATAACTATCCATCATTGATCCATTGCCTACGAGCTTTTCACATATTGTTCTTTGCTAAGTTACTTCTCCATTTCTACTGTTACGATTGCTACAAAACTGCTACTATTACTTTTGCCACCGTTATCGTTACTTCCATACTACTTTGCTACTAAATACTTTGTTGCAGATATTAAGTCTTTTAGGTGTGGTTGAATTGACAACTCAGCTGCTAATACTTGAGAATATTCTTGAAGGAATTTCATAGTTCCCCAATGTCACCTTGAGTCAAAGTCGCTATAGCACTCCGCCTCCTTCTATAATTGGCATCCGCACTTTGCCATGCGCACTGAACACCATAAAATATACAACTATGTACTCTCTCAGATTTTGACTTTTCTGACTTTCCGCCACTTTTTCAGATTCCCCATTGTTAACTCCCGTCCATCAACCGGCCGACACTGATAGACCCATTCATCAACTTGAATCTGGAACTCACCAATACGGCTTCTGAACCCACTGCACACTTTGTCTAATCACAAGTACCTTGGTCTGTCGTTGTGTTCCTAATATGTCCCAAACGTATCTACTTTTCCAAATACGTTTGCTCTTGTTTTGGACTCTAATTTGCATGATTTGAATGAAACTAACCCGGACTGCGTCGTTTTCAGTAGAACTACCATGGTGTTGTTTTTGTGAAGAAATAAAAGTTAATTTATGGAGATTATTTCCACAACATATAAAAAATATTGGCGAAGAGAACTACTGAAGGGAAGGGGCACCCAGGAGCCACGAGCTCAGGGGGAGTGCCCACTCCCAGGGCACGCCCTGTGAGATCGTGGGTCCCACATGCCTCCATTAGCCTTAACTCCAACTCCATAAGTACTGTCTCACAAAGAAAAAAATCAGTGAGAAGGAACCATTGTGTTTTACTGTATAGAGCCACCGCCACCTCATGTTTTCATCGGGAGGGCTGATCTGGAGTCGTTCGGGGCTTCGGAGAGGAGGATTCATCGTCCTCCTCATCGTCAACCCTTCTTCATCAACAATTCCATGATGCTCACCATCGAGAGTGATTAATTCTGTCGTAGGCTTGCCAGACGGTGATGGAGTTGGATGAGATTTGTCATGTAGTCCATTCAATTTGTTAGGACTTGATCCCTAGTATCCACTATGTTCTGAGTTTGATGTTGCTATGAATTTGTTGTGCTTAATGTTTGTCACTAGGTCCCGAGTGCCATGATTTTAGATCTGAATCCTCTATGTTTTCATGAATATTTTTGAGTTCTTGATCATATCTGCTAGTTATATGCACTTATTATTATTCTGATACATAGACCACAAAGTGACATAGTTGGGATACTCTCCGGGGATGACAGTAATTTGAGGAGTTCATGTATTCACCATGTGTTAATGCTTTGTTCCGATTCTCTATTAAAAGGATGACTTAATATCCCTTAGTCTCTTTATGAACCCCGCTGCCACGGGAGGGTAGGACAAAAGATGCCATGCAAGTTCTTATTATAAGCACGTATGACTATATACAGAATACATGTTTATGTTGGATTGATGAACTGGAGGTATTGTGTATCACTCTAGGTTGTGACTGTCATATGATGAATATCATCCAACACAAATATCCATGGTTGATCCAATGCCTACACTTTTCTCATATTCATCTTTGCTAAATTACTCTTGTTGCTGCTGTCAGAATCATCACAAATTGCTTCTATTATTGTTCCGGTTACTATTGCTAATGTTACTACTACTATCAAAACTATCAAACTACTGTGCTACTAAAGACATATAAAGGGGTCAGACGAACCGGGACCAATGTCCCCGAGGCCCATCCGGCGCCCAGGCCTCACGAACCGGGGCTGATGCCCCCTTTGGTCCCGGTTCGGGAGTGAACCGGGATTAATGCCCTTACCCAGGCCTCAACCAAAGCCCTGTTTTCTACTAGTGGACACTTGAGTGTTGCCTTCATTGGAACCAACCATCAAAGGCCAGAGTCTAGGTTTTCACCCTGAAGAAACAGTCCAAGCATATTCGAGCAATGCCTTCAACAAGGTAACAATGACAGAACATCACATAGGTGTATATAAGTATACATAGATAATGACTCACATGCAGAGAAATGTCTAAAACTAACATGGATATAAGTATGTCTCGCACACATATAAATGTATCACCCATGTGAATGAGGATGGACATGTGGCTTCCTCGGTCAAGGTCTATTAGGCGAGAGGTGGTCACGTATAGGTTGAGGTCGATGAAAGCCTCGGCCGTACAAAACCTCATCATCCTTCATCTGTGTCTCCTCTGTGGGTGGTGGTGCTGGAGTTTGAAATATGTGTTGTCATCCAAAAGGGAGGGATCCAAAAGTGTGTCCAAATTTGTTAGGGCCGCCAACATCGAGTTTGAAATATGTGTTGTGATCCAGAAGGGAGGGATCCAAAAGTGTGTCCAAATTTTTTAGGGCCGCCAACATCCACGTGGTCACTCGACCAACCACCATTAGTGAGCATCGGTGATTACACAAACTAAGGCGAGAAGTGACACGGGGTGTTGCCTAAAAAGTGAAAACAAAGAGAGTTACAAAATTGATTAGTAAAAGTTAAATAAGATAACAAATGATGAAGTACTGTTAGCTAGGCCCACTTGTTGACAGCCTCCTGCTTGTGAAGGAGGTGGTGGGAAAAGCATGTCAGACAGTTGTGGGTGTGAATCCTGGCAATGTGAGGTGGGACGCGGGGATGAAGCCCGTGGTTGTGCCTCTCCATGGTGTGTGAAGGGATGTGTCATACATAGCGCTTATGGGGGCTAAGAGCACGAGACTTGTATGCTTTTTGAATGCCCTTTATGCACCGGAACCCCCCTATGCCCCTACATTTCCTAGTAGATTATCTTGACCAGAATCACTCCATCTCTGATCATCTGGATCATCTCTTCTTGGTCGCTGTCGGTGTCAAAACCGGCGGATCTCGGGTAGGGGGCCCCGAACTGTGCGTCTAGGCGGATGGTAACAGGAGACAACGGACACGATGTTTTACCCAGGTTCGGGCCCTCTTGATAGAGGTAAAACCCTACGTCCTGCTTGATTGATATTGATGATGTGGGTATTACAAGAGTAGATCTACCACGAGATCAAGGAGGCTAAACCCTAGAAGCTAGCCTACGGTATGATTGTTGTTCGTCCTATGGACTAAAGCCATCCGGTTTATATAGACACCGGAGAGGGCTAGGGTTACACAGAGTCGGTTACAATGGTAGGAGATCTACATATCCATATTGCCAAGCTTGCCTTCCACGCCAAGGAAAGTCCCATCCGGACACGGGACGAAGTCTTCAATCTTGTATCTTCATAGTCTTGGAGTCCGCTGATGATTATAGTTCGGCTATCCGGACACCCCCTAGTCCAAGACTCCCTCAGTAGCCCCTGAACCAGGCTTCAATGACGACGAGTCCGGCGCGCATATTGTCTTCGGCATTGCAAGGCGGGTTCCTTCTCCGAATAATTTATAGAAGATTGTGAACACCAGGATAGTGTCCGGCTCTGCAAAATAAATTCCACATACCACCGTAGAGAGAATAATATTTACACAAGTTCAATCTGCTGACGTATTTTGTGGCGTGACGTCACACCACTACCAAGCCTTTACTCGAATTGTTTTTATTATACCACCTCAGCGCATTTAGCGAAGCGGTTTCCTTGGCACGTCTTGTCGAAGCAGAGATCGTGTTCCCCTTATTCCAGGATTCTCATTAATACGGACGTGGGTAACCCAACCGCGCCCATTGCCACGCCCCTCCATCGAAGGCGGGTTCCAAACGGTCACGGGGACGGCTCTTGGTATTCTCCCTCTTTATAATGAGACCAAGGCCCGTTCTTTTTCTTCAACCCTCAATCGAATCCGCCCCTCGCCCCGAGTTCCAACACCCAAGGCTCCAGATTCGGGTACTTTCGACCTTCGACAATGTCCGACTCCGACCTACGAGGCCGGTGGATGCCCTCCTCTGTCACGGAAGAGGACGTGCTCAAGCTGAGAGACGCCAGGTACTTGACCTACGAGATTTCGCATAGGTTGCCTGCCCAAGGGCAAGTTATTCCTACTCCCGAGCCCGGCGAGAGCGTCGTGTTCGTGTCTCACCTCCGTCGGCGTTTAGGCTTCCCAATGGGTCCCTTCGTGAGGGGGCTCATGATTTACTATGGGCTGGAATTTCACGACTTGGCTCCGGAGTCCATCCTCCACATCTCATCATTCATTATCGTCTATGAAGTCTTCCTCCGCACTACCCCCCACTTCGGCTTGTGGCTCAAAACCTTCAACGTGGAGCCGAAGATGATTGCGGGGCGTCAGGCAGAGTGCGGCGGGGCGGTTATAAACAAGAGGGCTGATGCTCCATGGCCCGAGGGCTCTTTTCAGGAGGAGCTTGGTTTGTGGCAACAGGAGTGGTTCTATATCACCGCTCCCAGGGGCAGCAGGCAGAGGCCGCCGCCCGTCTTTCGCCCGGGCCCTCCACAACGACTGACATCATGGGTCAACAACGGGATTGACTGGGGGCTGTCCAAAGACGTACCCCTGATGCAGGGCCGGATTCGAGACCTCCAGGAAGGGGAGATCAATCTGGTCGTAGTGACACAGGTTATGGTAATTCGGCGCCTTCTGCCCTGCAAACGTCGCGCCCTCCGCCTGTGGGAATTTAATCCGGAGGGACCACGAGCTCTCCAACACTTCATGGGTTTGACACCCGCGGAGATGTACGAACTGTTCTTCGGATCACAAGAGATGCGTCCGGACTTGACCGAGGACGCTGGCCTAAGCTGCAATCGCCCGGATACTCAAGTAAGTAGCCCTGTGTCCAGACACATTGTCCATTTATTTATCATGGGTTTGCCTTTTAACCAGCTCTCCCTTGAACAGGAGTGGATAGCGCAAGCAAAATTGATACGGTGTCCGGCCCCCCTCCCTGAGACCACGCCGGAGCCCGTGTTAATTAAAATGTTGCAGGTTGCACCTTCGGAGGAGGGCAAAGGGGGGCACAGGGAAACTACCACCTCTGCCAAGGAGGCTTGCAGTAAGGGGGGAAACGAGGGTCCCTCCCTCCAGGGGGAGAAGAGGACCGCTTCCGAAGACCCGAAGGCCAAGGCCTCAAAGCGGGGAAGGAAATCACCGGAAGGTCCCGTGCCGGGAAGAGCCCCGGCCGCACAGTCTCCCCAAAGGAATCAGCCCTCTAGCGAGCCGTAAGTAAAAAAGGGGGGGTTTGTAATAGGGGACATCCCTACTTTATTTCTAAGGTTAACCGAAGTTTTCACCTTGTAGTTCGGATCTCAGCCCTTCTCAGCAGAGCTCATCTTCGGGGGACCTTCATCCGGAGATGATGGAGAGCGAAACGCCTCCATCTGCCGCCCCGTCGGGCGGGGCGAACGACCCTGAGGTGTCGTCACGGAGGGTCTCCCTGAGTCTGGTGGGGCCGGGGAGTTCGGCACCCACTGGAGTACGGCCGGTGGAGCTGCAGGATTTGCTCGAGAGGGCGTCTATCTCAGAAGATCACCGCACATTAATGAGTATGGTGATTGAAAGGATCTCATCCGCTGAGAGCGGGTTGTATGAGGCCGTCGGAAGCTTGCTGACGGGGTTTGAGGTACGCAAAAAATGACATACCTTTTGACAGTTTTGCACATGGAGTGCGCCCTGTATAGATAGTAGCCCCTGAGACTTGGTATGCTGTCGAAAGTGACAGCGTGCCGAAGATCATAATCTCAGTTATAGAATGTCGCCTTTCCTATGCAGGTGGTGGAACGATCGGTGGCCAGCCGGACTGATGGAGCTGCCGAGCTGAAGCGGCAACTTGACGTTGCGGATGCGGACATCGTGCTGGTCAATAAACGACTTGACGAGTCACAAGGTAAGTGGTTGCTCCGCGGTCACCAAGTAAGGGAGATGATGCGCGTTCCTTACAATTTGTATGCTTGATGCAGATGGTGCCACTGCTGTGGAAGACCTTCGAGCAGAGCTTGCTCGATCCAAGGAGCAAGCCAGGAAAAGTGATGCGGCTGCCTCGAAGGCAGCGGAAGAGCTAAAAGCCGAAAAGGTTGTTCACTGCCGAAGCAGGGAGGAGATGGCCGGAATGGCCGTGAAATTAAAAGATGCTACCGACCGCTATGAGGTTCTTGAAAGAGAACACCGAGCGGAGCAAGAGGACCTGAAGAAAGCCGTCGCCGAAGCCAAGGATGCCCGTAGTGCGATGCGGGCTATGAAGGAGGAACTGCGTCAGGCCGGAGACATTGCGGCTGGAAAGCCCTTTCTGTTGCGTAGGAAGTTCGCGGATCCGAAGTATGCTCAATTGGGCCAATTGTGTGGTGCGGAGGATCCTTATCTGGATTTGGCGGCGAGTGCGGCGGACGCAGTCGTGCACTTCCGAAGCCAGAAGGATCACGAAATGGAAGAGCTTTTCTGGTCTCAATTCCATAGTCCGGAGCGTCCACTTCCGTTGAATGATCGGTTGGCGGAGTGGGCTGAGCTGAATAGGTTGTCCGGACTTGCCATGACGGATGTGGTGGCTCATCTGTGGCCAGAAAGGCCCAAGCCGGAGAGTTATTTTGGCTTGCTGCAGCAATTCCTTGGGGCGGTGCCGCATATCGAGGCGATGAAGCGGTCGGCATGCATAGAGGGTGCACGGATGGCTCTTGCCCGTGTTAAGACATACTGGGCGGAGATGGATGCCACCGCTGCTGCATCTCGGGGTTTGGACAAAAGCCGATTACTCGCCGAGCACTATTTTGAGGAAGTCCTGCAGGGCGCTCGTTTAATAGAGTCGCAGTGCTCGAAAGATGTTATGTTCAAATGACGTGTATGATTTGTGAGATCATGTTTATAATGTAACAGCCTTTTATACTTGTGTGTTCAAGTATTGAACTATCTCCTGTGCGGCCGTATATGTATGTATAACCTGAAAGATGGCAGTCTTTGGCTTCAGCCCCCACGCACATGGTGCGGGGGTGTTTGCAAAAGGAAAGTGCTTTTTCACACTTAATCCAACATCTTGGTCCTTTGAAGGAGGTGATAGCATAGCAAACTAGGCAACCGGACTATAATGCTTTATCACTTTCACTTAGCCATAGGAGCTCGAAGGTGGGGCTACGATATAGCCCCTAGAGGCACCGCGCTCTCCGAACTCGGGGCGAGTATGTGCCTGACCGGGAAGCGGTCCTTCGTCAAAGCGGGGGAATTCTAAACATTCCAGTAGTCGATCGAGTGGTTGACCAGTCTCTCGCTATATCATGACAGTCAGTTTTCGGCTTTCTCTACTGAGGTGCTCGCCCAGCCGAACCGGGGCACAATCGCAGTAGTTCTCCTGGTGCCGCGTTAGCCGATGGAGCGGAACGTAAGGCAGCAAAACATAGGAGCCGGGCAAACCCAACATTTTACCAAAGACATGATTCGGAGTTGATGCATATAAGGCCTAACTCGAGACGCCGAACACTCCCTGAGGTATTCGGTCTTTATGATACCGGGCAGAACAATGCCCTAAGCCCCTAGTGTCCAGGTACGGGCGAGAACTTCTGACGTGGCCGATGCCAAAACGCCAGCCTCCTCCTCGGTTATGGTAGGAAACCGGGGGATGTGTATCAACAAGAGACAGTAAGAAAGGTTTACGCAGGGTCTTAATCTGAAAAGAATCCTTGCAACGGGTCCCTGCTGCATGTCTGCGCCTGTGTCTACGTTGTGTTGTATCCTGGACGGGTGTATCACGTGCTTCATCTGTAGAAGAGAAGAACTTAGTTTGGAAAATATATCATGCAAAAGATGTATTTAAAATAAAGTATGATAAAGTTGAGCTTTATTGGCTCTCATTGTTTATACGTGCAGCCCCTTGTAAAGAGGTATGCGGCTGGGAAGCCCCTTGTTTATTTATGCCGGACTCGCCTAACCATGTCTGAGGTCTGAATGACCTGTTTTTAGGGGCTTTTACCAGCAAGGTCGGATTAGTGTGCGGCTGTCAAAGCAGTCTCACGTTTTCCGTGGTCGAGGAACACTCAGAGTTACCCTTTAATGAGATTATGCCGCGTGGACCGGGCATTTTAAGCGTAAGAGACGCGTAATGCGGTATTGCGTTAAAGCGGGCGAAAGCTCCACGTCCCAGTAGTGCTTGATGGCTACTTTTGAATGGGGCGATATGGAAAATGAGCTTTTCACGATGGAGGTTGTCGGATGAACCGAACACGATCTCTAGTAGTGCAGAGCCTGTACAATTGGCGTAAAGGCCAGGCGTCACTCCTTTGAAGGAAGTTCTGCTATGGTGAATTTTGGTAGGGTCTATCCCCATTCTGCGGATGGTGTCCTGGTATAGCAGGTTTATATCGCTGCCGCCATCCATTAGGACTTGTGTGAATTGTAGTCCGTCGATTATGGGATCCAGTACCAAAGCAGTCCCTCCTGCGTTTCGAACACTTCTGGAGTAATCCTGATGGTCGAAAGTAATTGGTTTAAACATCCAATTTTGGGACTCTGCTGGGGTGGACCGTGCGGCGCGTGTTTTAGCAGGTGCCGCACTATTTTTCCTTGTTATCACATGAAGTGAGTTCACTGTTTTGACTTCTAGTGGGAAAGTCTTCTGTTTTCCGGCGTGCTGCTTGTGGGGTTCGTCGTCGTCTTTGCTTGGTGTGTCGAGCCCCTTGTGTTCGGCATTAAGTCGGCCGGACTGCTTGAAGACCCAACAATCTCTATGGGTATGGTTTGCAGGCTTCCCAGGGGTACTATGTATTTGACATATCCTATCCAAGATTTTGTTTAGGTTGGATAGCTCATCACTGTTGTCCTTGAGAGGCAGTGTTTTATTATTCAGCCAAGAGCTTTTGAATCCGGCGTTGACCGCCGTGCTATTTGGGTCATTTTCCTTATTCCGGCGCTGATCTTTTCTGCGTCGTGATTTACCAGTTCCATCCCTGACCTTGAATGTACTCGGGTCGCTGGTGCTGCATCTTGCCAGCCAGCTATCTTCCCCCACACAAAAGCGGGTCATGAGGCTTGTTAGCGCGTCCTTTTGGCATATCCACCATGTATACGTCGTGAGTTGAGGTGGCTTTCCAGTGCCGAGTAGGCGCTGGTTCTTGGTCGTCTCCGGCATCGTCGTCCAAACCGTCGATGTCTTTGAAGCCGAACTCTAGCATGTCGGTTATATCGTCGATAGTGGCTACTAAGTGGGTGGTGGGTGGGCTTTGAATTTCTTTGTCGTCCGCATCCCAACCGTCCTGACCGCAGTCCGGCCAGGGCTCTCCTGATAGTGAGAGATACTTTAGCGAACTCAAGATGTCACCGAAAGGTGAGTGTTGAAAGATGTCCGCAGCGGTGAACTCCATGATCGGCGCCCAATCGGATTCGATTGGAGGGGGCGCGGGAGGTTCGGAGTCCGGCGAGGAGTCCGGCGCCTCGGAGTCACGAGCTTCATGAGGGACAAGGCCAGTGTTCGGCTCCATCGCCGTAGAGGTTGCAGCCCCCGAGGCGGTGTCTAGCCACCCGTCCTCGATCTGCGCAGCCGGCTCCGAATTGAGGATCGGAGCAGACTCGTGTGCAGCCTCCAGGGCACTGTCCGGCTGCAGAGCTAAATCATGCCCATCGTGACAGTGCGGCGCGATCGGCTGTGGCTCGAATCCATTGAAGATCAAGTCTCCGCGGATGTCAGTCGTGAAGTTCAAACTTCTAAATCTGACCTGACGGTCGGGGGCGTAGCTTTCGATCTGCTCCAGATGGCCAAGTGAATTGGCCCGCAATGCAAAGCCGCCGAATACGAAGATCTGTCCGGGGAGAAAGGTCTCACCCCGGACTGCGTCGTCGTTGATGATCGAAGAAGCCATCGAGCCTATCGGTGACGACACAGAGGAACTCTCAATGAAAGAACCAATGTCGGTGTCAAAACCGGCGGATCTCGGGTAGGGGTCCCGAACTGTGTGTCTAGGCGGATGGTAACAGGAGACAAGGGACACGATGTTTTACCCAGGTTCGGGCCCTCTTGATGGAGGTAAAACCCTACGTCCTGCTTGATTGATATTGATGATGTGGGTATTACAAGAGTAGATCTACCACGAGATCAAGGAGGCTAAACCCTAGAAGCTAGCCTATGGTATGATTGTTGTTCGTCCTATGGACTAAAGCCATCCGGTTTATATAGACAGCGGAGAAGTCTAGGGTTACACAGAGTCGGTTACAATGGTAGGAGATCTACATATCCGTATTGCCAAGCTTGCCTTCCACACCAAGGAAAGTCCCATCCGGACACGGGACGAAGTCTTCAATCTTGTATCTTCATAGTCTTGGAGTCCGGCTGATGATGATAGTTCGGCTATCCGGACACCCCCTAGTCCAGGACTCCCTCAGTCGCCATAGCAATCCCACCGATTCCTCGTAGAGCATCTAGAGGTTCGAAGACAAACTACAAATCTCACTGAGCATGGCGAGCTTCTTCGCATCGCCCTCCGCAGCATGCGCTAGCATCTCCGCCAACATCCAAGCCATCTCCATTGTCGCTAGATTAACGATTTGGGAATTGGGGGGGGGAGGGGGCATAGAGGAGTAGGGGAAAGACAACGGGATTTGGCCTATTGTTGGTCGTACATGAAGGAAATGTGCCCTAGAGGCAATAATAAAGTTATTATTTATTTCCTTAATTC
>NC_041386.1:662165331-662187655 GCF_002162155.2 Triticum dicoccoides | reverse complement strand
AGCAATCCCACCGATTCCTCGTAGAGCATCTAGAGGTTCGAAGACAAACTACAAATCTCACTGAGCATGGCGAGCTTCTTCGCATCGCCCTCCGCAGCATGCGCTAGCATCTCCGCCAACATCCAAGCCATCTCCATTGTCGCTAGATTAACGATTTGGGAATTGGGGGGGGGGAGGGGGCATAGAGGAGTAGGGGAAAGACAACGGGATTTGGCCTATTGTTGGTCGTACATGAAGGAAATGTGCCCTAGAGGCAATAATAAAGTTATTATTTATTTCCTTAATTCATGATAAATGTTTATTATTCATGCTAAAATTGTATTAACCGGAAACTTAGTACATGTGTGAATACATAGACAAAACATATAGTCCCTAGTATGCCTCTACTTGACTAGCTCGTGAATCAAAGATGGTTATGTTTCCTAACCATAGACATGTGTTGTCATTTGATGAACGAGATTACATTATTAGGAGAATGATGTGATGGACATGACCCATCCGTTAGCTTAGCATTATGATCATGCTAGTTTCATTGCTATTGCTTTCTTCATGACTTATACAAGTTCCTCGAACTATGAGATTATGCAACTCCCGAATACCGGAGGAACACTTTGTGTGCTACCAAACGTCACAACATAAATGGGTGATTATAAAGGTGCTCTACAGGTGTCTCCGAAGGTGTTTGTTGAGTTGGCATAGATCAAGATTAGGATTTGTCACTCCGTGTTTCGAAGAGGTATCTCTGGGCCCTCTCGGTAATACTCATCATTATAAGCCTTGCAAGCATTGTGACTAATGAGTTAGTTGCGGGATGAAGTATTACGAAACGAGTAAATAGACTTGCTGGTAACGAGATTGAACTAGGTATGATGATACCAACGATCGAATCTCGGGCAAGTAACATACCGATGACAAAGGGAACAACTGAAGGAAATATGCCCTAGAGGCAATAATAAAGTTATTATTTATTTCCTAATTTCATGATAAATGTTAATTATTCATGCTAGAATTGTATTAACCGGAAACATAATACATGTGTGAATACATAGACAAACATAGTGTCACTAGTATGCCTCTACTTGATTAGCTCGTTAATCAAAGATGGTTAAGTTTCCTAACCATAGACATGAGTTGTCATTTGATTAACGGGATCACATCATTAGGAGAATGATGTGATTGACTTGACCCATTCCGTTAGCTTAGCACTTGATCGTTTAGTATGTTGCTATTGCTTTCTTCATGACTTATACATGTTCCTATAGCTATGAGATTATGCAACTCCCGTTTACCGGAGGAACACTTTGTGTGCTACCAAATGTCACAACATAACTAGGTGATTATAAAGGTGCTCTACAGGTGTCTCTGAAGGTACTTGTTGGGTTGGCGTATTTCAAGATTAGGATTTGTCACTCCGATTGTCGGAGAGGTATCTCTGGGCCCACTCGGTAATGCACATCACTATAAGCCTTGCAAGCATTGTAACTAATGAGTTAGTTACAGGATGATGCATTACGGAACGAGTAAATAGACTTGCCGGTAACGAGATTGAACTAGGTATTGAGATACCGACTTGGGCAAGTAAACATACCGATGACAAAGGGAACAGCGTATGTTGTTATGCGGTTTGACCGATAAAGATCTTCATAGAATATATGGGAGCCAATATGAGCATCCAGGTTCTGCTATTGGTTATTGAATGGAGACGTGTCTCGATCATGTCTACATAGTTCTTGAACCCGTCGGGTCCGCACGCTTAAAGTTCGCTGACGGTTATATTATGAGTTTATGTGTTTTGATGTACCAAAGGTAGTTTGGAGTCCCGGATGAGATCGGAGACATGACGAGGAGTCTCGAAATGGTCGAGACGTAAAGATTGATATATTGGACGACTATATTCGGACATCGGAAAGATTTTGAGTGATTCGGGTATTTATGGAAGTGCCGGGGGGTTATCGGAAACCCCGGGGGGACTATTGGGCCTACATGGGCCATAGGGAAGTGGGAATGCAGCCCACAAGGGGCAGCCGCGCCCCCTCCCTATAGGGGGTCCGAATTGGACTAGGGAAGGGGGCGCCCCCCCCCTTTCCTTCTCCTTTCCCTCTCCTTCCTTTCCCCTTCCTTTTCCTAGTTGGACTAGGAAAGAGGGGAGTCCTACTCCTACTAGGAGGAGGACTCCTCCCCTCCTTGGTGTGCCCCAAGGCTGGCCGGCCTCCTCCCTTGCTCCTTTATATACGGGGGCAGGGGGCACCTCTAGATACAACAATTGATCCCTTGGATCTCTTAGCCGTGTGTGGTGCCCCCGTCCACGATAATCCACCTCGATAATATCGTAGCAGTGCTTAGGCGAAGCCCTGCGTCAGTAGAACATCATCATCATCACCACACTATCATGCTGACGGAACTCTCCCTCAAAGCTTGGGTGGATCGGAGTTCGAGGGACGTCATCGAGCTGAAGGTGTGCTGAACTCGGAGGTGTCATGCGTTCGGTACTTGATCGGTCGGATCGTGAAGACATACGACTACATCAACCGCATTGTGCTAACGCTTCCGCTTTTGGTCTACGAGGGTATGTGGACAACACCCTCCCCTCTCGTTGCTATGCATCACCATGATCTTGCGTGTGCGTAGGAATTTTTTTGAAATTACTACGTTACCCAACAGTGGCATCCGAGCCAGGTTTTATGCGTAGATGTTATATGCACGAGTAGAACACAAGTGAGTTGTGGGTGATACAAGTCATACTGCTTACCAGCATGTCATACTTTGGTTCGGCGGTATTGTTGGACGAAGCGGCCCGGACCGACATTACGCGTACGCTTACGCGAGACTGGTTTTACCGCTGAGCTTTGCACACAGGTGACTAGAGGGTGTCAGTTTCTCCATCTTTAGTTGAACCAAGTGTGGCTACGCCCGGTCCTTGAGAAGGTTAAAACAACACTAACTTGACGAACTATTGTTGTGGTTTTTATGCGTAGGTAAGAACGGTTCTTGCTCAACCCGTAGCAGCCACATAAAACTTGCAACAACAAAGTAGAGGATGTCTAACTTGTTTTTGCAGGGCATGTTGTGATGTGATATGGTCAAGACATGATGCTATATTTTATTGTATGAGATGATCATGTTTTGTAACCGAGTTATCGGCAACTGGCAGGAGCCATATGGTTGTCGCTTTATTGTATGCAATGCAAACGCCCTGTAATTGCTTTTACTTTATCACTAAGCGGTAGCGATAGTTGTAGAAGCAATAGTTGGCGAGACGACAATGATGCTACGATGGAGATCAAGGTGTCGTGCCGGTGACGATGGTAATCATGACGGTGCTTCGAAGATGGAGATCACAAGCACAAGATGATGATGGCCATATCATATCACTTATATTGATTGCATGTGATGTTTATCTTTTATGCATCTTATCTTGCTTTGATTGACGGTAGCATTATAAGATGATCTCTCACTAAATTTCAAGATAAAAGTGTTCTCCCTGAGTATGCACCATTGCCAAAGTTCGTCGTGCCCAGACACCACGTGATGCTCGGGTGTGATAAGCTCTACGTCCATCTACAACGGGTGCAAGCCAGTTTTGCACACGTAGAATACTCAGGTTAAACTTGACGAGCCTAGCATATGCAGATATGGCCTCGGAACACTGAGACCGAAAAGTTGAGCGTGAATCATATAGTAGATATGATCAACATAGTGATGTTCACCATTCAAAACTACTCCATTTCACGTGATGATCGGTTATGGTTTAGTTGATTTGGATCACGTGATCACTTAGATGATTAGAGAGATGTCTACCTAAGTGGGAGTTCTTAAGTAATATGATTAATTGAACTTAAATTTATCATGAACTTAGTCATGGTAGTATTTTGCAAAATTATGTTGTAGATCAATAGCTCGCGTTGTTGCTTTCATATGTTTATTTTGATATGTTCCTAGAGAAAACTGTTTTGAAAGATGTTAGTAGCAATGATGTGGATTGGATCCGTGATCTGAGGATTGTCCTCATTGCTGCGCAGAAGAAATATGTCCTTGATGCACCGCTAGGTGACGGACCTATTGCAGGAGCAGATGCAGACGTTATGACCGTTTGGCTAGCTCAATATGATGACTACTTGATAGTTTAGTGCACCATGCTTAACGGCTTAGAATTGGGACTTCAAAGATGTTTTGAACGTCATGGGCCATATGAGATGTTCCAGGAATTCAAGTTAATATTTCAAGAAAATACCCGAGTTGAGAGATATGAAGTCTCCAACAAGTTCTATAGCTAAAAGATGGAGGAGAATTGCTCAACTAGTGAGCATGTTCTCAGATTGTCTGGGTACTACAATCGCTTGAATCAAGTGGGAGTTAATCTTCCAGATAAGTAGTGATTGACAGAGTTCTCTAGTCACCATCACCAAGTTAGTAGAACTTCGTGATGAACTATAGTATGCAAAGGATGACGAAAACGATTCTCGAGCTCTTCGCGATGTTGAAATCAGCGAAGGTAGAAATCAAGAAAGAGCATCAAGTGTTGATGATTGACAAGACCACTAGTTTCAAGAAAAGGGCAAAGGGAAAGAAAGGGAACTTCAAGTAGAATGACAAGCAAGTTGTCACTCCCACGAAGAAGCCCAAAGCTGGACCAAAGCCTGAAACTGAGTGCTTACACTGCAAAGGAAATGGTCACTGGAAACGGAAATGCCCTAAATATTTCGTAAGAAGGATGGCAAAATGAACAAGGGTATATTTGATATACAGGTTATTGATGTGTGCCTTACTAGTGTTTATAGTAGCCGCTGAGTATTTGATACTTGTTCGGTTGCTAAGATTAGTAACTCGAAACATGAGTTACATAATAAACAGAGACTAGTTGAGGGTGTTGGGAAACGTAGTAATTTCAAAAAAAATCCTATGCACACGCAAGATCATGGTGATGCATAGCAACGAGAGGGGAGAGTGTGTCCACGTACCCTTGTAGACCGTAAGCGGAAGCGTTAGCACAACGCGGTTGATGTAGTCATACGCCTTCACGACCCGACCGATCAAGCACCGGAATCACGGCACCTCTGAGTTCTTGCACACGTACAACTCGATGACGTCCCTCGAACTCCGATCCAGCCGAGTGTCGAGGGAGAGTTCCGTCAGCACAACGGGGTGGTGACAATGATGATGTTCTATCGAGGTGGATTATGGTGGAGGGGGCACCACACACGGCTAAGAGATCAATGATCAATTGTTGTGTCTATGGGGTGCCCCCTGCCCCCGTATACAAAGGAGCTAGGCGGGAGGCGGCCGGCCTAGGAGGAGGGCGCACCAAGGGGGGAGTCCTACTCCCACCGGGAGTAGGACGCCTCCTTCCCTTGTTGGAGTAGGAGAGAAGGAAAGAGGGGGAGAGGAAGAAGGAAAAAGGGGCTGCACCCCTTGTCCAATTCGGACCAGAGGGGGGGGCGCACGCCACCTTCCTTTTGGCCTCTCTCCTCTATTCCTGTATGGCCCAATAAGGCCCATATACTCCCCGGCGAATTCACGTAACTCTCCGGTACTCCAAAAATACCAGAATCACTCAGAACCTTTCTGAAGTCCAATATATCGATCTTTACGTCTCGACCATTTCGAGACTCCTCGTCATGTCCCCGATCTCATCCGGGACTCCGAACTATCTTCGGTACATCAAAACACATAAACTCATAATATAACCGTCATCTAACTTTAAGCGTGCGGACCCTACGGGTTCGAGAACTATGTAGACATGTCCGAGACATGTTTCCAGTCAATAACCAATAGCGGAACCTGGATGCTCATATTGGCTCCTACATATTCTATGAAGATCTTTATCGGTCAAACTGCATAACAACATACGTTGTTCCCTTTGTCATCGGTATGTTACTTGCCTGAGATCCGATCGTCGGTATCTCAATACCTAGTTCAATCTCGTTACCGGCTAGTCTCTTTATTTGTTATGTAATGCATCATCCCGCAACTAACTCATTAGTCACATTGCTTGCAAGGCTTATAGTGATGTGCATTACCGAGAGGGCCCAGAGATACCTCTCCGACAATCGGAGTGACAAATCCTAATCTCGAAATACGCCAAATCAACATGTACCTTCGGAGACACCTGTAGAGCTCCTTTATAGTCACCCAGTTACGTTGATGTTTGGTAGCACACAAAGTGTTCCTCCGGTAAACGGGAGTTGCATAATCTCATAGTCATTGGAACATGTATAAGTCATGAAGAAAGCAATAGCAACATACTAAACGATCAAGTGCTAAGCTAATGGAATGGGTCAAGTCAATCACATCATTCTCCTAATGATGTGATCCCGTTAATCAAATAACAACTCATGTCTATGGTTAGGAAACTTAACCATCTTTCATTAACGAGCTAGTCAAGTAGAGGCATACTAGTGACATTATGTTTGTCTATGTATTCACACATGTATTATGTTTCCGGTTAATACAATGCTAGCATGAATAATATACGTTAATATGAAATAAGGAAATAAATAATAGCTTTATTATTGCCTCTAGGGCATATTTCCTTCAGTCTCCCACTTGCACTAGAGTCAATAATCTAGTTCACATCACCATGTGATTTAACACAAATATTCACATCTGTATGTGATTAACACCCATAGCTCACATTGTCATGTGACCAACATCCGAAGGGTTTACTAGAGTCAATAATCTAGTTCACATTGCTATGTGATTAACGCCCAAAGATTACTAAGGTATGATCATGTTTTGCTCGTGAGAGAAGTTTAGTCAACGGGTCTGTCACATACAGAGCCGTATGTAATTTGCAAATATTCTATGTCTTCAATGCTCTGCACGAAGCTATTCTAGCTAATTTCTCACACTTTCAATATGTATCCAGATTGAGACTTAGAGTCATCTGAATTAGTGTAAAAGTTTGCACCGATGTAACTTTTACGATGAACTCTTTTATCACCTCCATAATCGAGAAACATCTCCTTAGTCCTCACTAAGGATATTCTTGATCGTTGTCCAGTGATCTACTATTATATCAAAAATGTATTCCTTTTTCCAAAAACAGAGCAAGGTATACAATAGGTCTTGTACACATCATAGCATACTTTATAGAACCTATGACTGAGGCATAGGGAATGATTTTTCATTCTCTTTCTATTTTCTACCATGGTCGGGTTTTGAGTCTTACTCAACTTCACACCTTGCAACACAGGCAAGAACTCCTTCTTTGACTGTTCCATTTGAACTACTTCAAAATATTATCAAGGTATGTACTCATTGAAAAAATCTTGTCAAGCGTCTTGATCTATCTATATAGATATTGATGCTCAATGTGTAAGCAGCTTCACCGAGGTCTTGCTTTGAAAAACTCTTATTCAAGTATCCTTTTATGCAATCCAGAATTTCTATATCATTCCCAATCAACAATATGTCATCTACATATAGTATTAGAAATGCTACAGATCGCCCACTCACTTTCTTGTAAATACAGACTTCTACAAAAGTCTGTATAAAACCATATGCTTTGATCACACTATCAAAGTGTTTATTCCAACTTCGAGAGGCTTGGACCAGTCCATAAATGGATCGCTGGAGCTTGCACACTTAGTTAGCATCCTTTGGATCAACAAAACCTTCTGGTTGCATCATATACAACTCTTCTTCCAGAAATCCATTCAGGAATGTAGTTTTGACATCCATTTGCCATATTTCATAATCATAAAATGCGGCAATTGCTAACATGATTCGGACAGACTTAAGCATCGATAAGAGTGAGAAAATATCATTGTATTCAACACCTTGAACTTGTCAAAAACTTTTTGCGACAAGTCGAGCTTTGTAAATAGTGACACTACTATCATCGTCTGTCTTCCTCTTGAAGATCCATTTATTTTCTATGGCTTGCTGATCATTGGGCAATTCCACCAAAGTCCATACTTTGTTCTCGTACATGGATTCCATCTCAGATTTCATGGCCTCAAGCCATTTCACGGAATCTGGGCTCATCATCGCTTCCTCATAGTTCATAGGTTCATCATGGTCTAATAACATGACTTCAGAATAGGATTACCGTACCACTTTGGTGCGGATCTTAATCTAGAAGATCTACAAATTTTGGTAGTAACTTGATCTGAAGTTCATGATCATCATCATTAGCTTCCTCACTAATTGGTGTAGGAATCACTGGAACTAATTTCTGTGATGAGTACTTTCCAATTCGGGAGAAGATACAATTACCTTATCAAGCTCTACTTTCCTCCCACTCACTTCTTTCGAGAGAAACTCCTTCTCTAGAAAGGATCCATTTTTAGCAACGAATATCTTGCCTTTGGATCTATGATAGAAGGTGTACCCAACATTTTCCTTTTGGGTATTCTATGAAGACGCACTTCTCCGATTTGGGCTTGAGCTTATCAGGTTGAAAAACTTTTTCACATAAGCATCACAGCTCCAAACCTTAAGAAACGACAACTTTGGTTTCTTGCCAAACCATAGTTCATAAGGCATCATCTCAACGGATTTCGATGGTGCCCTATTTAAAGTGAATGCAACTGTCTCTAATGCATAACCCCAAAACGATAGTGGTAAACCGATAAGAGACATCATAGATCGCACAATATCCAATAAAGTGCGGTTACGACGTTCAGACACACCATAACGGTATAGTGTTCCAGGTGGTATGAACTGTGAAACTATTCCACATTGTTTTATATGAAGGCCAAACTCGTAACTCAAATATTCTACTCCACGATCAGATCGTAGAAACTTTATTTTCTTGTTACGATGATTCTCCACTTCACTCTGAAATTCTTTGAACTTTTCAAATGTTTCAGACTTGTGTTTCATTAAGTAGATATACTCATATCTGCTCAAATCATCTTGTGAAGGTCAGAAAATAACGATACCCGCCACGAGCATCAACACTCATTGGACCACATACATCGGTATGTATTATTTCCAACAAGTCAGTAGCTTGTTCCATTGTTCCGGAGAACGGAGTTTTAGTCATCTTGCCCATAAGGCACGGTTCGCAAGCATGAAATGATTCATAACCAAGTGATTCCAAAAAGTCCATCTTTATGGAGTTTCTTCATGTGCTTTACACCGATATGACCCAAACAGCAGTGCCAGAAATAAGTTGCACTATCATTATCAACTTGCATCTTTTGGCATCAATATTATGAATATGTGTATCACTACGATCGAGATCCAACAAACTATTTTCATTGGGTGTATGACCATCGAAGGTTTTATTCATGTAAATAGAACAACAATTATTCTCTAACTTTAAATGAATAACCGTATTGCAATAAACATGATCAAATCATATTCATGCTCAACGCAAACGCCAAATAACATTTATTTAGGTTCAACACTAATCTCGAAAGTATAGGGAGTGTACGATGATGATCATATCAATCTTGGAACCACTTCTAACACACATCGTTACTTCGCCCTCAACTAGTCTCTGTTTATTCTGTAACTCCTATTTCGAGTTACTAATCTTAGCAACCGAACAAGTATCAAATACTCAGGGGCTACTATAAACACTAGTAAGGTACACATCAATACCATGTATATCAAATATACCCTTGTTCACTTTGCTATCCTTCTTATCCAGCAAATATTCAGGGTATTTCCGCTTCTAATGACCATTTCCTTTGCAGTAGAAGCACTCAGTTTCAGGCTTTGGTCCATCTTTGGGCTCCTTCACGGGAGCGACAACTTGCTTGCCATTCTACTTGAAGTTCCCTTTCTTTCCCTTTGCCCTTTTCTTGAAACTAGTGGTCTTGTCAATCATCAACACTTGATGCTCTTTTCTGTTGGGGAACGTAGTAATTTCAAAACAAATCTACGCACACGCAAGATCATGGTGATGCATAGCAACGAGAGGGGAGAGTGTGTCCATGTACCCTCGTAGACCGAAAGCGGAAGCGTTAGAACAACGCGGTTAATGTAGTCGTACGTCTTCACGGCCCGATCGATCAAGCACCGAAACTATGGCACCTCCGATTTTTAGCACACGTTCAGCTCGATGACATCCCTCGAACTCCGATCCAGCCGGGTGTCGAGGGAGAGTTCCGTTAGCACGACGGCGTGGTGACGATCTTGATGTTCTACCATTGCAGGGCTTCGCCTAAGCACCGCTACAATATTATCGAGGAGGACTATGGTGGAGGGGGGCAACGCACATGGCTAAGAGATCAAGTGATCAATTGTTGTGTCTATGGGGTGCCCCCTGCCCCCGTATATAAAGGAGCAAGGGGGGAGGCGGCCGGTCAAGGAGGAGGGCGCGCCAAGGGGGGAGTCCTACTCCCACCGGGAGTAGGACACCTCCTTTCCTTGTTGGAGTAGGAGAGAAGGAAAGAGGGGGAGAGGAAGAAGGAAAAGGGGGCTGCACCCCTTGTCCAATTCGGACCAGAGGGGGGGCGCACGCCTCTTTCCTTTCGGCATCTCTCCTCTATTCCCGTATGGCCCAATAAGGCCCATATACTCCCCGGCGAATTCCCGTAACTCTCCGGTACTCTGAAAAATACCCAAATCACTCGGAACCTTTCCGAAGTCCGAATATAGTCGTCCAATATATCGATCTTTATGTCTCGACCATTTCGAGATCCTCGTCATGTCCCCGATCTCATCCGGGACTGCGAACTTCTTCGGTACATCAAAATACATAAACTCATAATATAACTGTCATCGAAACCTTAAGCGTGCGGACCCTATGGGTTCGAGAACTATGTAGACATGACCGAGACACGTTTCCGGTCAATGACCAATAGCGGAACCTGGATGCTCATATTGGCTCCTACATATTCTACGAAGATCTTTATCGGCCAAACCGCATAACAACATATGTTGTTCCCTCTGTCATCGGTATGTTATTTGCCCGAGATTCGATCGTCGGTATCTCAATACCTAGTTCAATCTCATTACCGGCAAGTCTCTTTACTCGTTACGTAATGCATCATTCTGTAACTAACTCATTAGCTACATTGCGTGCAAGGCTTATAGTGATGTGCATTACCGAGAGGGCCTAGAGACACCTCTCCGACAATCGGAGTGACAAATCCTAATCTTGAAATATGCCAACCCAACATGTACCTTCGAAGACACCTGTAGAGCTCCTTTATAATCACCTAGTTACATTGTGACGTTTGGTAGCACACAAAGTGTTCCGCCGGTAAACGGGAGTTGCATAATCTCATAGTTATAGGAACATGTATAAGTCATGAAGAAAGCAACAACAACATACTAAACGATCAAGTGCTAAGCTAACAGAATGGGTCAAGTCAATCACATCATTCTCCTAATGATGTGATCCCATTAATCAAATGACAACTCTTTGTCCATGTCTAGGAAACATAACCATCTTTGATTAATGAGCTAGTCAAGTAGAGGCATACTAGTGACACTCAGTTTGTCTATGTATTCACACATGTATCATGTTTCCAGTTAATATAATTCTAGCATGAATAATAAACATTTATCATGAAATAAGGAAATAAATAATAACTTTATTATTGCCTCTAGGGCATATTTCCTTCAGTCTCCCACTTGCACTAGAGTCAATAATCTAGTTCACATCATCATGTGATTCAATATCAATATTCACATATGTATGTGATTAACACCCATAGTTCACATCCTCATGTGACCAACACCCAAAGGGTTTTACTAGAGTCAATAATCTAGTTTACATCGCTATGTGATTAACACCCAAAGAGTACTAAGGTATGATCATGTTTTGCTCATGAGAGAAGTTTAGTCAACGGGTATGTCACATTCAAGCCGTGTGTATTTTGCAAATTCTATGTCTACAATGCTCTGCACGGAGCTACTCTAGCTAATTGCTCCCACTTTCAATATGTATCCAGATTGAGACTTAGTGTCATCTGGATCAGTGTAAAAGCTTGCATCAATGTAACTCTTTACGACGAACTCTTTTATCACCTCCATAATCGAGAAACATCTCCTTAGTCCTCACTAAGGATATTCTCGACTGCTGTCTAGTGATCTACTGTTAGATCAAAATTTTATTTCTTCGCCAAACTCAGAGCAAGGTATAAAATAGGTCTGATACACAGCATAGCATACTTTATAGAACCTATGACTGAGGCATAGGGAATGTTTTTTCATTCTCTTTCTATTTTCTGCCATGGTCGGGTTTTGAATCTTACTCAACTTCACACCTTTGCATCACAGGCAAGAACTCTTTCTTTGACTGTTTCCATTTTGAACTACTTCAAAATCTTGTCAAGGTATGTACTAATTGAAAATCTCATCAAGCGTCTTGATCTATCTCAATAGATCTTGATGCTCAATATGTAAGTAACTTTACTGAGGTCTTTGTTTGAAAAAAAACTCCTTTCAAACACTCCTTTATGCTTTCCAGAAAATTCTACATCATTTCCGATCAACAATATGTCATTCACATATACTTATCAGAATGGATGTAGTGCTCCCACTCACTTTCTTGTAAATACAGGCTTTTCCAAAAAAGTCTGTATAAAACCATATGTTTTGATCAACTCATCAAAGCGTATATTCCAACTCCGAGATGCTTGCACCACTCCATTGATGGATTGCTGGAGCTTGCACACTTTGTTAGCACCTTTAGGATTGGCAAAACCTTCTGGTTGCATCATATACAACTCTTCTTTAATAAATCCATTAAGGAATGTAGTTTTGTGGCGACTGATTCTCCGGGTATTAATTCCCAGAAAATGGCCCTTGTGCTCATCAGCCCCAGGATAACTAGTAGCTGATGAGGCACCAACTTGATACAGAAATTCCAAGCAAAATACAACATATGTAGTACAAGACCATTCTGGCCTGTGAGTACAACAAATGGTTTCTAGTGGTTGATGGCGGAAGCGGGTTGTGAAACATCAGTGTTTATGGGACTTCATTTCCCACGGGAACAGCTGACCAGGTTAACTCCTATCTTCGCGAGGCTGCTATCACCATTGCTTAGGTTCCGGGGCTGTCAACACGGTTGCTCCTTTCCGCGCAAGAAATCTGGCCAAGACAACAGCCAGGGACAAGCCAGTGAGTACTTTGAATGTACTCGCAAACATTATGAACATGGGTATAATATAACAACGATGTGCTGAAAATATTTTATACTCATGATGTCAGTCACAAAAGATAAATATAACTCTGATGCGTGCAAGCATGTTAATTATGAATATGCAATAACTTAGCAATATTAAAATTTATGAAATAAATAACAAACATGCCACAGTCGGGCGTCTTAGCGACACCGCATAAAGGGCTTTAAAAGAAATGCCACAGTCGGGCGTCTGAGCGACACCACATAAAGGGCTTTAAAAGAAATGCCACAGTCAGGCGTCTGAGCGACACCACATAAAGGGCTTTAAAAGAAATACCATAGTCGGGCGTCTTAGCGACACCGCATAAAGGGCTTTAAAAGAAATGCCACAGTCGGGCGTCTGAGCGACACCACATAAAGGGCTTTAAAAGAAATGCCACAGTCGGGCGTCTGAGCGACACCACATAAAGGGCTTTAAAAGAAACAATCACAGTGAATATACCGGAGGTAAAACCATCCCATGGGTATTTGATAATACCAAAAATAGCACGGGTTAGTCCACAACAAAATAATAATCATCATTATCACATGTCACAAGTTGTAATATCAGTCCTGATTTAACAGTTTCACCTCCGAAGACCGACACGAAGACCGACACTTGACCCATCCCAGACTGTAATCCTTAACCATGGACACGGCTATTCGAATAGGTTTAATCTCTGCAGAGGGTGTGCTCTTTACCCACGAGTAATGGATTTCATTAGTCCATCAGGACTAATTCCGTCTACGGTCGTTTTGTTGAAAACACACCTAACTTGCACACACCAGCTTAACTCACACGTGTCTGGAATCACCCAAGACACCTGTCAAGCAAACTCTAAGTGGGGAGGCTACAACCTCGCGTAGCATGGGATCAAATTTATATTGTGCGCTCTAAGGGGTGGCCTCCCCTCTCGGTCTCAACCGGAAACACCCATGCCCCCGGACCAGGTGGCCTGCCTACCTGCTACAACCGGTATCTTCCACCCTGGCCTCTCTGTACGGTGTGTGCTAGGAAGAGGTTGACAACTTACTGAACCGTACTCTACTTGTTGTAGAGACGAGTGGTAGTACGAAACAAGTATGGGGGTTACTGGAACAAGACTCGATCTATGGTCGACTCAGGAGGTTTAAGTATTCCCTGCATGATTAGCATAACGAACATATTTCAACCAACAGAGTCACCGCTCATATTACCTTACCATGCCATACCAGACATAACCGTCCCGACGGAGACCGGCGACAAACTCATGCCTACCCAAGGCCGAGGTTCTCCCGGGCTCCTGCCGGTATGCATGCAAAGTACATGAGGGTGATCATCATCACAAGTGTGTTCATTTCCAACAGCATGGAAATCACTAACATGCACCCAGGCATGTGATCATATCACATGAAATAACAAGTTTCACCAAAGTGAGGTAATGTTATAAACGCGTCATCAAACACACAAAAATATTTATGTCGGAGTCCAGAATGCTTGCCTTCAAGTCATGGGAAGGCAGGGTGCACTTCAAACTCTTGAAATACTTCTCCTCTCTTCAAAAATCCTATGTTAGAAATATAAATGAATTAACACACAAAATAAAAACAGCACCAAAAGTTGTTTAAAAAAATTCAAATAAATCTTAAAATAAACTAGACAATATTTGAGAGAGGTAGGAAAAAGAATTAATTCATTTGGAGTTGTATTTAAAAAGATACAGCAGGTCAAAGTTTGGTCAAAATTTGATATTTAAAATAAAACAGAAAAGAAAAACGTTTCAAATAAAACGTGTACACGTCGAAAGCGTATTCGGGAAAGGCGCTTCCACTTACTCCTGCGTGGACAGGCGCTGGGTCACTGACAGTGGGCCTGCCTGGCTGTCACGACCGGTTTTCCGGGTAATAAATTTCCAGAAAAGACCATCGTGCTCATCAGCCCCAGGATTACTGTTAGCTGATGAGGCTCCAACTTGATACAGAAATTCCAAGCAGAAAACAAAATATGTAGTACAAGGCCATTCTGGCCTGTGAGTACAACAAATGGTTTCTATTGGTTGATGGCGGAAGCGGGTTGTGAAACATCAGTGTCTATGGGACTCCATTTCCCACGGGAACAGCTGACCAGGTTAACTCCTATCTTGGCGAGGCTGCTATCTCCATTACTTAGGTTACGGGCTGTCATCGCGTCGCTCCTCTTCGTGCAAGAAAATCTGGCCAAGACAATAGCCAGGGACAAGCCAGTGAGTACTTTGAATGTACTCGCAAACATTATGAACACAGGTATAATATAACAATGATGTGCTGAAAATATTTTATGCTCATGACGTCAGTCACAAAAGATAAATAAATCTCTGATGCGTGCAAGCAAGTTATTTATAAAATTGCAATAACATAGTAGTATTAAAATTTAGGAAATAAATAACAAGCAAAGCCACAGTCGGGCGTCTTAGCGACACCACATAAAGGGCTTTAAAAGAAATGCCACAGTCGGGCGTCTGAGCGACACCACATAAAGGGCTTTAAAAGGAATGCCACAGTCGGGCGTCTGAGCGACACCACATAAAGGGCTTTAAAAGAAATGCCACAGTCGGGCGTCTGAGCGACACCACACAAAGGGCTTTAAAAGAAATGCCACAGTCGGGCGTCTGAGCGACACCACATAAAGGGCTTTAAAAGAAATGCCACAGTCGGGCGTCTGAGCGACACCACACAAAGGGCTTTAAAATAAACAATCATAGTGAATATCCCGGAGGTAGAACCATCCCAGAGATACTCGATAATAACAATAATATCACGGGTTAGCCAACAATAATAATAATCATAATTATCACAAGTCACGGGTAGTAGTTCCAGTTCTGGTTAACAGTTTCACCTCCGAAGACCGACACTAAGACCGACACTTGACCCATCCCAGACTGTAATCCTTAACCATGGACACGGCTATTCGAATAGGTTTAATCTCTGCAGAGGGTGTACTCTTTGCCCACGAGTAACAGATTTCTTTAGTCCATCGGGACTAATTCCGTCTACGGTCTTTTTGTTGAAAACACACCTAACTTGCACACACCAGCTTATCTCACATGTGCCTGGAATCACCCACGACACCTGTTAAGCAAACTCTAAGTGGGGAGGCTACAACCTCGCGTAGCATGGGATCAAATTTATATCGCGCGCTCTAAGGGGTGGCCTCCCCTCTCGGTCCCAACCGGAAACACCCATGCCCCCGGACCAGGTGGCCTGCCTACCAGCTACAACCGGTATCTTCCACCATGGCCTCTCTGTACGGTGTGTGCTAGAAAGAGGTTGACAACTTACTGAACCGTACTCTACTTGCTGTAGAGACGAGTAGTAGTACAAAACAAGTATGGGGGTTACTGGCACAAGACTCGATCTACGGTCGGCTCAGGAGGTTTAAGTATTCCCTGCATGATTAGCATGACGAATATATTTCAACCAACAGAGTCACCGCTCATATCACCTTGCCATGCCATACCAGACATAACCGTCCTGACGGAGACCGGCGACAAACTCATGCCTACCCAAGGCAGAGGTTTTCCCGTGTTCCTGCTGGTATGCATGCAAGGCACATGAGGGTGATTATCATCACAAGTGTGTCCATTTCCAACAGCATGGAAATCAATAACATGCACCCATGCATATGATCATATCACATGAAATAACAAGTTTCTCCAAAGTGAGGTGATGTTATGAACGTGTCATCGAACACACACAAAATATTATGCCGGGGTTCAGAATGCTTGCCTTCAATGTGTGGAAAGGCAGGGTGCACTCCAAAACTTGAAACATTTCTCCTCTCTTCAAAAATCCTATTTTAGAAATATAAAAGAATTAACACACAAAATAAAAACAGCACCAAAAGTTGTTCTGAAATTTTTTCAAATAAATCTTAAAATAAACTAGGTGAAATTTGAGAGAGGTAGGAAAAAGAATCATTTCATTTGGAGTTGTATTTAAAAAGATATAACCAGTCAAAGTTTTGGTCAAATCTGATTTTAAATAAAACAGAAAAAGAAAAACGTTTCAGAATGAAATACGCTTTCGAAGCGGGAGAAACGTACTGGGGTGGATTACGCCTTCACTTAAACACGTGGACAGCGCGGTGAGACACTGATAGTGGGTCCCGGGGGCCCACTAGTCAGGTTTGCCTATTTCTTTTTCCCCCTTCTTTCTCTGTCCCGAGCGGAGGCGGAGCTCCGGCGATCGTCGCCGGCGACTGGCGGCTCCTCGCGGGCCCCCGAGGGTGGGGATGGATCCGCCACTCCAGGGCGGTCCTCCCGGTGGTCGCCAGGCCGGTGGGGACGGAGGGAGTTGCCGGCGGCGAGCTTCGCGGCGGAGGAGGCTTCGGTGGAAGAGTGGTTTTGGGGCGAATGTGGTTCCCGATCAAAATCGAGTAGGGGGTTGGGTTCCTGGAAGGAAGGAGGTGTTCTTGGTGAAGAGAACGGGGAGGGGGAAGCCCTGGTGGCACCGGAGTGAACGAGACAGTGGCGGCGGCAGGAGTTGCCGGAGATGAAGAAGGCGGCGTTTCCCTGACGATTGCGGGCTATGGGGGTTCCATGGGGGTAGCTTGAGGTTGCGTGCGTGCTCAGAGGGGCTCGGGGTCCCTTTTATAGCGCGACGAGGTCGGTTCCGCGGTGGTGGATAAGGCGGCCGTCGAACCGCCGTTCTGTAGCTGCAGGGGAATGTGGCGGCGACGAGAGCTAGGCGACACACTTGTGGATGAGCTTGAGCTGTTCAAGGGGCCAGGTGGCGAGCCGGGATGGCTTGGGCGGCGCTGAACGGCGCAGGGCTGTCGGCCGACGCCGGCGTGCCGCCAAAAGTGCTCTGGCGGTGGCGCTGTAGGGCGCCAGGGCGGGCTGTCGTGTTGTGGCGAGGCGGGGAGTGCGTGGCGAGGTTCTGCAGTGTGGGCCAAGACAGGGGCGTGACGCGGCGGCTCGTGTGCGCGGCTGCAATTTGCGCGCTCTGGGCGCGCCCAGCGCACGCACACCAGATGCTCGGCGAAATGCCATGGCACTCCAGAGCGCTTGGTTGGAGCTGGGAGTTAGCAGGTCTAGGCTATGGCTTGCAAGGAGATCAATGGAGAAGCTTAAGGGGTCAGAGGATCAGGTTCACACTGCTAACTAAAATCCATGCCAAATCTGACCATGCACTCCAGGTGTTTGACAAAATGCCACAGGCACTTAGGCAAGTCTTGGAGTGGTCAAAAACTCCAGATCAGGGTCTCCTTAGATGCAAGAGAGAGTGGTGAGGTTAGTTGGTGAAATGCACAAACTTGTTAGTGCAAGTTTTGCAAAACTACAATTCTGGACAGGAAATAAATGACATTATTTCATGAACCAAAATTAGTCCAATGGGTGCATGCTCCTGGATTTAGGGGTTTGGTAGGGCTGTCTACAAGTAGGAGAAAACACAAGATCTTTGGAGCAAAATTAAATAGGGTTGCAGTAGAAATCACAAGGCTGGACCAGAATGAAAAAGAGGATGATTCACCCAATTTTTTCAAAGAACATAAATAGGTTTTTGCACAAAGTGGAATAATAGGCTCCTACTGACCTCCCCTAATTTTGGTGGAAGTTTTAAAGAAATATTTAAATAGGTTGTAGTGTAAAAATTGCCCACTTGGCCAGATTTGAAAACTTGGTGTAGAACTCAAAATATCCAATGAATGAAATATATTATTGCACAAAAGTGATTTAGAGACATCACATGATATCTCCAAATTTTGGTGAAATTTTTAGTTAAATATATCAAATGGTTGTAGTTCAAAAAGAGCTCCAAATTTTAAAACAAGTCATTTAATGAATAAAGCTCAGGGTGAAATAATTTTATAAATAAATCTCCTGATTGAGAGATGTTTTTTTTAAATGAGAGGGAAAATAAGTCCAATATATTTTGGAAGGATCCACTTGGGAAAAATTTCTTAATATTAAAAGAAAAGTTTTGAAATCAACAGAGATATACTTGCATGCAAAAAATTTAAACTCTTGGCAAAATTTTAATAACTAAAACCTGGTTAAATTTTTGGGGTGTTACAATACTACCCCCCTTAAGAAAAATCTCGTCCTCGAGATTTGCTAAGAGCCGTTGTGAAAAACAAAAGTTCCATATGCGTTCGAGCGGTTGTGAGACTGCTGCCGTGGTGCTGCGTGAATAAAAATAATAATAATCCACGTAGTGGGGGGATAAATGATGCAGCAATACAGTAAAAAGAAAACTCATACTAGGATATTTTGCGGTTACACAAGTTAATCACGAAGAAAAATTACTCATACCAGTAGAAACTAAATACTCGACTCGTCGCACAAATTTGGGGTACCATGCATAAGATACACGCAAATATAAATGCTGCAAAAACAAATACAGTAGTGACGTCTAAAATGGAAACGGTAACTGGACGGGGTCCCTAGAAAATGTCTCTGGTACTGGGATACACTCCTCTTCTATCGGGGGAAGTGGATTGACCAGTCAATGTATGCGTCTCTCCGGTTCGGGCCTCAGTGGTCTGCCGATGGCAATCTGAGGATTCAGATCAGTGAGATTCTGGAGATAATCCATCACTCGTTGGTTCAAATGCTCTTGAGCGATGATGTACTGGATAAGGTTGGCCAGAACTGGGTCTCTCTCAATACGCCCACCGGGAAAAGACGTTACTTCTCCGGGTGCTGCATGGCTCGGAAAGTAATAATATCCTCGTTCGCGGGCATAGGGTACTGCGGATCGAAGGCGAGCAATCGCTTCTTTCGCAGCAGCTTCTATGGCCAAGTGTGGGGTTGGCATAGATTTCCCCACGAAGGAAACTTCTGTTGGATCTTGATTGGAGTCTACGGGAGGGATGTGCACTGCTGCCCAATATTCCGAGGTGGAAGGGGTGATTCTAGATTTGAACAGCTCGTACTGGGGTGGCTGGGTAGAACCCATGGTACTGCGGGTAAAATCCCACAATATTTTGACAAAGCTACCTGGGGTTGCATCTGGGGTTCTCAGATGAATGCTGGGGCTCGGCATGACAGGAAAAAGTTGTGAGTGTGGTGCACAAGGTGAGGGTTGCTGGGTAAGGTCACAAGGTGGCCTTTATATAGCAATGGAGCCGGATTCGTTTTACCGTGGTGAAAGGTAATAAATTTGCCAGCTTAGCTCCAAAGGTCAGGTCAGTGTCAGAGATACACATATCTCATAAAGAGACGTGTTACTGTGGTTGTCGTCGGGTTGGTTTTGGTAGTTGTGCCCGGAAAAATACGCAACTATGTGCTGACAAAGAAAATACGCAAGGCTTACCATTAAAGCAGAGGCACAACGACAGGCTGCGTTAATATACATGGTCGCACGATTACAACGCGAGGATACACTGAAACTCGGTGCTACTCATACGGCTTAGTCTACCTCGTTTATGTCTAAACGGGCGTGCCTGGTGGATGTCGAGGCTTCTCCACGTGTCTCACTGCCGGATTAGTCGGAGATGGCGGAGGAACTGCAGGGTCGGGGTAGTGATGATGACCATCGCGGGGATTGTTGGCCACAACCCCGTTGGAGTGTGCTCCCAAAAGGCGACGAAGCACTTCTGGGGTCATCAAAGCATCTCGGCTGATGGCTGGAGCTGATCTCGGGGTCTCGATCGGTTGTCCAAACAGCACGACTGGGTTGTCGGCGTTGGGCTCGTTTTCTTCTCTCGTCGGGGCTCGACGAACCAGCTCTCCACGAGCTGCAATTAAATCAATAGTGATTTGATCGCACAGTTCCTCTAGTGCACTTACATAGCGCACCAGGTGCAACAATGCAGGATATGTCTTGTGATCTCCGTTGGCAACTTGGGGTGGTCTACCATACCCTTCACGTCTGGGGTAGTAGTGGAACGAGCGACAGTTAACTCTGGGCGACAAGTGCCTGAGATGAACTATAGCCTCTCGAGCAGCTAGTTGTATGGCTTGTGGCTCGAAGGAAGTTGTTCTTCCGGTGAACCTATAGGGGCGCTCGGGTACTATACCCCTACCGTAGATGTGTACAGTGGCCCAGAATTGACGTTCTTCACCGCTCATGGGTCCTTGGTACACAACATATTCTGGTGGCTCCTCTAACGCATAGGCACGACGGGTGAGGTTTGCGAGGATGGTCACAAAACCTCCAAGGTTGGTTGTTGTGGTCTCGTTGTGCACTATGGGTCCAGGCATTGTGGCTCGGTTTGGGGTAGCGGCTGTGCTGTGCTGGGTTGAGACTAGCGTGCCCTTTTTATAGGAAAAAGGGGACGGAGTCTTCTTTCGCACGCTTGCGAATGAGACATTTTTGCCATCGGTCACTGGTGTGTGACTGACAGGCTAGGCTGATAGGTTGGGCACCGACTGCCAAAAGTGTCGGGATTACTGTGTGGCTATCTTGCACGAGAAGCTTGGCTGGGGTTTGGCTAAGGTCTAGTGGGTTGGTTTGCCTAAGTTTTTCGACCTGGCTAAGATAGGATTAGCCAATGGTCAGCCTGGCTCTGATACCAAGTCTGTCACGACCGGTTTTCCGGGTAATAAATTTCCAGAAAAGACCGTCATGCTCATCAGCCCCAGGATTACTGTTAGCTGATGAGGCTCCAACTTGATACAGAAATTCCAAGCAGAAAACAAAATATGTAGTACAAGGCCATTCTGGCCTGTGAGTACAACAAATGGTTTCTAGTGGTTGATGGAGGAAGCGAGTTGTGAAACATCAGTGTCTATGGGACTCCATTTCCCACGGGAACAGCTGACCAGGTTAACTCCTATCTTCGCGAGGCTGCTATCTCCATTACTTAGGTTCCGGGGCTGTCATCGCATCGCTCCTCTTCGTGCAAGAAAATCTGGCCAAGACAATAGCCAGGGACAAGCCAGTGAGTACTTTGAATGTACTCGCAAACATTATGAACACGGGTATAATATAACAATGATGTGCTGAAAATATTTTATGCTCATGACGTCAGTCATAAAAGATAAATAAATCTCTGATGCGTGCAAGCAAGTTATTTATAAAATTGCAATAACATAGTAGTATTAAAATTTAGGAAATAAATAACAAGCAAAGCCACAGTCGGGCGTCTTAGCGACACCACATAAAGGGCATTAAAAGAAATGCCACAGTCGGGCGTCTGAGCGACACCACATAAAGGGCTTTAAAAGGAATGCCACAGTCGGGCGTCTGAGCGACACCACATAAAGGGCTTTAAAAGAAATGCCACAGTCGGGCGTCTGAGCGACACCACACAAAGGGCTTTAAAAGAAATGCCACAGTCGGGCGTCT
>NC_041386.1:662100338-662165177 GCF_002162155.2 Triticum dicoccoides | reverse complement strand
AAATAAATAACAAGCAAAGCCACAGTCGGGCGTCTTAGCGACACCACATAAAGGGCATTAAAAGAAATGCCACAGTCGGGCGTCTGAGCGACACCACATAAAGGGCTTTAAAAGAAATGCCACAGTCGGGCGTCTGAGCGACACCACACAAAGGGCTTTAAAAGAAATGCCACAGTCGGGCGTCTGAGCGACACCACATAAAGGGCTTTAAAAGAAATGCCACAGTCGGGCGTCTGAGCGACACCACACAAAGGGCTTTAAAATAAACAATCATAGTAAATATCCCGGAGGTAGAACCATCCCAGAGATACTCGATAATAACAATAATATCACGGGTTAGCCAACAATAATAATAATCATAATTATCACAAGTCACAGGTAGTAGTTCCAGTTCTGGTTAACAGTTTCACCTCCGAAGACCGACACTAAGACCGACACTTGACCCATCCCAGACTGTAATCCTTAACCATGGACACGGCTATTCGAATAGGTTTAATCTCTGCAGAGGGTGTACTCTTTACCCACGAGTAACGGATTTCTTTAGTCCATCGGGACTAATTCCGTCTACGGTCTTTTTGTTGAAAACACACCTAACTTGCATACACCAGCTTATCTCACACGTGTCTGGAATCACCCACGACACCTGTTAAGCAAACTCTAAGTGGGGAGGCTACAACCTCGCGTAGCATGGGATCAAATTTATATCGCGCGCTCTAAGGGGTGGCCTCCCCTCTCGGTCCCAACCGGAAACACCCATGCCCCCGGACCAGGTGACCTGCCTACCAGCTACAACCGGTATCTTCCACCATGGCCTCTCTGTACGGTGTGTGCTAGAAAGAGGTTGACAACTTACTGAACCGTACTCTACTTGCTGTAGAGACGAGTGGTAGTACGAAACAAGTATGGGGGTTACTGGCACAAGACTCGATCTACGGTCGACTCAGGAGGTTTAAGTATTCCCTGCATGATTAGCATGACGAATATATTTCAACCAACAGAGTCACCGCTCATATCACCTTGCCATGCCATACCAGACATAACCGTCCCGACGGAGACCGGCGACAAACTCATGCCTACCCAAGGCAGAGGTTTTCCCGGGTTCCTGCCGGTATGCATGCAAGGCACATGAGGGTGATTATCATCACAAGTGTGTCTATTTCCAACAGCATGGAAATCAATAACATGCACCCATGCATATGATCATATCACATGAAATAACAAGTTTCTCCAAAGTGAGGTGATGTTATGAACGTGTCATCGAACACACACAAAATATTATGCCGGGGTTCAGAATGCTTGCCTTCAATGTGTGGAAAGGCAGGGTGCACTCCAAAACTTGAAACATTTCTCCTCTCTTCAAAAATCCTATTTTAGCAATATAAAAGAATTAACACACAAAATAAAAACAGCACCAAAAGTTGTTCTGAAAATTTTTCAAATAAATCTTAAAATAAACTAGGTGAAATTTGAGAGAGGTAGGAAAAAGAATCATTTCATTTGGAGTTGTATTTAAAAAGATATAACCAGTCAAAGTTTTGGTCAAATCTGATTTTAAATAAAACAGAAAAAGAAAAATGTTTCAGAATGAAATACGCTTTCGAAGCGGGAGAAACGTACTGGGGTGGATTACGCCTTCACTTAAACAAGTGGACGGCGCGGTGAGACACTGACAGTGGGTCCCGGGGGCCCACTAGTCAGGTTTGCCTATTTCTTATTTCCCCTTCTTTCTCTGTCCCGAGCGGAGGCGGAGCTCCGGCGATCGTCGCCGGCGACTGGCGGCTCCTCGCGGGGCCCTGAGGGCGGGGATGGATCCGCCACTCCAGGGCGGTCCTCCCGGTGGTCGCCAGGCCGGTGGGGACAGAGGGAGTTGCCGGCAGCGAGCTTCGCGGCGAAGGAGGCTTCGGTGGCAGAGTGGTTTTGGGGCGAATGTGGTTCCCGATCAAAATCGAGTAGGGGGTTGGGTTCCTGGAAGGAAGGAGGTGTTCTTGGTGAAGAGAACGGGGAGGGGGAAGCCCTGGTGGCGCCGGAGTGAACGAGACAGTGGCGGCGGCAGGAGTTGCCGGAGATGAAGAAGGCGGCGTTTCCCTGACGATTGCGGGCTATGGGGGTTCCATGGGGGTAGCTTGAGGTTGCGTGCGTGCTCAGAGGGGCTCGGGGTGCCTTTTATAGCGCGACGAGGTCGGTTCCGCGGCGGTGGATAAGGCGGCCGGCGAACCGCCGTTCTGTAGCTGCAGGGGAACGTGGCAGCGACGAGAGCTAGGCGACACCCTTGTGGATGAGCTTGAGCTGTTCAAGGGGCCAGGTGGCGAGCCGGGGTGGCTTGGGCGGCGCTGAACGGCGCAGGGCTGTCGGCCGACGCCGGCGTGCCGCCAAAAGTGCTCTGGCGGTGGCGCTGTAGGGCGCCAGGGCGGGCTGTCGTGTTGTGGCGAGGCGGGGAGTGCGTGGCGAGGTTCTGTAGTGTGGGCCAAGACAGGGGCGCGACGCGGCGGCTCGTGTGCGCGGCTCCAATTTGCGCGCTCTGGGCGCGCCCAGCGCACGCACACCAGATGCTCGGCGAAATGCCATGGCACTCCAGAGCGCTTGGTTGGAGCTGGGAGTTAGCAGGTCTAGGCTATGGCTTGCAAGGAGATCAATGGACAAGCTTAAGGGGTCAGAGGATCAGGTTCACACTGCTAACTAAAATCCATGCCAAATCTGACCATGCACTCCAGGTGTTTGACAAAATGCCACAGGCACTTAGGCAAGTCTTGGAGTGGTCAAAAACTCCAGATCAGGGTCTCCTTAGATGCAAGAGAGAGTGGTGAGGTTAGTTGGTGAAATGCACAAACTTGTTAGTGCAAGTTTTGCAAAACTACAATTCTGGACAGGAAATAAATGACATTATTTCATGAACCAAAATTAGTCCAATGGGTGCATGCTCCTGGATTTAGGGGTTTGGTAGGGCTGTCTACAAGTAGGAGAAAACACAAGATCTTTGGAGCAAAATTAAATAGGGTTGCAGTAGAAATCACAAGGCTGGACCAGAATGAAAAAGAGGATGATTCACCCAATTTTTTCAAAGAACATAAATAGGTTTTTGCACAAAGTGGAATAATAGGCTCCTACTGACCTCCCCTAATTTTGGTGGAAGTTTTAAAGAAATATTTAAATAGGTTGTAGTGTAAAAATTGCCCACTGGACCAGATTTGAAAACTTGGTGTAGAACTCAAAATATCCAATGAATGAAATATATTATTGCACAAAAGTGATTTAGAGACATCACATGATATCTCCAAATTTTGGTGAAATTTTTAGTTAAATATATCAAATGGTTGTAGTTCAAAAAGAGCTCCAAATTTTAAAACAAGTCATTTAATGAATAAAGCTCAGGGTGAAATAATTTTATAAATAAATCTCCTGATTGAGAGATGTTTTTTTTAAATGAGAGGGAAAATAAGTCCAATATATTTTGGAAGGATCCACTTGGGAAAAATTTCTTAATATTAAAAGAAAAGTTTTGAAATCAACAGAGATATACTTGCATGCAAAAAATTTAAACTCTTGGCAAAATTTTAATAACTAAAACCTGGTTAAATTTTTGGGGTGTTACACTGGCCCACTAGTCAGGTTTGACCAGCCGCCCTCCCTCCACTTCCTCTGGCCGAACAGAGGCGGGGGCTCCGGCGATCTTCGCCGGCGTTAGGCGGCTCCTCGCGGGCATCCGAGTGCAGGGATGGATCCGCCACTCCTAGGTGGTCCTTCCGGTGGTCGTAGGGTAGCCGGGGGTGGAGGGAGTCGCCGGCGGTGACCTCCACGACGGAGGGGGCATTCGGGTGGATAGTGAGTTTGGGGCCGCGGTGGTCTCAGGCCAAAATTGAGCGCGGGGTTGTGCTCGCGAGAGGGAGTGAAAGTTCTTGGTGGAGAGAGTCGAGAGGGAGAGGCACTGGTGGCGATGGAATCGGCTGGGGCTTGGCGGCGACCGAACCGGCCGGACTCGGGGAAGAAGGCCTTCCCTTGCTCGACTGCTGGCCAAGGCAACACTAGGAGGATCATATGAGGTTGCTTGAGGTCTCGTTTGAGCTCCGGGGTCCTTATATACGCGGTGGAGGTCGGTTCCGGGGCGTCCAGTGCATGCACGGAAGGTGCTCGATACAATGCCGTGGCATGCTACAGGTCACAGGTGAGGTGGGCAAGCAACAGAGCTAGGTTGTTGATAGAGTGAAGCTCAGGGGACAAGGTGGTTTGGTGAGGAGACCAAGTTCACAATGCCAACAACAACTCATGTCAAATCTGGTCATGCTCTCAAGGTGTTTGACAAAATGCCACAGGTACTTAGGCTTTTCTTGGAGTGGCCAAATCTTCTAGATTGAAGTCTCTTTGGATGCATAAGAGGGTGGTGAGGTTAGTTGGTGAAAAGCACAAACTTGCTAGTGCAAGTTTTGCAGAACTTCAAATCTGGACAGGATGTGAATGGCATTATTTCATGAACCAAAAATATGCCAATGGTTGCATGCTCCTAGACTTAGGGGTTTAGCATGGAGGACTACAAGTAGGAGAAAGAATCAAGGGCCAAAGAGCAAGCAAGAATATGGTTGTTGTACAAACCATCCTGTTGGACCAGAATGGAGATGAGGTTGATTCACTCAAAAATTTCAAGGAACATCCCTGGATTTTTGCATATAATGGAATCATATGCTCCTACTGACATCCCATAATTTTGGTGGAAGCTAGAAACAAATATTTAAAAGGGTTGTAGTGCAAAATTGTCCACTGGACCAGAGAAGAAAAACATGTATAGCACTCAAAATATGAAATGAATAAAATATATTATTGCACAAAAGTGATTTAGAGACATCACATGACATCTCCAAATTTTGGTTGGATTTTCTTAGTTAAATTTATCAACTGGTTGTAGTACAAAAAGAGCTCCAAAAATTTAAAACAAGTCATTTTAATGAATATAGCTCAGGGTGAAATAAACTAATAAATAAATCTACTGACTGAGAGATGTTTTCAAAGAGAGGGCATAAAAGTTCAATATGCTTGGAAGGATACACTAGGGTAGCTACTCATTTATATAAAAAGAAAGGCTCTGAAATCAACAGAAATATTCTTGCAGGCGAAAATTTTAAACTCTTGGCAAAATTTTAATAACTAAAACCTGGTTAAATTTTTGGGGTGTTACAAGTTTTGACATCCATTTGCCAGATTTCATAAAATGTGGCAATTGCTAACATGATTCAGACAGACTTAAGCATCGTTACGAGTGAGAAAATATCATCATATTCAATACCTTGAACTTGTCGAAAACCTTTCGCAACAAGTCGAGCTTTGTAGATAGTAACACTACTATCAGTGTCCGTCTTCCTCTTGAAGATCCATTTATTTTCTATGGCTTGCCGATCATCGGGCAAGACAACCAAAGTCCACACTTTGTTTTCATACATGGATCCCATCTCAGATTTCATGGCCTCAAGCCATTTCGCGGAATCTGGGCTCATCATCGCTTCCTCATAGTTCGCAGGTTCATCATGGTCTAGTAACATGACTTCCAGAATAGGATTACCGTACCACTCTGATGCGGATCTTATTCTGGAAGACCAACTAGTTCTGTAGTAACTTGATCTGAAGTTTCATGATCATCATCATCAGCTTCCTCACTAATTGCAGTAGGAATCACTAAAACTGATTTCTGTGATGAACTACTTTCCAATAATGGAGCAGGTATAATTACCTCATCAAGTTCTACTTTCCTCCCACTCACTTCTTTCGAGAGAAACTCCTTCTCTAGAAAGGATTGCTACCTCTTGAGCACTGCGTTGGATTTCCCCGAAGAGGAGAGGATGATGCAGTAAAGTAGCGTAAGTATTTCCCTCAGTTTTTGAGAACCAAGGTATCAATCCAGTAGGAGATCACGCATGAGTCCCTCGTACCTACACAAAACGATAGCTACTCGCAACCAACGCGATTAGGGGTTGTCAATCCCTTCACGGTCACTTACGAGGGTGAGATCTGATAGAGATGATAAATAATATTTTTGGTATTTTTGATATAGAGATGCAAAGTAAAAATTAAAAGGCAAAGTAAAAACAAAGCAAGTAAATAAAGTAATGGAGATTGATATGATGAGAATAGACCTGGGGGCCATAGGTTTCACTAGTGGCTTCTCTCAAGAGCATAAGTATTCTACGGTGGGTGAACAAATTACTGTTGAGCAATTGATAGAAAAGTGAACAATTATGAGATTATCTAGGTATGATCATGTATATAGGCATCACGTCCAAGACAAGTAGATCGAAACGATTCTGCATCTACTACTATTACTCCACTCATCGACCGCTATCCAGCATGCATCTAGAGTATTAAGTAAAACAGAGTAACGCCTTAAGCAAGATGACATGATGTAGAGGGACAAATTCATGCAATATGATAAAAAAAACCATCTTGTTATCCTCGATGGCAACAATACAATACGTGCCTTGCAACCCTTTCTGTCACTGGGTAAGGACACCGCAAGATTGAACCCAAAGCTAAACACTTCTCCCATTGCAAGAACTACCAATCTAGTTGGCCAAACCAAACGGATAATTCAAAGAGACTTGCAAAGATAACTCAATCATACATAAAAGAATTCAGAAAAGAATCAAATATTATTCATAGATAAGCTGGATCATAAACCCACAATTCATCAGTCTCAACAAACACACCACAAAAAGAAGATTACATCGAATAGATCTCCACAAGAGAGGGGGAGAACATGTATTGAGATCCAAAAAGAGAGAAGAAGCCATCTAGCTAATAACTATGGACCCGAAGGTCTGAAGTAAACTACTCACACTTCATCGGAGAGGCTATGGTGTTGATGTAGAAGCCCTCCATGGTAGATGCCCTCTCCAGCGGAGCTCCGGAACAGGCCCCAAGATGGGATCTCGCGGATACAGAAGGTTGCGGTGGTGGAATTAGGTTTTTGACTCCTATTCTGATCTGACGGGGGTACGTAGGTATATATAGGAGGAAGGAGTACGTCGGTGGAGCAACAGGGGGCCCACGAGGCAAGGGGGCGCGCCCAGGGGGGCACCCTCCACCCTCGTGACCGCCTCTGGCACTTCTTGGAGTAGGGTCCAAGTCTCCTGGATCACGTTCGGTGAGGAAATCACGTTCCCGAAGGTTTTAGTCCGTTTGGACTCCGTTCGATATTCTGTTTCTTCGAAATACTAAAATAGGCAAAAAACAGCAATTCTGGGCTGGGCCTCCGATTAATAGGTTAGTCCCAAAAATAATATAAAAGTGGAAAATAAAGCCCAATATAGTCCAAAACAGTAGACAGAGTAGCATGGAGTAATCAAAAATTATAGATACGTTGGAGATGTATCAAGCATCCCCAAGCTTAATTCCTGCTCGTCCTCGAGTAGGTAAATGATAAAAAAGAATTTTTGATGCGGAGTGATACTTTGGCAAAATTTCAATGTAAATCTTCTTGATTGTGATATGAATATTCAGATCCAAAAGATTCAAGACAAAAGTTCATATTGACACAAAAATAATAATACTTCAAGCATACTAATCAAAGCAATCATGTCTTCTCAAAATAGCATGGCAAAAGAAAGTTCAGCCCTACAAAATCATATGGTTAGGCTATGCTTCATTTTTGTCACACAAAGATGTTACCAACTTCTATACCCCCGATGACAAGCCAAACAATTGTTTCATACTTAAATAATCTCAAAAAATTTCAACCTTCACGCAATACATGAGCGTGAGCCATGGATATAGCATTATGGGTGGAATAGAATATGATGATGGGGATTGCGTGAAAAAAAAGGAAAGTCTCACATTGACGAGGATAATCAACGGGCTATGGAGATGCCCATCAATTGATGTCAACATGAGGAGTAGGGATTGCCATGCAACGGATGCACTAGAGCTATGAATGCTCAACAAAAGAAAACTACTGGGTGTGCATCCAACTCGCTTGCTCATAAAGACCTAGGGCATTTGAGGAAGCCCATCGTAGGAATATACAAGCCAAGTTCTATAACGAAAGATTCCCACTAGTATATAAAAACAACTTATGAGACTCACTACATGGGAAACAAGGTGCTACTTTGAAGCACAATATATGAGACTCACTACATGAAGAACAAGGTGCTACTTTGAAGCACAAGTGTGGAAAAAGAGATAGTAGCATTGCCCTTTTTTCTTTTTTGGGCCTTTCTTATTTTTTTCCTTTTGGCCTTTCTCCCCCTTTTTTTGGCAATGCTCTAATAATGATGATCATCACACTTCTATTAATTACAACATAAGGATTACAACTCAAAACTTAGAACAAGATATGACTCTATATGAATGCCTCCGGCGGTGTACCGGGATGGTGCAATGAATCAAGAGTGACATGTATGAAAAATAATGCAATGGTGGCCTTGCCACAAATATGATGTCAACTACATGATCATGCAATGGCAATATGACAAAAGTAATGTATGTCATGATGATGATGGTGGAAGTTGCATGGCAATATATCTCGGAATGGCTATGGAAATGCCATAATAGGTAGGTATGGTGGCTGTTTTGAGGAAGATATAAGGAGGTTTATGTGTGATAGAGCGTATCATATCACAGGGTTTGGACGCACCGGCGAAGTTTGCGCCAACTCTCAAGGTGAGAAAGGGCAATGCACGGCACCGAAGAGGCTAGCAAAGGCGGAAAGGTGAGAGTGCGTATAATCCATGGACTCAACATTAGTCAAAAGAACTCATATACTTATTGCAAAGATTTAGAAGTCATCAAAAATCAAGTACTACGCGCATGCTCCTAGGGGGATAGATTGGTAGGAAAAGACCATCGCTCGTCCCCAACCGCCACTCATAAGGATGCACAAGCCAGGTACACTTCATGTTTCAAATTTGTTACACAACTTTAACCATACGTGCATGCTACGGGACTTGCAAACTTCAACACAAGCATTTATCAAATTCATAATCACCCAACTAGCATGAATTTGATATTATCACCTCCATATCTCAAAACAATTATCAAGAATCAAACTTATCTTAGTATTCAATTCACTCAAAAGAAAGTTTCACATATCTTGAATACCAAGTATATTAACATTAAGCAAATTACCATGCTATTAACGACTCTCAAAATAATCTAAGTGAAGCATGAGAGATCAATAGTTTCTTTAAAACATATCCACCACCATGCTCTAAAAGATCTAAGTGAAGCACTAGAGCAAAAATTATTACGCTCAAAAGATATAAGTGAAGCACAATGAGCAAAACTATCAAGCTCAAAAGATATAAGTGAAGTACATAGAGTATTCTAGCAAATTCTAAATCATGTATGACTCTCTCAAAAGGTGTGTACAGCAAGGATGATTGTGGTAAACTAACAATCAAAGATACAAATAATAAAAGATGCTCCAAGCAAAACACATATCATGTGGTGAATAAAAATATAGCTCCAAGTAAATTATCGATGGAAGTAGACGAAAGAGGGGATGCCTTCCGGGGCATCCCCAAGCTTTGACTTTTTGGTGTCCTTGGATTATCTTGGGGGTGCCATGGGCATCCCAAGCTTAGGATCTTGCCACTCTTTGTTCCGCAATCCATCAAAAGAATTCACACAAAACTTGAAAACTTCACAACACAAAACTCAATAGAAATCTCGTGAGCTCCGTTAGTGAAAGAAAACAAAAGACTACTTCAAGGTACTGTAATGAACTCATTCTTTATTTACATTGGTGTTAAACCTACTGTATTCCAACTTCCTTATGGTTTATAAACTAATTTATTAGCCATAGATACATTGAAATAAGCAAACAACACACAAAAACAGAATCGGTCGAAAACAGAACAGTCTGTAGGAATCTGTAACTAACGCAAACTTCTGGAACTCTAAAACTTCTACCAAAATAGGACGTACTGGAAAATTTGTTTATTGATCAGCATCAAAAAGAATCAATGCAAAATCACGTTCCTGTGATTTATTGATTTTTTTCTCGTGAGCGCAAAGTTTCTGTTTTTCAGCAGAATCAAATCAACTATCATCATAGCTTACCCTATAGGTTCTACTTGGCACGAACACTAATTAAAACATAAAACCACATCTAAACAGAAAGTAGATGGCCAATTTATTTCTAAACAGAAGCAAAAACAAAAAACACAAAAATAAAATTGGGTTTCCTCCCAACAAGCGCTATCGTTTAATGCCCCTAGCTAGGCATAAAAGCGAAGATAGATCTAAGTTTTGCCATCTTTGGTAGGCAATTCCTCAATGAGGCATCTACCTCCTTCAGAATTTTCTTTCTTTCTAGTAATTGTCAAATTTTCAGGCAAAAGATCGAAAAATTCATTCATAGCAAAAGGTTCCTTAATGATAGTAAAAAGATTGGGATGAACACTTATAGATTTAAGATCAGCAGTTTCCTTACTAGATAATTCACCCTTATTCTTAGGAACATAAATTAGATTATTATTTTTAGTAGAAGAACTTGGAGTGTTTTGTACGGAAGAAAAAGCGGTTCCCAAGTTGGTAATGATACCCTCAAGTTTATCGATTCTTGTGGAATCTAGATTTATTTTCTCATTAACTATGGGTTCTTTTTCTTTAATATTCTTCAAAGTCATTCCTACCTTAGATCCATAATAGGTAATTTGATTGTGGATCTTTTTATCAAGATTTTCAATTGATTCAATGGTAGCAACTTTATTCTCAATAATTTCAAGTCTTTGCATAACATGCTCCAAAGTTAACGTAGTTCCATTAATCAAAAGAGGTGGGGTGCCAAATAAATCTAATAAAGCATTATAGGAATCAAAAGTATGGCTACCCAAGAAATTCCCTCCAGTAATGGTATCAAGGATATATCTATACCAAGGATTAGCACCTACGTAAAAATTACGAAGAAGAACTGAAGTAGATTGCTTCCTGGTAGATCTATCTTGAGCATTGCAAATTCTATACCAAGCGTCTTTCAGATTTTCTCCCTCCCTTTGTTTAAAATTTAGAACTTCATTCTCGGGAGATAACGAGGAAGATAAAGAATTAGACATGGCGACAAGCAAGCAAGCACACGGACAAATAGAAGGGCAAGCGAAGAAGGCAAAAGAGAAAGAGAGGAGGATATTGGGAAAGAGAGGGCGAATAAAACGGCAAGGGTGAAGTGGGGGAGAGGAAAACGAGAGGCAAATAATGTAATGCGAGAGATAGGGATTGTGATGGGTACTTGGTATGGTTGACTTTTGCGCAAACTCCCCGGCAACGGCGCCAGAAATTCTGCTTGCTACCTCTGGAGCACTGCGTTGGATTTCCCCGAAGAGGAGAGGATGATGCAGTAAAGTAGCGTAAGTATTTCCCTCAGTTTTTGAGAACCAAGGTATCAATCTAGTAGGAGATCACGCACGAGTCCCTCGTACCTACACAAAATGATAGCTACTCACAACCAACGCGATTAGGGGTTGTCAATCCCTTCACGGTCACTTACGAGGGTGAGATATAATAGAGATGATAAATAATATTTTTGGCATTTTTGATATAGAGATGCAAAGTAAAAAGTAAAAGGCAAAGTAAAAACAAAGCAAGTAAATAAAGTAATGGAGATTGATATGATGAGAATAGACCTGAGGGCCATAGGTTTCACTAGTGGCTTCTCTCAAGAGCATAAGTATTCTACGGTGGGTGAACAAATTACTGTTGAGCAATTGATAGAAAAGCGAATAATTATGAGATTATCTAGGTATGATCATGTATATAGGCATCACGTCCAAGTAGATCGAAACGATTCTGCATCTACTACTATTACTCCACTCACCAACCGCTATCTAGCATGCATCTAGAGTATTAAGTAAAACAGAGTAACGCCTTAAGCAAGATGACATGATGTAGAGGGACAAATTCATGCAATATGATAAAAACCCCATCTTGTTATCCTCGATGGCAACAATACAATACGTGCCTTGCAACCCTTTCTGTCACTGGGTAAGGACACCGCAAGATTGAACCCAAAGCTAAACACTTCTACCATTGCAAGAACTACCAATCTAGTTGGCCAAACCAAACGGATAATTCGAAGAGACTTGCAAATATAACTCAATCATACATAAAAGAATTCAGAAAAGAATCAAATATTATTCATATATAAGTTGGATCATCAACCCACAATTCATCGGTCTCAACAAACACACCGCAAAAAGAAGATTACATCGAATAGATCTCCACAAGAGAGGGGGAGAACATTGTATTGAGATCCAAAACGAGAGAAGAAGCCATCTAGCTAATAACTATGGACCCGAAGGTCTGAAGTAAACTACTCACACTTCATCGGAGAGGCTATGGTGTTGATGTAGAAGCTCTCAGTGGTAGATGCCCTCTCCGGCGGAGCTCCGAAACAGGCCCCAAGATGGGATCTCACGGATACAGAAGGTTGCGGCGGTGGAATTAGGTTTTTGGCTCCTGTTCTGATCTGACGGGGGTACGTAGGTATATACAGGAGGAAGGAGTACGTCGGTGGAGCAACAGGGGGCCCACGAGGCAGGGGGCGCGCCCAGGGGGGTGCCCTCCACCCTCGTGACCACCTCTGGCACTTCTTGGAGTAGGGTCCAAGTCTCCTGGATCACGTTCGGTGAGGAAATCACGTTCCCGAAGGTTTTATTCCATTTGGACTCCGTTTGATATTCTGTTTCTTCGAAATACTGAAATAGGCAAAAAAACAGCAATTCTAGGCTGGGCCTCCGGTTAATAGGTTAGTCCGAGAAATAATATAAAAGTGGAAAATAAAGCCCAATATAGTCCAAAACAGTAGACAAAGTAGCATGGAGTAATCAAAAATTATAGATACGTTGGAGACGTATCAAGGACCCATCTTAGCAACGAACAACTTGCCTTCGGATCGGTCATAGAAGGTGTACCCAATAGTTACCTTTGGGTATTCTATGAAGCGCACTTCTCCAATTTGGGTTCGAGCTTATCAGATAGAAACTTTTTCACATAAGCATCGCAGTCCCAAACTTTAAGAAACGACAACTTTGGTTTCTTGCCAAACCACAGTTCATAAGGCGTCGTCTCAACGGATTTCGATGGTGCCCTTTTTAAAGTGAATGCAGCTATCTCCAATGCATAACCCCAAAATGATAGTGGTAAATCAGTAAGAGACATCATAGATTGTACTATATCAAGTAAAGTACGGTTATGATGTTTGGACACACCATAACGCTGTGGTGTTCAAGGTGGTGTGAACTATGAAACTATTCCACATTGTTTTATATGAAGGCCAAACTCGTAACTCAAATATTCTCCTCCACGATCAGATCTAGAAACTTTATTTTCTTGTTACGATGATTCTCCACTTCACTCTGAAATTCTTTGAACTTTTCAAATGTTTCAGGCTTGTGTTTCATTAAGTAGATATTCTCATATCTGCTCAAATCATCTTGTGAAGGTCAGAAAATAACGATACCCGCCACGAGCATCAACACTCATTGGTATGCATACATCGGTATGTATTATTTCCAATAAGTCACTAGCTCGTTCCATTGTTCTGGAGAACGGAGTTTTAGTCATCTTGCCCATAAGGCACGGTTCGCAAGCATCAAATGACTCATAATCAAGTGATTACAAAAGTCCATCTTTATGGAGTTTCTTCATGCGCTTTACACCGATATGACCCAAACGGCAATGTCACAAATATGTTGCACTATCATTATCAACTTTTCATCTTTTGGCATCAATATTATGAATATGTGTATCACCATGATCAAGATTCAATAAACCATCAACATTGGGTGTATGACCATAGAAGGTTTTATTCATGTAAACAGAATAACAATTTATTATCTGTCTTAGATGAATAATCGTATCGCAATAAACATGATCTAATCATATTTATGCTCAACGCAAACACCAAATAATATTTATTTAGGTTTAACACTAATCTCGAAAATATAGGGAGTGTACGATGATGATCATATCAATCTTGGAACCACTTCCAACACACATCGTTACTTCACCCTAAACTACTCTCTGTTTATTCTGTAACTCCTGTTTTGAGTTACTAATCTTAGCAACTGAACAAGTATCAAATACTCAGGGGCTACTATAAACACTAGTAAGGTACACATCAATAAACCTGTATATCAAATATACCCTTGTTCACATTGCCATCCTTCTTATCCACAAAATATTCAGGGCATTTCCGCTACTAGTGACCATTTCCTTTGCAGTATAATCACTCAGTTTCAAGCTTTGGTCCAGCTTTGGACTTCTTCACGGGAGTGATAACTTGCTTGTCATTCTACTTGAAGTTCCCTTTCTTTCCCTTTGCCCTTTTCTTGAAACTAGTGATCTTGTCAATCATCAACACTTGATGCTCTTTCTTGATTTCTACCTTCGTCGATTTCAGCATCATGAAGAGGTCGGGAATCATTTTCGTCATCCCTTGCATTATAGTTCATCACGAAGTTCCAGTAACTTGGTGATGGTGACTAGAGAACTCTGCCAATCACTATCTTATCTGGAAGATTAACTCCCACTTGATTCAAGCGATTGTAGTACTCAAACAATCTAAGTACTTGCTCACTAGTTGAGCAATTCTTCTCCATCTTTTAGGCGAAGTATTTGTCAAAGGTCTCATACCTCTTGACACGTGCATGAGTCTGAAATACCAATTTCATCTCTTGAAACATCTTATATGTTACATGACGTTTCAAAAACGTTTTTGTAGTCCCGGTTCTAAGACATAAAGCATGGTGCACAAAACTATCAAGTAGTCATCATATTGAGCTAGCCAAACGTTTATAATGTCTGCATCTGCTCCTGCAATAGGTCTGTCACCTAGCGGTGCATAAAGAACATAATTTTTCTGTGCAACAATGAGGATAAACCTCAGATCACGGACCAAGTCCGCATCGTTCCTACTAACATCTTTCAACTTAGTTTTCTCTAGGAACACATATAAAACATAGGGAAGCAACAACGCGAGCTATTGATCTACAACATAATTTGCAAAATACTACCAGGACTAAGTTCATGATAAATTAAAGTTCAATTACTCATATTACTTAAGAACTCCCACTTAGACAGACATCTCTCTAGTCATCTAAGTGATCACGTGATCCAAATCAACTAAACCATTTCCGATCATCACGTGAGATGGAGTAGTTTTCAATGGTGAACATCACTATGTTGATCATATCTACTATATGATTCACGTTCGACCTTTCGGTCTCCGTGTTCCGAGGCCATATCTGTATATGCTAGGCTCGTCAAGTTTAACCTGAGTAGTCCGCGTGCGCAACTGTTTTGCACCCGTTGTATTTGAACGTAGAGCCTATCACACCCAATCATCACGTGGTGTCTCAGCACGAAGAACTTTCGCAACGGTGCATACTCAGGGAGAACACTTCTTGATAATTAGTGAGAGATCATCTTAAAATGCTACCGTCAATCAAAGCAAGATAAGATGCATAAAGGATAAACATCACATGCAATCAATATAAGTGATATGATATGGCCATCATCATCTTGTGCTTGTGATCTCCATCTCCGAAGTACTGTCATGATCTCTATCATCACTGACACGACACCATGATCTTCATCATCTTGATCTATATCAATGTGTCGTCACATGGTCGTCTCGCCAACTATTGCTCTTGCAACTATTGCTATCGCATAGCGATAAAGTAAAGAAATTATTTGGCACTTGCATCTTATGCAACAAAGAGACAACCATAGGGCTTCTGCCAGTTGCCGATAACTTCAACAAAACATGATCATCTCATACAACAACTTATATCTCATCACATCTTGACCATATCACATCACAACATGCCCTGCAAAAACAAGTTAGACGTCCTCTACTTTGTTGTTGCAAGTTTTACGTGGCTGCTACGGGATGAGAAAGAACCGTTCTTACCTACGCATTAAAACCACAACGATAGTTTGTCAAGTTAGTGTTGTTTTAACTTTCGCAAGGACCGGGCGTAGCCACACTCGGTTCAACTAAAGTTGGAGAAACTGACACCCGCCAGTCACCTGTGTGCAAAGCACGTCGGTAGAACCAGTCTCGCGTAAGCGTACGCGTAATGTCGGTCCGGGCCGCTTCATCCAACAATACCGCCGAACCAAAGTATGACATGCTGGTAAGCAGTATGACTTGTATCGCCCACAACTCACTTGTGTTCTACTCGTGCACATAACATCTACGCATAAAACCAGGCTCGGATGCCACTGTTGGGGACCGTAGTAATTTCAAAAAAAAATCCTACGCACATGCAAGATCATGGTGATGCATATCAACGAGAGGGCAGAGTGTGTCCATGTACCCTCGTAGACCGAAAGCGGAAGCATTAGAACAACGCGGTTGATGTATCAAGCACCGAAACTACGGCACCTCCGAGTTCTAGCACACGTTCAGCTCGATGACGTCCCTCAAACTCCGATCCAGCCGAGTGTCGAGGGAGAGTTCCGTTAGCACGACGGCGTGGTGACGATTTTGATGTTCTACCATCGCAGGGCTTCACCTAAGCACCACTACAATATTATCTAGGAGGACTATGGTGGAGGGGGGCACCGCACACGGCTAAGAGATCAAGAGATCAATTGTAGTGTCTGTGGGGTGCCCCCCTGCCCCCGTATATAAAGGAGCAAGCGGGGAGGCGGCCGGCCAAGGAGGAGGGCGCGCCAAGAGGGGAGTCCTACTCCCACCGGGAGTAGGACTCCTCCTTTCCTTGTTGGAGTAGGAGAGAAGGAAAGAGGGGGAGAGGAAGAAGGAAAAGGGGGTTGTGCCCCTTGTCCAATTCGGACCAGAGGGGGGCGCACGCCTCCTTCCTTTTGGCCTCTCTCCTCTATTCCCGTATGGCCCAATAAGGCCCATATACTCCCTAGCGAATTCCCGTAACTCTCCGTTACTCCGAAAAATACCCAAATCACTCGAAACCTTTCCGAAGTACGAATATAGTCGTCCAATATATTGATCTTTACGTCTCGACCATTTCGAGACTCCTCATCATGTCCCCGATCTCATCCGAGACTCCGAACTTATTCAGTACATCAAAACACATAAACTCATAATATAACGGTCATCGAAACCTTAAGCGTGCGGACCCTACGGGTTCGAGAACTATGTACACATGACCGAGACATGTTTCCGGTCAATAACCAATAGCGAAACCTGGATGCTCATATTGGCTCCTACATATTCTACGAAGATCTTTATCGGTCAAACCGCATAACAACATACGTTGTTCCATTTGTCATCGGTATGTTACTTGCTCAAGATTCGATCGTCGGTATCTCAATACCTAGTTCAATCTCATTACTGGCAAGTCTCTTTACTCGTTACGTAATGCATCATTCCGTAACTAACTCATTAGCTACATTGCTTGCAAGGCTTATAGTGATGTGCATTACCGAGAGGGCCCAGAGATACTTCTCCGACAATCGGAGTGACAAATCCTAATCTCGAAATACGCCAACCCAACATGTATCTTTGAAGACACCTATAGAGCTCCTTTATAATGAACTAGTTATGTTGTGACGTTTAGTAGCACACAAAGTGTTCCTCCGGTAAACGGGAGTTGCATAATCTCATAGTTATAGGAACATGTATAAGTCATGAAGAAAGCAACAGCAACATACTAAATGATCAAGTGCTAAGCTAACAGAATGGGTCAAGTCAATCACATCATTCTCCTAATGATGTGATCCCGTTAATCAAATGACAACTCTTTGTCCATGGCTAGGAAACATAACCATCTTTGATTAATGAGCTAGTCAAGTAGAGGCATACTAGTGACACTCAGTTTGTCTATGTATTCACACATGTATCATGTTTCCGGTTACTACAACTCTAGAATGAATAATAAACATTTATCATGAAATAAGGAAATAAATAATAACTTTATTATTGCCTCCAGGGCATATTTCCTTCATTTTCTTGATTTCTACCTTCGTCGATTTCAGCATCACGAAGAGCTCGGGAATCATTTTCATGATCCCTTGCATTATAGTTCATCACGAAGTTCCAGTAACTTGGTAATGGTGACTAGAGAACTCTGCCAATCACTATCTTATCTGGAAGATTAACTCCCACTTTATTCAAGCGATTGTAGTACTCAGACAATCTAAGCACTTGCTCACTAGTTGAACAATTCTCCTCCATCTTTTAGGCGAAGTATTTGTCAGATGTCTCATACCTCTTGACACGGGCATGAGTCTGAAATACCAATTTCATCTCATGGAACATCTCATATGTTCCGTGACGTTTCAAAAATGTTTTTGTGGTCCCGGTTCTAAGCCATAAAGCATGGTGCACAAAACTATCAAGTAGTCATCATATTGAGCTAGCCAAATGTTCATAACGTGTGCATCTGCTCGTGCAATAGGACTGTCACCTAGTGGTGCATCAAGGACATAATTCTTCTGTGCAGCAATGAGGATAAACCCAAATCACGGACCAAGTCCACATCATTGCTACTAACATCTTTCAACATAGTTTTTCTCTAGGAACATATAAAAAACATAGGGAAGCTATAACGCGAGCTATTGATCATAATTTGCAAAATACTACGAGGACTAATTTCATGATAAATTAAAGTTCAATTAATCATATTACTTAAGAACTCTCACTTAGATAGACATCCCTCTAATCATCTAAGTGATCACGTGATCCAAATCAACTAAACCATGTCCGATCATCACGTGAGATGGAGTAGTTTTCAATGGTGAACATCACTATGTTGATCATATCTACTATATGATTCACGCTCGACCTTTCGGTCTCCAGTATTCTGAGGCCATATCTGCATATGCTAGGCTCATCAAGTTTAACCTGAGTATTCCGCGTGTGCAACTGTTTTGCACCCGTTGTATTTGAACGTAGAGCCTATCACACCCGATCATCACGTGGTGTCTCAGCACGAAGAACTTTCGCAATGGTGCATACTCGGGGAGAACACTTATACCTTGAAATTTAATGAGAGATCATCTTATAATGCTACCGCCGATCTAAGCTAAATAAGATGTATAAAAGATAAACATCACATGCATTTAAAATATGTGACATGATATGGCCATGATCATCTTGCGCCTTTGATCTCCATCTCCAAAGTACTGTCATGATCTCTATTGTCAGTGGCATGACACCATGATCTCCATCATCTTGATCTATATCAATGTGTCATCACATGGTCGTCTCGCCAACTATTGCTCTTGTAACTATTGCTATCGCATAGCGATAAAGTAAAGCAATTATTTGGCGCTTGCATCTTATGCAATAAAGAGACAACCATAAGGCTTCTGCTAGTTGCTAATAACTTCAACAAAACATGATCATCTCATACAACAACTTATATCTCATCACGTCTTGATCATATCACATCACAACATGCCCTGCAAAAACAAGTTAGACGTCCTCTACTTTGTTGTTGCAAGTTTTACGTGGCTGCTACGGGTTGAGAAGGAACCGTTCTTACCTACGCATCAAAACCACAACGATAGTTTGTCAAGTTGGTGTTGTTTTAACCTTCACAAGGACTGGGCGTAGCCACACTCGGTTCAACTAAAGTTGGAGAAACTGACACCCGCCAGCCACCTATGTGCAAAGAACGTCGGTAGAACCAGTCTCGCATAAGCGTACGCGTAATGTCGGTCCGGGCCGCTTCATCCAACAATACCGCTGAACCAAAGTATGACATGCTGGTAAGCAGTATGACTTGTATCACCCACAACTCACTTGTGTTCTACTCGTGCATATAACATCAACGCATAAAACCTAGGCTCTGATACCACTGTTGGGAAACGTAGTAATTTAAAAAAAATCCTACACACATGCAAGATCATGGTGATGCATAGCAACGAGAGGGGAGAGTGTGTCCATGTACCCTCGTAGACCGTAAGCAGAAGCGTTAGCACAACGTGGTTGATGTAGTCGTATGTCTTCACGGCCCGACCGATCAAGCACCGAAAGCACGACACCTCCGAGTTCTTGCACACGTACAGCTCGATGACGTCCCTCGAACTCCGATCCAGCCGAGTGTCAGGGGAGAGTTCCGTCAGCACGATGGCGTGGTGACAATGATGATTGAGGGAGTCCTGGATTAGGGGGTGTCCGGATGGCCGGACTATGACCTTTGGCCGGACTCCCGGACTATGAAGATACAAGATTGAAGACTTTTCTCCCGTGTCCAGATAGGACTTTCGTTGGCGTGGAAGGCAAGCTTGGCGATACGATATGTAGATCTCCTCCCATTGTAACCGACTCTGTGTAACCCTAGCCCTCTCTGGTGTCTATATAAACCGAAGAGGTTTAGTCTGTAGGACGAACAACAATCATACCATAGGCTAGCTTCTAGGGTTTAGCCTCTCTGATCTCGTGGTAGATCAACTCTTGTACTACCCATATCATCAATATTAATCAAGCAGGAGTAGGGTTTCACCTCCATCGAGAGGGCCCGAACCTGGGTAAACACATCGTGTCCCTTGTCTCCTGTTACCATCCGCCTAGACGCACAGTTTGGGACCCCCTACCCGAGATCCGCCGGTTTTGACACCGACATTGGTGCTTTAATTGAGAGTTCCTCTGTGTCATCACCTTTAGGCCCGATGGCTTCTTCGATCATCAACCATGACTCGGTCCAAGGTGAGACTTTTCTCCCCGGACAGATCTTCGTATTCGGCGGCTTTGCATTGCGGGCCAATTCACTTGGCCATCTGGAGCAGATCGAAAGCTACGCCTGGCCATCAGGTCAGATTTGGAAGTTTAAACCACACGGCTGAAATCCGCGGAGACTTGACCTTCGACGGATTTGAGCCACAGCCGAGCGTGCCGCACTGTCACAATGGGCATGATCTAGCTCTGCCGCCGGACAGTGTCCAGAGCGCCGCTCAGGTGTCCGCTCCGACCCTTAGCTCGGAGCCGACTGCGCCGGTCGAGGACGGGTGGCTGGACGCCGCCTCGGGGGCTGCAATCTCTATGGCGATCAAGCCGAACACCAATCTTGTCCTTCGCGGAGCTCGTGACTCCAAGGTGCCGGACTCCTTTCCGGACTCCGAATCTTCCGCACCCCTCCCGACCGAACCCAATTGGGCTCCGATCATGTAGTTCACCGCCACGGACATCTCTCAACACTCGCCCTTTGGCGACATCCTGAATTCGCTAAAGTCTCTCTCTTTATCAGGAGAGCCCTGGCCGGACTATGGTCAGCAAGGTTGGGATGCGGACGACGAAGAAATTCGAAGCCCACCCACCACCCACCTCGTAGCCACTGTCGACGATTTAACTGACATGCTCGACTTCAACTCCGAAGACATCGATGGTATGGACGCCGATGAAGAAGACGAACAAGAACCAGCGCCTATAGGGCACTGGACAACCACCTCATCCCATGATGTATACATGGTGGACACACCTAAAAGAAATAACGATGAGGCTCAAAAGGGCGCAACGAGGGATCATTCCCTCGAAAAGCAATCAAAGCGGCGGCGAAAGCGCCGCGCCAAACCCCACCTCGACAGAGACCCAGCCATAGAGCAGGACGAACCCATCGAGCAACCGTCCAAATAGGGCAACTTGGATAAACAAACCAAACAACCCGTCCCCGGTGAAGATAATAGTCTGGACGACCTCACGCCGGACAAGTTGCTGGAGAAGAAGAACCTCCACCAAAGGCTCGTCGCCGCTGCGCATAGCCTGAAAAAGCAGAAGCGGAAGCTCAAAACAGCGGAAGATGCACTCGGAATCAGATGGGGCAAAGTACTCAACACCGCACACAAGTACGGCGACAGTCACCACACAAAGAGTTATCCAAAGCGAAAATTACTATCGGAATTTGATGAGGAGGCCTTAGAGCCCCCACGGTTAAAAAACAAGGAAGCCACCAGGTTGGATAGACGACCCCGTGACCGACATCGAGCGGCAAAGGGCGCCGCACTCAATCCGGCACGCAATCCGCACAAGGATTCGCATCAAAAAGACGTCCCAACTAGATCTATCTACGGGCCAAGAAAGCAAGCTCTAGTAAGCAATGCAACGCAACAAATATCCGAACATCGCGGCACACCCAAATACAGGGGCGCCGCACATCCCCTATGTTTCACCGATGAGGTGTTGGACCATGAATTTCCAGCGGAATTCAAGCCCGTAAGCATAGAGGCATACGACGGAACAACAGACCCTGGAGTCTGGATTGAGGATTATATCCTCCACATACACATGGCTAGAGGAGATGACCTCCACGCCATAAAATACTTACCCCTCAAGCTCAAAGGACCAGCCCGGCATTGGCTTAAAAGCCTTCCCGTAAACACCATAGGAAGTTGGGAGGAGCTCGAGGATGCTTTTCGCGCAAATTTTCAAGGGACCTATGTCCGACCTCCAGATGCAGACGATCTAAGCCATATAACATAACAACCCGGAGAGTCAGCCCGGAAACTCTGGAACAGATTTCTTACTAAAAAGAATCAGATAATCGACTGTCCGGACGCCGAAGCCCTAGCAGCTTTCGAACATAGCATTCGAGACGAATGGCTCGCCAGACACCTCGGCCAAGAAAAGCCAAGAACAATGGCCGCACTGACAAGCCTCATGACCTGCTTTTGCGCAGGAGAGGATAGCTGGTTGGCAAGAAGCAGCACCAGCGACCCAAGTACATCCGAAGTCAGAGATGGAAACGGGAAACCGTGCCATAGCAAGGGACGGTGCCGGTTCAAGGATAACAGCCCGAAGAGCACGGCAGTCAACGCCGGATTCAAAAGCTCTCGGCAGAATCAGAAAAGGCCGCCCCCCAAAGATAATAGGGACGAGCTATCTAACCTCAACAAAATCTTGGACAAAATATGTCAAATCCACAGTACTCCCGGGAGGCCTGCAAACCACACCCATAGAGATTGTTGGGTCTTCAAGCAATCCGGCAAACTCAATGCCGAACACAAGGGGCTCGACATACCAAGCGAGGATGACGACGAACCCCACAAGCAGAACACCGGAGAACAAAAGAAGTTCCCGCAAGAAGTCAAAATAGTAAATTCACTTCATGTGACAAAAGGGAAAAACAGAGTGGCGCCTATGGAGATACGCGCCATACGGCCTGTCCCAGAGGAGTCCCGCCACTGGTTGTTACAACCAATCACCTTCAATCATCAGGATTACTCTAGAGGTATCCGGAACGCAGGCTGGACTGCCTTGGTCTTAGATCCGATAATTGACGGACTCCACTTTACACAAGTCCTAATGGACGGCGGCAGTGACCTAAACCTGCTATATCAGGACACAATCCACAAAATAGGGATAAACCCAGCAATAATTCGCCATGGCAACACTTCCTTTCAAGGGGTCACGCCAGGCCCAGATACCCATTGTATGGGTTCCCTCTCGTTAGAAGTTATGTTCGGCTCCCCCGACAACTTTCGAAGCAAAAAGCTAACCTTCCACATCGCCCCATTCATAAGTAGCTATCAAGCACTACTGGGACGCAAAGCTTTCGCCCGCTTTAACACAATACCGCATTATGCATCCCTTACACTCAAAATGCCCGGTCCACGAGGCATCATCTCATTAAAGGGAAATATCAAGTGTTCCTCGAGCGCGGACGATGGTGCGGCTGCCTTGACAGCCGCACACTAATCCAACTTTACTAGTTAGAGCACCTAAACAGGTCGTTCAAGACCCCGGACATGGCTCGACGAGTCCGGCGTAAATATACAAAGGCTTAATAGCCGCATACCCCTGTACAAGGGGCTCCGCGCGTTTGCACCAGGAGACAATAAAGCTCAATTCTACCCACTTTATGTATTATACTTTGTTTATTTTAATATAGATTTCTCGCACGATTGTTTTCCACTAAGTTCCTCTCTTTTGAAGACGAACACCGTGCTACACCCGTCCAGGATACGGCACAACGGAGACACAGGCGCAGACGTGCAGTAGGGACCCGTTTCAAGGATTCTTTTCAGATTAAGACTCTGCGTAAACCTTTTTTACTGTCTCTTGTTGATAACATCCCCCATTTTTTGCTATAACCGAGGAGGAGGCTGGCATCTTGGCATGTGTCCATGCCAGAATTTTGCGCGTACCTGGACACTAGGGGCTTCTTACCAAGGGCTTTTGTTTGGCCCGTTTTCATAAAGACCGAATACCTTAGGGAGTGTTCGGCGTCGCGAGTTTGGCGTTATATGCATCAGCTCCGAATTATGTCTTTGGTCAAATTTTGGGTTTGCCCAGCTCCTGTGTTTTGCTGCCTTACGTTCCGCTCTATCGGCTAAGGCGGCACCAGGAGAACTACTGCGATTGTGCCCCGGTTCGGCCAGGCGAGCACCTCAGTAGAGAAAGCCGAAAACTGACTGTCATGATATAGCGAGAGACTGGTCAACCACTCGATGACTTGCCGGAATCTTTAGGATTCCTCCGCATTAGCGAAGGGCCGTTTCCCGGTCAGGCACACACGCGCCCCGAATTCGGGCGAGCGCGGTGCCCCTAGGGGCTATTCAGTAGCCCCACTGTCAAACTCCTATGTCTAAGTGAAAGTGATAAAGCATTATAGTCCGGTTGCCTCGTTCGCTGCGCTATCACCTCCTTTATAGGACCAAGACGTTGGATCAAGTGTGAAAATGTGCCTTCTGCGAACACCCCCGCATTATATGTGTGGGGGCTGAAGTCAACGATTGCCATCTTTCAGGTTATATACACATATACATTAACGGCCGCACATGAGGTATTCTAATTCTTGACAGCACAAGCATAAAAAGCTTTTATATTCCATAAAAATATTGTTTTACAATAGCACATGTTATTCTAACACAACATCCTTCGAGCACTGCGTCTCTATTAAACGAGCGCCCTACAGAACTTCCTCAAAGTAGTGCTTGGCAGGTACTCGGCTTTCGTCCGAATCCTGGGATGCAACAACACTGGCCTTCATCTCCGCCTAGTATGTCTTGACACAGGCAAGAGCCATCTGTGCACCCTCTATGCATGCTGACCTCTTCATTGCATCAATATGCGGCACCGTACCAAGGAACTATTGCACCAAGCTAAAATAACTCTTCGGCTCGGGCCCTTTCGGCCACAGATGACTCATGACATGCTTCATGGCGAGTCCGGATAACCTGTTCAGCTCTGCCCATGCGGCCAAAGGATCGGATACCGAAAGTGGGCGCTCTGGATTGTGGAACTGTGACCAAAAAAGTTCTTCCAATTCATGGTCATCTAGACCCCAGAAGTGTTCGGTCGCATCCGCGGCACTAGCCGCCAAATCCAGATAAGTGTTCGCCGCACTCCACTACCGATCTAACGGAGCATACTTAGGATCCCCAAACTTCATCCGCAGCATATAGGGCTTTCTAGCCATGATATCTCAGGCCTGACATAGCTCCTCCTTCATAGCTCTCATTGCAGAGCGAGTGTCCTTGGCCTCGGCACTGACCTTTTCTAGGTCCTTCTGTGCCACCCTATCTTCTTTTTCAAGAAGCTTACAATGGTCGGCAGTATCCTTCAATTTTACAGCCATCTCGGCCATTTCTTTCTTGCTCTGGCAGTGAGTAGCCTGTTCGGCTTTTAGCTCTTCAGCCACCTTCACGGCAACTGCATCGCTTTTCCTCGCTTGCTCCTTGGCTCGGGCAAGTTCCGCCCGAAGGTTTTCCACGGCAGCGACACCATCTGCATTAAGCACACATGTGATAAGGTTCGAGCATCAAGCTCCTCTTACCAGATGTCTTCGGAGACATTACATACGTTGTGCCTCGTCCAGCCGCTCATTTACAAGCGCGATATCGGCATCTGCCACGTCAAATTGCCGCTTTAGTTCGGCAAATTCATCAGTCCGGCTAGCCACCAAACACCTCGCCACCTACATAGGAAAGGCAACATATTATACCTGGGATTACGATCCTCTGTGCGCCGTCATTTTTGACAACACACAGAGTCTCAGGGGCTACTATCTATATAGGGCGCATTTTATATATGCGGCTCTGTCAAAAGGTACATCTTTTTGCGTACCTCAAAACCTGTCAGTAAACTCCTGGCGGCCTTGTACAATCCGCTTTCCACGAATGAAATCCTTATAATCACCGTGTTCATCAACACACGGTATTCTTCTGAGATAGACGCTCGCCCGAGCAGATCCTTCAGCTCCTCCGACCGTGCACCGGAAGGTGCCGGACTAGTCCGAAGACCTTTTTCGAGGTCCAGATTTGGAGAAACCCTCCAAGACGACACCTTGGGGTCGCCCGCCTCGCAAGACGGTACAGCTGGGGGAGGCGTTTCTCTCTCCATCATCTCCGGGCGAAGATCCCCTGAAGATGAACTCTGCTGAGAAGGGTTGAGATCCGAACTGCAAGGTAAAATTTCGGTTATCTTCCTCAGAAATAAAACAGGGATGTCACTCATTTTACAACCCCTCTCTTTACTTACGGCTCGGTGGAGAGCTGATCCCCTTGGGGGCGCAATGTGGTTGGGGCACTCTCCGACGCCGGACCCTCTGACGAAGATTTCTTCGCCCGCTTTGAGGCCATCGCCTCCGGGTCTTCAGAGGCGGTCCTTTTCTTTCCCTGGTTAGGGGAATTCTCGATTCCTCCCTTCCTGACAGCCTCCTTCGCGGAGGCGGTAGCTTCTTGGTTCCCCTCTTCGCCTTCTTCCAAAGGCGCAATCTCCAGCATCTTGGTCAACACGGGATCCGGTGTAGTCTCAGGGAGGGGGGGCGGACACCTGATAAGCTTTGCTTTCGCTATCCACTCCTGTTCAAAGGATAGCTCTTTTAAAGGGCAATTTTATGATAAACATACGGTAGCGTGTTCGGGTACAGGGCTACTTACTTGAGTGTCTGGGCGATTGCAGCTCAGACCTGTGTCCTCGGACGAGTCCGGACACATTGCTTGTGATCCGAAGAACAATTTATACATCTCCATGGGCGTCGTGCCCATAAAATGTTGGAGGACTCGCGGTCCCTCCGGATTAAATTCCCACAGGCGGTGGGGGCGACGTTTGCAGGGCAGTATGCGGCGAATCAGCATAACCTGTGCCACTACGGCCAAATTGATATCTCTTTCTAGGAGATCTCGAATGCGGCCCTGCAGCAAGGGCACGTCCTTGGACGTCCCCCAGTTAAGCCCTTTATTGACCCATGATGCTAGCCGGGGGGGGACCCGAGAGAAAAGCAGGTGGCGCCGCCCATGTGGTGCCCCTGGGGGCTATGATGTAAAACCACTCTCGTTGCCATAAGCCGAACTCCTCTTGGAAAGAGCCCTCGGGCCATGGAGCGTCGGTAATCTTGCTTATAAGAGCACCTCCGCACTCTGCGTGCTGCCCCTCGATTATCTTCGGTTCTACCTTGAAGGTCTTAAGCCACAGTCCGAAGTGAGGAGTAATATGGAGGAAGGCCTCACACACGACAATGAACGATGAGATTTGGAGGGTGGACTCCGGAGCTAAGTCATGAAATTCCAGCCCGTAATAAAACATGAGCCCCCTCACAAAGGGATCAATCGGGAAGCCGAGCCCCCGAAGGAAGTGAGATGTGAACACCATGCTCTCACCGGGCTGGGGAGTGGGGATAGCCTGCCCTGGAGCAGGTAGCCTATGCGAGATTTCGCCGGTTAGATACCTGGCATCTCTCAGCTTTCGCACATCTTCTTCCGTAATAGAGGAAGGCGTCCACCGGCCTTGGAGGTCGGAGCCGGACATCATCGAAGGTCCGAAGCGCCTGAATCTGGAGCTTTGGGTGTTGGAACTCGAGGCGAGAGGCGGATTTGATGGGATTGAAAGATAGGAGTCGAGCCTTGGTCTCTTTATAAAAGGTTTGAATACCAAGAGCCCTCCCCGTGACCGTCAGGGATTCACTTTCAATTAAGAAGTCATACCCATGGCACGGTTGGGTCACCCACGCCCGTATTGATGAGAATCCCGGAATAAGGGGACACGATCTCTGCTTTGATAAGACATGCCAAGGAAACCGCCTCGCTAAACACGCTGAGGTGGGACAGTAAAACGATTTGAATAAAGGCTTGGCTGTGGCATGATGTCACGCTACGGAATACGTCAGCAAATTAGATTTGTGCGAATATTATTCTCTCTACGGTGGTATGTGGAAACTATTTTGCAGAGCCGGACACTATCCTTGTGTTCAACATCTTCTATGAAGTATTCGGAGGAGGAACCCGCCTTGCCATGCCGAAGACAATTTGCGCGCCGGACTCGTCGTCATTTAAGCCTGGTTCAGGGGCTACTGAGGGAGTCCTGGATTAGGGGGTGTCCGGATGGCCGGACTATGACCTTTGGTCGGACTCCCGGACTATGAAGATACAAGATTGAAGACTTCGTCCCGTGTACGGATAGGACTTTCCTTGGCGTGGAAGGCAAGCTTGGTGATACGATATGTAGATCTCCTCCCATTGTAACCGACTCATTGTAACCCTAGCCCTCTCCGGTGTCTATATAAACCGGAGAGGTTTAGTCCGTAGGACGAACAACAATCACACCATAGGCTAGCTTCTAGGATTTAGCCTCTCTGATCTCGTGGTAGATGAACTCTTGTACTACCCATATCATCAATATTAATCAAGCAGGAGTAGGGTTTTACCTCCATCTAGAGGGCCCGGACCTGGGTAAAAACATCGTGTCCCTTGTCTCCTGTTACCATCCACCTAGACGCACAGTTCAGGACCCCCTACCCGAGATCCGCCGGTTTTGACATCGACAATGATGTTCTATCGATGCAGGGCTTCGCCTAAGCACCACTACGATATTATCGAGATGGATTATGGTGGAGGGGAGCACCGCACACGGCTATGAGATTGATGATCAATTGTTGTGTCTATGGGGTGCCCCCCTGCCCCCGTATATAAAGGAGCAAGGGGGGAGGCGGCCGGCCTAGGAGGAGGGCGCACCAAGGGGGGAGTCCTACTAGAGAAGGAAAGAGGGGGAGAGGAAGAAGGAAAAAGGGGCTGCACCCCTTGTCCAATTCAGACCAGAGGGGGGGCGCACGCCTCCTTCCTTTTGGCATCTCTCCTCTATGGCCCAATAAGGCCCATATACTCCCCTGCGAATTCCCGTAACTCTCGCGTACTCCGAAAAATACCTGAATCACTCGGAACCTTTCCGAAGTCCGAATATAGTCGTCCAATATATCGATATTTACGTCTCGACCATTTCGAGACTCCTCATCATGTCCCCGATCTCATCCGGAACTCCGAACTATCTTCGGTACATCAAAACACATAAACTCATAATATAACCATCATCTAACATTAAGCGTGCGGACCCTACGGGTTCGAGAACTATGTAGACATAACCGGGACATGTTTCCGGTCAATAACCAATAGCGGAACCTGGATTCTCATAATGACCCTACATATTCTATGAAGATCTTTATCGGTCAAACCGCATAACAATATACGTTGTTCCCTTTGGCATCGGTATGTTACTTGCCCGAGATTCGATCGTCGGTATCTGAATACCTAGTTCAATCTTGTTACCGGCTAGTCTATTTACTCGTTATGTAATGCATCATCCCGCAAATAACTCATTAGTCACGTTGCTTGCAAGGCTTATAGTCATGTGCATTACCGAGAGGGCCCAGAGATACCTCTCCGACAATCGGAGTGACAAATCCTAATCTCGAAATACGCCAACTCAACATGTACCTTCGGAGACACCTGTAGAGCTCCTTTATAATCACCCAGTTATGTTGTGACATTTGGTAGCACACAAAGTGTTCCTCCGGTAAACGGGAGTTGCATAATCTCATAGTCATAGGAACATGTATAAGTCATGAAGAAAGCAATAGCAACATACTAAGCGGTCAAGTGCTAAGCTAATGGAATGGGTCAAGTCAATCACATCATTCTCCTAATGATGTGATCCCGTTAATCAAATAACAACTCATGGCTATCGTTAGGAAACTTAACCATCTTTGATTAATGAGCTAGTCAAGTAGAGGCATACTAGTGACATTATGTTTGTCTATGTATTCACACATGTATTATGTTTCTGGTTAATACAATTCTAGCATGAATAATAAACATTTATCATGAAATAAGGAAATAAATAATAACTTTATTATTGCCTCTAGGGCATATTTCCTTCAGAGGGGAAGTGACGATGAGTGTTGGAAGTAGTTCCCAGATTGATATGATCATCATCACACATTCCCTATACTTTCGGGATTAGTGTTAAACCTAAATAAATGTTATTTGGCGTTTGCATTGAGCATGAATATGATTTGATCATATTTATTGCAATACAGTTATTCCTTTAAAGTCAGAGAATAATTGTTGTTCTGTTTACATGAATAAAACCTTCAATGGTCATACACCCAATGAAAATAGTTTGTTGGATCTCGATCGTAGTGATACATATATTCATAATATTGATGCCAAAAGATGCAAAGTTAATAATGATAGTGCAACTTATTTGTGGCACTGCCGTTTGGGTCATATCGGTGTAAAGCGCATGAAGAAACTCCATAAAGATGGATTTTCGGAATCACTTGGTTATGAATCATTTGATGCTTGCGAACCGTGCCTTTTGGGCAAGATGACTAAAACTCCGTTCTCCAGAACAATGGAACAAGCTACTGACTTGTTGGAAATAATACATACTAATGTATGCAGACCAATGAGTATTAAGGCTCGTGGTGGGTATCGTTATTTTATGACCTTCACAGATGATTTGAGCAAATATGGATATATCTACTTGATGAAACATAAGTCTGAAATAGTTGAAAGGTTCAAAGAAATTCAGAGTGAATTGGAAAATCATTGTAACAAGAAAATTAAGTTTTTGCGATCTGATCTTGGAGATGAATATTTGAGTTACGAGTTTGGACTTCAGTTAAAATAATGTGGAATAGTTTCACAAACTCATGCCACCTGGAACACCACAGCGTAACGGTGTGTCCGAACGTCATAACCGCACTTTATTTAATATGGTGCGATCAATGATGTATCTTACCGATTTGCCAATATCATTTTTGGGTTATGCATTAGAGATAGCTGCATTCATGTTCAATAGGGCACCATCTAAATCCATTGAGACGACACCGTATGAACTATGGTTTAGCAATAAACCTAAGATGTCATTTCTTAAAGTTTGGAGTTGCGATGCTTATGTGAAAAAGTTTCAACCTGATAAGCTCGAACCCAAATCGGAGAAATGTGTCTTCATAGGATAACCAAAGGAAACTATTGGGTACACCTTCTATCACAGATCCGAAGGCAAGACATTCATTGCCAAGAATGGATCCTTTCTAGAGAAGGAGTTTTCTCTCGAAAGAAGTGAGTGGGAGAAAAGTAGAACTTGATGAGGTAATAGTACCTTCTCCCGAATTGGAAAATAGTTCATCACTGAAATCAGTTCCAGTGATTCCTACACCAATTAGTGAGGAAGCTAATGGTGATGATCATGAAACTTCAGATCAAGTTACTAGAGAACCTCGTAGGTCTTCCAGAGTACGATCCGCACCAGAGTGGTACGGTAATCCTGTTCTGAAAGTCATGTTACTAGACCATGATAAACCTACGAACTATGAGGAAGCGATGATGAACCCAAAATTCGCGAAATGGCTGGAGGCCATGAAATCTGAGATAGGATCCATGTATGAGAACAAAGTGTAGACTTTGGTGGACTTTCCCGATGATCGGCAAGCCATAGAAAATAAATGGATCTTCAATAGGAAGAAGGACGTTGATAGTATTGTTACTATCTACAAAGCTCGACTTGTCGCAAAAAGGATTTCGACAAGTTCAAGGTGTTGACTACAATGAGATTTTCTCAACGGTAGCGATGCTTAAGTCTATCCGAATCATGTTAGCAATTGCCACATTTTACGAAATCTGGCAAATGGATGTCAAAACTGCATTCCTTAATGGTTTTCTTAAAGAAGAGTTGTATATGATGCAACCAGAAGGTTTTGTCAATCCTAAAGGTGCTAACAAAATGTACAAGCTCCAGCGATCCATCTATTGACTGGTGCAAGCATCTCGGAGTTGGAATATACGCTTTGATAAGTTGATCAAAGCATATAGTTTTATACAGACTTGCAGTGAAGCTTGTTTTTACAATAAAGTGAGTGGGAGCACTACAGCCTTTCTGATAAGTATATGTGAGTGACATATTGTTGATCAGAAATGATGTAGAATTTTTCTAGAAAGCATAAAGAAGTGTTTGAAAGGAGTTCTTTAAAATAAAGACCTCAGTAAAGCTACTTACATAGTTAGCATCAAGATCTATTGAGATAGATCAAGACACTTGATAAGATTTTCAATGAGTACATATCTAGACAAGATTTTGAAGTAGTTCAAAATGGAACAGTCAAAGAAAGAGTTCTTGCCTGTGTTGCAAAGGTATGAAATTGAGTAATACTCAAATCCCGACCACGGCAGAAACTAGAAAGAGAATGAAAGTCATTCCCTATGCCTCACCCATAGGTTCTATAAAAGTATGCCATGCTATGGACCAGACCTATTATATACTATGCCCTGGTTTGGCAAGGGAGTACAATGGTGATCTAGGAGTAGATCACTGGACATTGGTCGAAATTATCCTTAGTGGAATAAGGATATGTTTCTCGATTATGGAGGTGACAAGAGGTTCGGCGTAAAGGTTTACGTCGATGCAAGATTTGAGACTGATCCATATGACTCTAAGTCTCAATCTAGATACATATTGAAAGTGGGAGAAATTAGCTAGAGTATCTCCATACTGAGCATTGTAGACATAGAATATTTTTGCAAAATACATACTGCTCTGAATATGACAGACCCGTTGACTAAACTTCTCTCACGAGCAAAACATGATCACACCTTAGTACTCTTTGGGTGTTAATCACATAGCAATGTGAACTAGATTATTAACTCTAGTAAACCCTTTGGGTGTTGGTCACATGACGATGTGAACTATGGGTGTTAATCATATACATATATGAATATTGGTGTTAAATCACATGGCGATGTGAACTAGATTATTGACTCTAGTGCAAGTGGGATACTGAAGGAAATATGCCCTAGAGGCAATAATAAAGTTATTATTTATTTCCTTATTTCATGCTAGAATTGTATTAACCGGAAACATAATACATGTGTGAATACATAGACAAACATAGTGTCACTAGTATGCCTCTACTTGACTAGCTCGTTAATCAAAGATGGTTAAGTTTCCTAACCATATACATGAGTTGTCATTTGATTAACGGGATCACATCATTAGGAGCATGATGTGATTGACTTGACCCATTCCGTTAGCTTAGCACTTGATCGTTTAGTATGTTGCTATTGCTTTCTTCATGACTTATACATGTTCCTATAGCTATGAGATTATGCAACTCCCGTTTACCGGAGGAACACTTTGTGTGCTACCAGACATCACAACGTAATTGGGTGATTATAAAGGTGCTCTATAGGTGTCTCCGAAGGTACTTGTTGGGTTGGCGTGTTTCCAGATTAGGAATTGTCACTCTGATTGTCAGAGAGGTATCTCTGGGCCCACTCGGTAATGCACATCACTACAAGCCTTGCAAGCATTGTAACTAATGAGTTAGTTACAGGATGATGCATTACGGAACGAGTAAAGAGACTTGCCGGTAACGAGATTTAACTAGGTATCGAGATACCGACGATCGAATCTCGGGCAAGTAACATACCGATGACAAAGGGAACAACGTATGTTGTTATGCGGTTTGACCGATAAATATCTTCGTAGAATATGTGGGAGCCAATATGAGCATCCAGGTTCCGCTATTGGTTATTAACTGGAGACGTGTCTCGGTCATGTCTACATAGTTCTTGAACCCGTAGGGTCCGCACGCTTAAAGTTCGATGACGGTTATATTATGAGTTTATGTGTTTTGATGTACCGAAGGTAGTTTAGAGTCCCTGATGAGATCGGGGACATGACGAGGAGTCTCGAAATGGCCGAGACGTAAAGATCGATATATTGGACGACTATATTCGAACATCGAAAAGGTTCCGAGTGATTCGGGTATTTGTTGAAGTGCCAGGGGGTTATCGGAAACCCCGGGGGGACTATTGGGCCTACATGGGCCATAGGGAAGAGGGAAGGCAGCCCACAAGGGGCAGCTGCGCCCCCTCCCTATAGGGGGTCCGAATTGGACTAGGTAAGGGGGCGCGCCCCCCTCCCCCCTTTCCTTCTCCTTTCCCTCTCCTTCCTTCCCCCTTCCATTTCCTAGTTGGACTAGGAAAGAGGGGATTCCTACTCCTACTAGGAGGAGGACTCCTCCCCTTCTTGGTGCGCACCAAGGCTGGCCAGCCTCCCCCCTTGCTCCTTTGGATACGGGGGCAGGGGGCACCTCTAGATACAACAATTGATCCCTTGGATCTCTTAGCCACCCTCCACGATAGTCCACCTCGATAATATCGTAGCGGTGCTTAGGCGAAGCCCTGCATTGGTAGAACATCGTCATCGTCACCACGCCATCGTGCTAATGGAACTCTCCCTCAAAGCTCGGCTGGATCGGAGTTCGAGGGACGTCATCGAGCTGAACATGTGCTGAACTCGGAGGTGCCGTGCATTCGGTACTTGATCGGTCGGATCGTGAAGACGTATGACTGCATCAACCGCATTGTGCTAACGCTTCCGATTTCAGTTTACGAGGGTACGTGGACAACACTCTCCCCTCTCGTTGTGATGCATCACCATGATCTTGCGTGTGCGTAGGATTTTTTTTTTAAATTACAACGTTACCCAACAACAACGTATGTTGTTATGCGGTTTGACTGATAAAGATCTTCGTAGAATATGTAGGAACCAATATGAGCATCCGGGTTACGCTATTGGTTATTGATCGGAGACGTGTCTCGGTCATGTCTACATAGTTCTCGAACCCGTAGGGTCCGCACGCTTAACGTTCGATGACGATTGGTATTATGAGTTTATGTGATATGATGTACTGAAGGTTGTTCCGAGTCCCGAATGTGATCACGGACATGATGAGGAGTCTCAAAATGGTCGAGACATAAAGATTGATATATTGGACGACTATGTTTGGACACCAAAAGTGTTCCGGAGATGTTTCGGATAAAACCGGAGTGTCGGGGGATTATCGGTAACCCTGGGGAAACTAATGGGCCTTCATGGGCCTTAGTGGAAAGAGAGAGGGGCGGCCAGGGCAGGCCATGCGCCCCCTCCCCCTTGAGTCCGAATAGGACAAGGAAGGAGGAGCAGCACCCTCCCTTTCCTTCCCCATCTCTTCCTTTAGGTGGGAACCTACTAGAACTTGGAGTCCTAGTAGGATTCCACTCTTGGGGGTGCGCCAAGGAGGGCCGGCCGGCCTCCCCCCTTGCTCCTTTATATATGGGGACAGGGGGCACCCTAGAACACACAAGTTGATTGTTTAGCCGTGTGCGGTGCCTCCCTCCACAGATTTCCACCTCGGTCATATTGTCGTAGTGCTTAGGCGAAGCCCTGCGCCGGTAACTTCATCATCACCGTCACCACGCCGTCGTGCTGACGAAACTCTCCCTTGACCTCAGCTGGATGTGGAGTTCGTGGGACGTCACCGAGCTGAACGTGTGCATATAGTGGAGGTGCCGTAACTTTGATGCTAGGATCGGTCGGATCGCGAAGACATATGACTACATCAACCGCGTTGTCATAACGCTTCCGCTTTCGTTCTATGAGGGTACGTAGACAACACTCTCCCCTCTCTTTTTTTGTGAGAGAAATTTCCAATCTATTCATCCATCATGGTAGTACAGAGATGTCACGCCCAATATGCGATACTATCCTAAAGAGACTCGAAGGTCCCACCAAGTATAGAACCGCATATTGATACGCTTTTGCAAAGTGGATATCATTACATCAACATTACATAATAGATGGGATACATACAAGAGGCAAACAATGCCACACGAATACAACATCATCATACACAAGAGCATCATCCGACTACGGATGAAACACAAACAGAAACTCAAACGACATCCACCCTGCTAGCCCAGGCTGCCGACCTGGAACCTATCCCCTAACTGAAGAAGAAGATGAAGAAGAACTCCAAAACAAGCAAACATCGCTCTTGCGTCATGATCATCGCATAACCTGCATCTGCAACTGTTGTTGTATTAATCTGTGAGCCACGAGGACTCAGCAATCCCATTACCATGGGTATCAAAACTAGCAAAGCTTAACTGGGTATGGAAAGGATAAGTGGTGAGGTTGCAGCAGCGACTAAGTATATATGGTGGCTATCATACGCAAATAAGAGCGAGAAGAGAAACAAACGGAACGGTCATGAAGCTAGCAATGATCAAGAAGTGATCCTGAACTCCTACTTACGTCAAACATAACCCAAAACTGTGTTCACTTCCCGGACTCCGCCTAAAAGAGACCATCATAGCTACACACACGGTTGATGCGTTTTAATTCAAATCTGGCGTCAAGTTATCTACAACTGGACATTAACAAATTCCCATCTCCACATAACCACGGCACGGCTCTCGAATGTTTAAACCCTGCATGGGTGTCCCAACTTAGCCCATCACAAGCTCTCACGGTTAACGAAGGATATTCCTTCTCCCAGGAAGACTCGATCAGTCTCGGAATCCCGGTTTACAAGACATTTCGACAATGGTAAAACAAGACCAGCAAGACCACCCAACTGTGCCGACAAATCCCGATAGGAGCTGCACATATCTCATTCTCAGGGCACACCGGATGGTACAGGCTACGAGTAAAACCAGACCTCGAGTTTCCCTGAGATGGCCCCACAGGCGGCTCGGTTCGGACCAACACTTAGAGAAGCACTGGCACGGGGGGTTTAAAATAAAGATGACCCTTGGGTTGGCCTGTCCAAGGGAAAGTTAGTGGGTTGTTAGGAAAATGTAAAACCAATGTTGGGCTTTGCTGGAGGAGTTTTATTCAAAGCGAACTGTCAAGGGGGTCCCATAAATCACCCAAATGCGTAAGGAACGCAAAATCAAGGAACATAACACCAGTATGATGGAAACTAGGGCGGCAAGAGTGGAACAAAACACTAGGCATAAGGCCGATCCTTCCACCCTTTACCAAGTATATAGATGCATTAATTAAGTAAGAGATATTGTGATATCCCAACATAATCCTGTCCACCATGGAGCAACCTTCAAATTCACATGCAACTAACAACGCTATAAGAGGGCCTGATCAAAGCGGTAACATAGCCAAACAACAGTTTGCTAGGAAGGGTGAAGAAGGTTAGAGGCTGACATGGCAAATTGGGAGGCTTGAAGAACAAGTGATAGGTAGCACAGCATAGCGATAGAACGAAGCAACTAGCGTAGCAATGATAGTACTGAGATCCAGGGTAGCGGTCATCTTGCCTGAAACCCCGCAAGGAAGAAGAACGAGCCCATGAAGAAGGTGAATCCACGAAGATGAACCAAGCGTAGACGAACGAATCCTCATGATCGCAACGAAACAGGAACTAGCGAGAAGGAGCACAACCGGAAAGAAGCAAACACACGGTAAACACACAACACATAGACATGGCATGATGCTCAACCAAGTATGATGCATGACAAAGGCTATATGATGCTACTCATGGCAAGAGATGATGCATACAAGAGCAACACATCAAAGCAAGTTTAAATGAGGCCGGAAACAACATGTAACAAATCCGGTAAGTCCTCGTATGCAAATTTCGAAATTGGTCCAGATCTGAATAAACCTTATGTTCAAGTTGTTAAACAGCAAGTTAAGATGCACCAAGATGATCTACACGAAATTCTAGTCAAGTTACATATAAAGTTCATTTAGTTCGGAGCTACGGCCTAGAAGATATGAGCAAAACAAGTTAAACATGGCATTGGTGCAAAATACATTCAAACATCAAGCAAACACTCCCAAAACATGGATGCAACATGATAAGATGAAACTACATGCAAAATCAAGCAAGTTTTATATAGAGCACACTCAAAATGGAGCAACGGTTCAACACATACACATTAAACAAGTTTAAAGGACAAGCTGTCCAAAACAGCAATTAGGCATCTAGCAAGCATCAAAACAATATGCTAAAGCACCTCAACATGAAAACAAAAGCTATGGACATGATGTATTGGTAAGGCATGACAAAACATGAACACTGAGCCATCTCCAGAAATCAATAGAACATGTTCAAAAGGACATGGCAAGATTGCAAATAATAACAGTTCACAGACTTGGCAGAAAATCACTGAGCATGACAGAAATAACATCAGGTTGCAATGTTTAGAGCTATCAAACAACATGCTACAGGAACTTATCATGGCAGAAACAACGATAAGTAGGCATGTTTATGAGCTTGTACAACTCACCACAGAGCACTACATGTGGCAAGGTAACCAACAGTAAGAAGACACATTTATGAAGCTAAGCATGGCAATAGAATAGTCGTAGGATGCATGGATCACTAGCAAAACTCGTGGAAAAACTGAACTTAATGTTAACAGGCTGAGATCAACATTATTTAGCAATTTGAGAGCAATATTACAACAAGCTACAGCAGGCTATAAATGCAACCAGGGGCATGGATGGATAGCGCATGACATGTTTAACAAAACATCCTTAGTGAACATGTCCAGATTATGCATAGAATGACTTGTAGCAGCAGGTTTACATAGCATCATGATATAACACATTCCGCCTAGCAAAACAGTAACAGCAAGTACCCTACTTCACGAGCTTTATGCACTCACTACAAGACTCACAAAAATACATGGATTGCACCACTGCAATGATGGCATGATGTAGATCAAAACTCATGTAGACATCAAGCTCAAAGGATGCACACACAAAATGCAATGAAAAAGACAAATCACCAAGTTCTGTTAACAGACAACATTTAAAATCATATAGCACTCTTGAAACGATGATTAGGGAATCATGATGGACTCAAACAAGCATGACACAATGTAAAAAAATTAAGAGCATCTCACAATTAACATTTTGATATATCATATGCATGAATAGGAGCTACATGCATGCAGATATGGCATAGCAAAGATGCGCACATATTGTTGGAAATCTGGGACTTAGCCAAATTTTGAAAAAAACAGGGTGAGCGTAATATAGCTAAGTAGCGCACGGGCGAAGGATAGTGGGGTGCTCACCAACGGGCATGGCCCAGTTCGGAGGAGGACGAGGCGGGCCGGTGGAGCAGTTGGACCGGCGGATGAGGTCGGGCCCACGCGGGGGCGAGGCCCACGGGTGAGGAGCTTGCCATCTCGCTTCCCGAACGGGGACGAGGCCGGCGGCGCCGGCGGCCAACGGCGACGGAGGGCGGCGGGTCTCGGCGATGGGGAGCGGAGGAGGCCAGATCTGGCAAGGGGAGGCCGGATCCGGGCGTCGGGAGCCCATTCCCGGCATCGGAATGGGGCGGGGAGCTCCGGCGGCGGAGCCTTACTCGGGGCCATCGGAGAGGTCCGGCGAGCTCGCCCTGGGGAGCCCGAGCCATGGCGGTGGGGAAGCTGCAGAGAGAGAGATGGGTGAGGGAAAGAGAAGCAGATGGAGGAAGGGAAGGGGAGGCACAAAGGGACCAACCTAGGGGGTCGCAAGCTGGCGGCGGCGGCGCTCGTCACCAGCGTGAGGAGGTGGTCGGGATCGGGGTCCTCCCGATCCGGATCGAGTGGGGCAGCAGGGAGCTCGGGGCTGTAGTGGGCCAGCCGACGGCGGGGCGGGCCTGCGCGGGCTCGCGATGGGCTCCGCGGGCCGCGGTGAAGTGGGCGCGGGGCGCGGGTGAGGTGGCGGCGCCTGGTTGGCCAGGAGCGGCGGCGAAGGTGACGTGTCGCCACCAGATTGGACAGGGTGACGCGTCTGGCGGACACGTCCAGCGGCGGGGATTTCATCCGGTGGCGGAGAGGGGAAATTGCTAGGGTTTGGATTGCGGGATTTCAGGGGAGAGGGCATATTTAAAGGTAGAGGGAGCTAGGAGAGTCCAAATGGGGAGCGGTTTTCGCCTACACGATCGTGATCGAACGACAGAGAGCATGGAGGGAGTTTGGATGGGCTCATGGGCTGTGGTAAGAGGGGCTGGGCTACAAAGAGAGAGGGGTTTCGGGGTTACACGGTTAACCGTTAGGGCATCAAACGACCTCCAAATGGAACGAAATTTGACGGGCAGTCTACCGGTGATATACCAAGGCCACTCGACAAATCTTGGTCCATTCCGAGAACGCTTTTCTCCCGCTCATGAAACAAGGTCTGAGAGGGGCGACGGGTGCGTGTGAGTGTGTCCGTGCTCAAAACGGACAACGGAGAGAACCGATGGAACCCGAATGGATGCAAGTTTTGAAAAACATGCAGATGATGACATGGCAAAGTGCACACGCAAGCAAATGACATGGCCACTACGGCGAATAACTGGAGGACACCTGGCGCATCGGATCTGGGGCGTTACAACTCTCCTCCACTAACAAGAGATCTTGTCCTAAGATCTTAGAAACGAGACGGAAGAGAAAGAGGAAGAGATGAAGTAAGAACGCAAGAGAGAAGATGAACAAAATCAAGAGCTCTCGGTTAGAAAAGATGAATGGCGAATATGACGAGAATCAAATGCTCATGGAAACAAGATAGACTCTGAAACCACTCCGATTAGAACAAGATAGAAAAGGAATGAATAAAGAATTTCGGCAACACTCCGACTGAAAATGGAAGGACTAGAACATGAGCTTCGCCCAAAGAGATGACACTTGACGAGATGGACAATGCAATGCCTCCAGAAGAATTGAAAGAATTGAATGAAAAGAACTTAGAAGGAAGGATTGAATGGAGTTGTTGAGAAAATCAACAACGAAAGAATAAGCTTATTGTGAACTTATCAAAAAACAACCCAAAACTTGAGGTGAAATTATACCACAACCGATGTCTGAATAGCTGAGAAGAACGAAGAAATGCAAAACTCCACTTCAGAAGAAAACAGAGAATTATTTGCATTTCGAGATGCGAGAAGAAAAGATACTTGAACTCCTCCAACAAGAATCTTGATGAACACTTGAAGAATGGATTAAATCATGAAGAACCACCAGGAAGAACTCCGGTGACAAAAGGATGATGAGATAGAATGAAGGAAGAAAGAATAAGATGAGCCTTGCGGTGATTTAGATGGAGGTTCTGATGAAATGGCCGAGGAAATTTGAACTTCGAAAAAGAAAAGATGAAAACACTTGGACCTAGAATTAATTCATCAAGAACAAACTCCGAAGGAAGGGATTAATCACTTGGAGGAAATAAGAATAAGATTTATTGTATGCCTAGCCTTCATCAAATTTAATTGATGACAACCGGATGTTTGCATGTAACTTATTCCTCTTGAAAAGGATTGAGAAGTGACATATCGCAAACTTGAGAAGGTCTTCATGAACCACCGGTAGGATTGGAAAGAACGAATGGATTAAAATGATAACAAAGGAAAAGGAATCTGAAGGAACCACTGTAAGAATTCAATATGATCGATGAGAGGGAATGAATCACCGGTGAGAATTAGAAGGAAAATATGCTCGAGGGTATTTAGATGCAAAAGAACAAAGAGATAACGAGCTGATAAAAGAACACTTGAACGAAACAACGGGATGAAAGAGAACGACAACTGGAATGTGAGGACAAATAATTCTTCTGGAATGATGGCCTCTGGTGAAAAGAAGCGGAAAACAACTCCTGACATACTCCGGATGGGTGAAAAGAATTGCACGACTGGAAACAATGATAGGATAACATCAAGCTAGCACCGCGAATCTCTGGGAGAACGGACAAGATTTAAGAGGAACTCTTCTTCGATCTTCAAATGATGACGGGAAACACCACCAAAATTACTGAGATACTCTGGTAGAGTGAAAAGCAAAGAGGTTGAGCCAACAATGAAATGATTTGAAATTGATCTTGGAAAGGTATCTGACTGATGAAATTCATACTTACGTCAAACTTCAAAAAGGATTTGAGAATAGCCCCGGGAAATTAGAAGAGTCAGGTAAGATCCTGGGAAAAGACCTGTGGGTTATGGCCCACTGAAGAGAAAAAACACCGTTGGAAAGGGATGTTGAACAGATAGATGATGCACCGGAATAATTGAAATATTTGAATGAGGTGACAACCTCGAATTAATTGGAACACAGACGAATCTCCTGAGATGTCTTCCGAACTCCGGAATGATTGAATGGCGAGAGGCAAACGAGCAAGGAGAACACTTGGTCCAAGGAAAAGAATGTGATCAAGCCGAAAAAACTAGAATTGAGTCCACCAGAAAAGAGATGAAGAATGTCAAACAAAAGAGAATTCACCTATTGAAACAATTGACGAAAGATTGAAAAGGCTCCACACGATTGAAAATTGATGCTCGAAAGAGACTCAGGCTCCGGGAAGAAGAGGGTGGGAGGGCGCGAAAACAAAGGCAACTTGGAAGGGGGAAAACCGATGAATAACTTCAAGAGAAAACACTGGTTGAAAGAATCCAAATGCTTCGCACGAGTAGGAAGGATACTCGATTACGGACTCCGGTTCCAAGGAGAAAAAGGGGTGGGCGGGTGGGAAAAGAAAACAACTGAGGATTGGACTTGTAAAAATGGAGAGGGTCGAATCACCTTGACAAGAAATACACCGGATGCAAAGAGCTGAGGAACAACGATCGAAAAATCAACTGCGTGATCCTAAAGAAAGTTTGAAAGGGAAGAGCAGTAATTCAAAACACCTATGTCAAGATTCCTCACCAGAGCGACGAAGGGGCTGAGGAGTAAAAAGAATTCCTACTCTCTGATATAACTAGACTCTGAAATACAATTTTCTTCTAGACTCGACAACGACCAAACTACATGATCAAACAAGGGGGCTCCTATGGTCGGTCGAGGCTCTGATACCAACTTGTCACGTCCAATATGCGATACTATCCTAAAGAGACTCGAAGGTCCCACCAAGGATAGAACCGCATATTGATACGCTTTTGCAAAGTGGATATCATTACATCAACATTACATAATAGATGGGGATACATACAAGAGGCAAACAATGCCACACGAATACAACATCATCATACACAAGAGCATCATCCGACTACGGATGAAACACAAACAGAAACTCAAACGACATCCACACTGCTAGCCCAGGCTGCCGACCTGGAACCTCTCCCCTGATCGAAGAAGAAGTAGAAGAAGAACTCCAAAACAAGCAAACATCGCTCTCGCGTCATGATCATCGCATAACCTGCACCTGCAACTATTGTTGTAGTAATCTGTGAGCCACGAGGACTCAGCAATCCCATTACCATGGGTATCAAGACTAGCAAAGCTTAACTGGGTATGGAAAGGATAAGTGGTGAGGTTGCAGCAGCAACTAAGCATATATGGTGGCTAACATATGCAAATAAGAGCGAGAAGAGAAACAAACGGAACGGTCGTGAAGCTAGCAATGATCAAAAAGTGATCCTGAACTCCTACTTACGTCAAACATAACCCAAAACCGTGTTCACTTCCCGGACTCCGCCGAAAAGAGACCATCACGGCTACACACATGGTTGATGCGTTTTAATTCAAATATGGTGTCAAGTTATCTACAACCGGACATTAACAAATTCTCATCTGCCACATAACCGCGGGCATGGCTCTCGAAAGTTTAAACCCTGCAGGGGTGTCCCAACTTAGCCCATCACAAGCTCTCACGGTCAATGAAGGATATTCCTTCTCCCAGGAAGACCCGATCAGTCTCAGAATCCCGGTTTACAAGACATTTTGACAATGGTAAAACAAGACCAGCAAGACCACCCGACTGTGCCGACAAATCCCGATAGGAGCTGCACATATCTCGTTCTCAGGGCACACCGGATGGGACAGGCTACGAGTAAAACTAGACCTCGAGTTTCCCCGAGATGGCCCCGCAGGCGGCTCGGTTCGGACCAACACTTAGAGAAGCACTGGCCCGAGGGGGTTTAAAATAAAGATGGCCCTTGGGTTGGCCCGCCCAAGGGAAAGTTAGTGGGTTGTTAGGCAAATGTAAAACCAATGTTGGGCCTTGCTAGAGGAGTTTTATTCAAAGCAAACTGTCAAGGGGGTCCTATAAATAACCCAACCGCGTAAGGAACGCAAAATCAAGGAACATAACACCGGTATGACGGAAACTAGGGCGGCAAGAGTGGAACAAAACACCAGGCATAAGGCCGAGCCTTCCACCCTTTACCAAGTATATAGATGCATTAATTAAGTAAGAGATATTGTGATATCCCAACATAATCTTGTCCACCATGGAGCAACCTTCAACTTCACCTGCAGCTAACAACGCTATAAGAGGGGCTGAGCAAAGCGGTAACATAGCCAAACAATGGTTTGCTAGGAAGGGTGAAAAAGGTTAGAGGCTGACATGGCAAATTGGGAGGCTTCAAGAACAAGTGATAGGTAGCGCAGCATAGCGATAGAACGAAGCAACTAGGATAGCAATGATAGTAGTGAGATCCAGGATAGCGGTCATCTTGCCTGAAATCCCGCAAGGAAGAAGAACGAGTCCATGAAGAAGATGAAGCCACGAAGATGAACCAAGCGTAGACGAACGAATCCTCACGATCGCAACGAAACAGGAACTAGCAAGAAGGAGCACAACCGGAAAGAAGCAAACACACGGTAAACACACAACACATAGACATGGCATGATGCTCAACCAACTATGATGCATGACAAAGGCTATATGATGCTACTCATGGCAAGAGATGATGCATACAAGAGCAACACATCAAAGCAAATTTAAATGAGGCCGGAAACAACATGTAACAAATCCGGTAAGTCCTCATATGCAAATTTCGAAATTGGTCCAGATCTGAATAAACCATATCTTCAAGTTGTTAAACAGCAAGTTAATATGCACCAAGATAATCTACACGAAATTCTAGTCAAGTTACATATAAAGTTCATTTAGTTCGAACTTACGGCCTATAAGATATGAGCAAAACAAGTTAAACATGGCATTGGTGCAAAATACATTCAAACATCAAGCAAACACTCTCAAAATATGGATGCAACATGATAAGATGAAACTACATACAAAATCAAGCAAGTTTTATATAGAGCACACTCAAAACGGAGCAACGGTTCAACACATACACATGAAACAAGTTTAAAGGACAAGCTGTCCTAAACAGCAACTAGGCATCTAGCAAGCATCAAAACTATATGATACAGCACCTCAACATGAAACCTAAAGGCATGAACATGATGTATAGGTAAGGCATGAAAAACATGAACACTGAGCTATCTCCATAAATCAATAGAACATGTCAAAAGGACATGGCAAGATTGCAAATAATAACAGTTCACAGACTTGGCAGAAAATCAGCATGACAGAAATAACATCAGGTTGTAATGTTTAGAGCTATCAAACAACATGCTACAGGAACTTATCATGGCAAACAAAGGCGTGGCATGCTAATACTATAGACAAAGAACAAAACTCCCTTACTGAACTAATTCCAAAGATCAGCAGAAATGATGGTAGGATCCATGCAAACATGGCAAGTGATATGACAGATTTAGAATAACAGTACATGGTAGAAACAACGATAAGTAGGCATGTTGGTGAGCTTGTAGAACTAACAACAGAGCAATACATGGCATCAAAAGGTAACCAAAAGTAAGAAGACACATTTATGAAGCTAAGCATGGCAATATAATAGTCATAGGGTGCATGGATCACTAGCAAAACTCATGCAAAAACTGAACTTAATGTTAACAGGCTGACAGCAACATTATTTAGCAATTTGAGAGAAAGATTATAACAAGCTACAACAGGCTATAAATGAAACCAGGGGCATGGATGGACAGAGCATGACATGTATAACAAAAATCCTTAGTGAACATCTCCAGATTATGCATAAAATGACTTGTAGCAGCAGGTTCACATAGCATCACGATATAACAGATTCAGCCTAGCAAAACAGTAACAGCAAGTACCCTACTTCACGAGCAATATGCACTCACTACAAGACTCACAAAAATACATGGATTGCACCACTGTAATAATGGCATGATTTAGCTCAAAACTCATGTAGACATCAAGCTCAAAGGATGCACACACAAAATGCAATGAAAAAGACAAATCACCAAGTTCTGTTAACAGACAGCAGTTAACATCATACAGCACTCACGCAACAATGATTAGGGCATCACGATGGACTCAAACAAGCATGGCACATTGTAACAAAATGAAGAGCATCTCACAATGAACATTTTGATATATCATATGCATCAATCGTAACTACATGCATGGAGATATGGCATAGCAAAGATGTGCACATATTGTTGGAAATCTGGGACATCCAAATTTCAAAAAAAAACAGGGTGTGCGTAATAGAGCTAAGTAGCGCACGGGCGAAGGATAGTGGGCTTCTCACCAACGGGCCTGGCCCAGTTCGGAGGAGGATGAGGCGGGCCGGTGGAGCAGTTGGGCCGGCGGACGAGGTCGGGCCCACGCGGGGGCGAGGCCCATGGGCGAGGCGCTTGCCGTCTCGCTTCCCGAACGGGGACGAGGCCGGCGGCGCCAGTGTCCAACGGCGACGGAGGGCGGCGGGTCTCAGCGATGGGGCACGGAGAAGGCCAGATCCAGCGAGGGGAGGCCGGATTCGGGCGTCGGGAGCCCATTCCCGGCGTCGGAATGGGGAGGGGAGCTCCGGCTGCGGAGCTTGACTCGGGGCCATCGGCGAGGTCTGGCGAGCTCGCCCTGGGGAGCCTGAGCCATGGCGGCGGGGAAGCTGCAGAGAGAGAGATGGGTGAGGGAAAGAGAAGCAGAGGGAGGAAGGGAATGGGAGGCGCGAAGGGACCGACCTAGGGCTCGCAAGCAGGCGCCGGCGGCGCTCGTCGCCGGCGTGAGGAGGCAGTCGGGATCGGGGTCTTCCTGATCCGGATCGAGCGGGGCAGCAGGGAGATCGGGGCTGGAGCGGGCCAGCCGGCGGCGGGGCGGCCGGCCTGCGCGGGCTCGCGATGGGCTCCGCGGGCCGCGCAAAGTGGGCGCGGGGCGCGGGTGAGTTGGCGGCGCCTGGTTGGCCAGGAGCGGTGGCGGAGGAGACGAGTCGCCACCCGATTGGATGGGGCGACGCGTCCGGCAGCGGGGATTTCGTCCGGCGGCGGAGAGGGGAAATTGCTAGGGTTTGGACTGCGGGATTTCGGGGGAGAGGGCATATTTAAAGGTAGAGGGAGCTAGGAGAGTCCAAATGGGGAGCGGTTTTCGCCCACACGATCGTGATCGAACGACCGAGAGCATGGAGGGGGTTTGGATGGGCTCATGGGCTGTGGTGAAGAGGGGCTGGGCTACAAAGAGAGAGGGGTTTCGGGGTTACACGGTTAACCGTTAGGGCATCAAACGACCTTCAAATGGAACGAAATTTGGCGGGCGGTCTACCGGTGATATACCAAGGCCACTCGGCAAATCTCGATCCATTTCGAGAATGCTTTTCTCCCGTTCACGAAACAAGGTCTGAGAGGGGCGACGGGTGCGTGCGAGTGTGTCTGTGCTCAGAATGGACAACGGAGAGAACCGGCGGAACCCGAACGGATGCAAGTTTTGAAAAACATGCAGATGAAATGGATATGATGACATGCCAAAGTGCACACGCAAGCAAATGACACGTCCACTACGGCGAATAACTGGAGGACACCTGGCGCATCGGATCCGGGGCATTACAAGAGAACACAAGAGGTAATAAAAATTACAACTAGGTCTATGGACCACCTAGCGACGACTAAAAACACTGGAGTGAGCCGAAGTCGCACCACCGTCATTGCCCCTCCATCACCAGAGTCGGGCAAACCTTGTTGTAGTAGACAGTCGGGAAATCATCGTGCTAAGGCCCCAAAGGACCAGCACACCAGAGCAGCAACCATCGCCGATGAAGAGAGTTGTAGATTGGAAAGATCAAACCTGAAACCACATGAACGAAGACAAACAAAAACTGGATCCAAATAGATCCACCGAAGACCAGCACCGACCGAATCCCATGAGATCCGACAGAGACACGGCTCCACACATCCTCTGACAATGCTATTCACACCATCGGGGCGGGGATAGGGTGTGGGAGACATTATTGCCAGCGAGGGACATCGCCGCCGCCACATAGCCCCAACCAAGACGCTCAACCTAGCAAAAACGAGAACGGGGTCCCTCCCGTTGGCGGGTGGCTGAGATCCTCTGCACCTCCACAGGCCAAAGACCATTGTAGGCGGGGCGGATCCGCGGCGGCGCCGATGGGAGGAGGAAGGAGACTTTTCTTGTGGAGGAGGAAAGACTTTTTATAAGTTTAAGATACACATGTATGAATATTCACACTTCCGCTTTCGGCCTATGAGGATACGTAGACAACACTCTCCCCTCTCGTTGCTATGCATCACCTAGATAGATCTTCCGTGATCGTAGGAATTTTTTTGAAATTACTGCATTCCCCAACAGTGGCATCCGAGCCAGGTCTATGCGTAGATGTTATATGCACCAGTAGAACACAAAGAGTTGCAGGCGATAATAGTCATACTGCTTACCAACATGTCATACTTCGATTGGGCGGTATTGTTGGATGAAGCGGCTCAGAGCGACAGTACGCGTACGCTTACGCGAGACTGGTTCTACCGACGTGCTTCGCACACAGGTGGCTAGTGAATGTCTGTTTGTCCAACTTTAGTTGAGTCGAGTGTGGCTTCGCCCGGTCCTTGTTGAAGGTTAAAACAGCACACTTGACGAAAAATCGTTGTGGTTTTGATGCGTAGGTAAGAACGGTTCTTGCTAGAATCCCATAGTAGCATGTAAAACTTGCAACAACAAAGTAGAGGACGTCTAACTTGTTTTTGCAGGCCTTACTATGATGTGATATGGTCAAGGCATGATGTGATATAATTTGTTGTATGAGATGGTCATGTTTTGTTACAAAGTTATCGGCAACTGGCAGGAGGCATATAGTTGTCGCTTTATTGTATGCAATGCAATCGCCATGTAATTGTTTTACTTTATCACTAAGAGGTAGCGATAGTTGATACGTCTCCAACGTATCTATAATTTTTTATTGTTCCATGCTATTATATTACCCGTTTTGGATGTTTATGGGCTTTAATTTACACATTTATATCATTTTTGGGACTAACCTACTAACAGGAGGCCCAGCCCGTATTGTTGTTTTTTTGCCTATTTCAGTGTTTCGAAGAAAAGGAATATCAAACGGAGTCCAGACGGAATGAAACCTTCGGAAGCATGATTTTTGGAACGAACATGATCCAGAGGACTTGGAGTGCAAGTCAAGAAGCAGCCGAAGCGGCCGCGAGGGTGGAGGGCGCCCCCCCCCCCCACTGGGCGCGCCCCTATCTTGTGGGCCCCTTGGGAGTCCACTGACCTACTTCTTCCTCCTATATATACCCACATACCCCGAGAACAGCAAAAGAGACCACGAAAAACTATTTTCACCACAGTAACCTTCTATATCCGCGAGATCCCATCTTGGAGCCTTCGCTGGCACTCTGTCAAAGGGGTAATTGACCACAGAGGGCTTCTACATTAACACCATAGCCCCTCCGATGAGTTGTGAGTAGTTTACCACAGACCTTCGGGTCCATAGTTATTAGCTAGATGGCTTCTTCTCTCTTTTTGGATCTCAATACCATGTTCTCCTCGATCTTCTTGGAGATCTATTCGATGTAACTCTTTTTGCAGTGTGTTTGTCGAGATCCGATGAATTGTGGGTTTATGATCAAGTTTATCTATGAGAAATATTTGAATCTCCTCTGAATTCTTTTATGTGTGATTAAGTTATCTTTGCAAGTCTCTTCAAATTATCAATTTGGTTTGGCCTACTAGATTGATCTTTCTTGCAATGGGAGAAGTGCTTAGCTTTGGGTTCAATCTTGCGGTGTCCTTTCCCAGTGACAGCAGGGGCAGCAAGGCATGTATTGTATTGTTGCCATTGAGGATAAAAAGATGGGGTCTATATCATATTGCATGAGTTTATCCCTCTATATCATGCCATCTTTCTTAATGCGTTACTCTGTTCTTTATGAACTTAATACTCTAGATGCATGCTGGATAGCGGTTGATGTGTGGAGTAATAGTAGTAGATGCAGGCAGGAGTCGGTCTACTTGTCACAGACGTGATGCCTATATACATGACCATGCCTAGATAATCTCATAATCATTCGCTTTTCTATAATTGGCTCGACAGTAATTTGTTCACCCACCGTAATACTTATGCTATCTTGAGAGAAGCCACTAGTGAAACCTATGGCCCCCGGGTATATCTCTTATCATATAAGCTTTCAATCTACTTTTATTTGCATCTTTACTTTTCCAATCTATATCATAAAATACCAAAAATATATTTATCTTATCATACTATCTCTATCAGATCTCACTTTCGCAAGTAGCCGTGAAGGGATTGACAACCCCTTTAATGCGTTGGTTGCGAGTTCTTTGTTTGTTTGTGTAGGTGCGTGGGACTTTTGAGGAGCCTCCTACTGGATTGATACCTTGGTTCTCAAAAACTGAGGGAAATACTTACGCTACTATTGTTGCATCACCCTTTCCTCTTCAAGGAATACCAACGCAAGCTCAAGATGTAGCAAGAAGGTTTTCTGGCGCCGTTGCCGGGGAGATCTTCGCTCAAGTCAAGACATACCAAATACACATCACAAACTCATCTCCCTCGCATTTACAATATTTGCCATTTGCCTCTCGTTTTCCTCTCCCCCACTTCACCCTTGCCGTTTTATTCGCCCTCTCTTTCCCAATCTCCTCTCTCTTTGGCTTGTCTTTTGTTTGCTGTTATGTTTGAAATTGGGGAGATTATCGTCGATATGGACAATAATGATAACATGGAAAATTCTGATGCTCCTGCTGAAGAACCCCCTATCTTGCATACTAAAAAGTTTCGAATCGGTAGTGGTAACATTATTGGAAAAGGGGTTATTCAAGATTTCCTTACTTGTGCCGGTGCTTTACCTTCTATGGGTGGTTCTATTCTTCATAGAACTAGTATTCTAGCGGATGTTATCGCTAATGCTTGTAGTTGAGCTTGGAAGACAATTTATGCATATGCATCCTTGCATACAAAGATTTTCCTGGAGTTTTCTAATATTGAGCACTCTTCTGTTAAGCACGTTGTTACTATCTTTTTGGCCCATGAGTTTGGATTTATAATAAGAGAGGCCAAAGAAATCTTTGCGCACTATAGGGTGGACGCCGGTCGTCCTCCCATAGAGGCGATCCTCTTCGATCAATAGGAAATTAGGTGTTTTCAATCTTTGGACTATGTTGCTTTCAATGAAAACCTTAGAAAAAAGGTTCCTACCAATGTCCTGGTTCATAGAATTTCCGAACTTAATAATTATTTTGCCCTTCGAAACAATGAGCTAGGATACTCTCTTGAGAATTTGTTCACGAAATTCTGCCAAAACAATGCTTATAATGATGAATTAGTTGTGCAATATGAAAGGCCAAAGGAGGAACCCATTCCTCATGTGATTGATCTTGGAGACTTTTGTCCCATTAAATTTATCCCTTTTGATTACTTTTGCTTGCCTCAAAGAAAACTTGCTGCTGAACGTAGAGAATATGAGATGAGTTTTCGAGATTTATCTTATTATTATGGCACTACTTAGATCTATCCTCGCTTTTATGCTTAGCTAGGGGCGTTAAACGATAGTGCTAGTTGGGAGGCAACCCAATTTTATTTGTGTTTTTTGTTTTTTTTTACGTTTAGTAATAAATTTTGCATCTACCTTATGTTTAGATGTGTTTTCATGTTTTAATTAGTGTTTGTGCCAAGTAGAACCTATAGGATAACCTATGGTGATAGTTAATTTGATTCTGCTGAAAAACAGAAACTTTGCACGCACGAAAATAGTTTTGTTAATTCACAGAAACGTGCTTTTGCGTTTTTCTGTAGATCAATAGAAAAATTTCCCAGGACTTCCTATTTTGGTAGGATTTTTAGAGTTCCAGAAGTATTCGAAGGTTAGAGATTGCTACAGATTGTTCTGTTTTTGACAGATTCTGTTTTTCGTGTGTTGTTTGCTTATTTTGATGCATCTATGGCTAGTATTAAGTGGTATGAACCATAGAGAATTTGAAATACAGTAGGTTTAACACCAATATAAATAAAGAATGAGTTCATTACAGTACCTTATGTGGTGGTTTTTCTTTCTTTCACTAACGGAGCTTATGAGATTTCCTGTTGAGTTTTGTGTTGTGAAGTTTTCAAGTTTTGGGTAAAGATCTGATGGACTATGGAATAAGGAGTGGCAAGAGCCTAAGCTTGGGGATGCCCATGGCACCCCAAGATATTCAAGAATAGCCAAAATCATAAGCTTGGAGATGCCCCCGGAAGGCATCCCCTCTTTCGTCTTCGTTTATCGGTAAATTTACTTGGAGCTATATTTTTATTCACCACATGATGTGTGTTTTGCTTCGAGCGTCTTGTATGATATTAGTCTTTGCTTTTTAGTTTTCCACAATCATCCTTGCTGTACACACCTTTTGGGAGAAGCCCACTTGATTGGAATTTATTAGAATACTCTATGTGCTTCACTTATATCTTTTGAGCTAGACAGTTTTTTCTCTAGTGCTTAACTTATATCTTTTAGAGCACAGCGGTGGCTTAATTTTGTAGAAATTGCTAGTCTCTCATGCTTCACTTATATTATTTTGAGAGTCTCTTAGAACAGCATGGTATTTCCTATGGTTATAAAAATGGTCCTAGAATGGTGGGCATCCAAGTTGGGTATAATAAAAACTATCACAGGAAGTGAATTGGATGCTATGATCAATTTGATACTTGATAATTGTTTTGAGATATGGAGGTAGTGATATTAAAGTCATGCTAGTTGGGTGATTATGAATTTAAAAAATGCTTGTGTTGAAGTTAGCAAGTCCTGTAGCATGCACGTATGGTTAAAGTTGTGTAACAAATTTGAAACATGAGATGTTCTTAGATTGTGCATCCTTATGAGTGGCGGTCGGGGACGAGCGATGGTCTTTTCCTACCAATCTATCCCTCTAGGAGCATGCACGTAGTGCTTCGTTTTTGATGACTTGTAGATTTTTGCCATAAGTATATGAGTTCTTTTGACTAATGTTGAGTCCATGGATTATACGCACTTTCACCTTTCCATCATTGCTAGCCTCTTCGGTACCGTGCATTGCCCTTTCTCACCTTGAGAGTTGGTGCAAACTTCGCCGGTGCATCCAAACCCCATGATATGATACGCTCTATCACACATAAACCTCCTTATATCTTCCTCAAAACAGCCACCATACCTACCTATTATGGCATTTCCATAGCCATTCCGAGATATATTGCCATGCAACTTTCCACCGTTCCGTTTATCATCATGACACGCATTACTATTGTCATATTTCCTTGCATGATCATGTAGTTGACATCGTATTTGTGGCAAAGCCACCATGCATAATTTTTCATACATGTCACTCTTGATTCATTGCCCATCCCGGTACACCACCGGAGGCATTCATATAGAGTCATATCTTGTTCTAGTTTTGAGTTGTATTTCATGAGTTGTAAATCAATAAAAGTGTGATGATCATCATTATTAGAGAATTGTCCCCCCAAAAAAAGGCCAAAAAGAAAAAAAGGCCAAAGAAAAAAATAAAAAAAAGGAAGGCCAAAAGAAAAAAAAAAGGCCAAAGAAAAAAAATAAAAGGGAAAAATAAATAAATAAAAAGGGGGCAATGTTACTATCTCTTTTCCAAACTTGTGCTTCAAAGTAGCACCATGTTCTTCATATAGAGAGTCTCATATGTTGTCATTTTCATATACTAGTGGGAATTTTTCCTTATAGAACTTGGCTTGTATATTCCTACGATGGGCTTCCTCAAAATGCCCTAGGTCTTCGTGAGCAAGCAAGTTGGATGCACACCCACTAGTTTTTCTTTTGTTGAGCTTTCATACATTTATAGCTCTAGTGCATCCGTTGCATGGCAATCCCTACTCCTCATGTTGACATCAATTGATGGGCATCTCCATAGCCTGTTGATTATCCTCGTCAATGTGAGACTTTCTCCTTTTTTTGTCTTCTCCACACAATCCCCATCATCAGATTCTATTCCACCCATAGTGCTATATCCATGGCTCGCGCTCATGTATTGCGTGAAAGTTGAAAACGTTTGAGATTATTCAAGTACGAAACAATTGCTTGGCTTGTCATCGGGGGTGTATAATTTGGGAGCATTTTTGTGTGACGAAATGAAGCATAGCCTAACTATATGATTTTGTAGGGATGAACTTTTTTAGCCATGTTATTTCGAGAAGACATGATTGCTTTGATTAGTACGCTTGAAGTATTACTATTTCTTATGTCAATATGAACTTTTATTTTGAACCATTTGGATCTGAACATTCATGCCACAATAAATAAAATTACATTGAGAATTATGCTAGGTAGCATTCCACATCAAAAATTCTATTTTTTTTATCATTTACCTACTCGAGGACGAACAGGAATAAGCTCGGGGATGCTTGATACGTCTCCAACGTATATATAATTTTTTATTGTTCCATGCTATTATATTACCCGTTTTGGATGTTTATGGGCTTTACTTTACAAATTTATATCATTTTTGGGACTAACCTACTCACCTGAGGCCCAGCCCGTATTGCTGCTGTTTTGCCTATTTCAGTGTTTCGAAGAAAAGGAATATCAAACGGAGTCCAAACGGAATGAAACCTTCGGGAGCATGATTTTTGGAACAAACGTGATCCAGAGGACTTGGAGTGCAAGTCAAGAAGTAGCCGAGGCGGCCACGAGGGTGGAGGGCGCCCCCCCCCCTACTGGGCGTGGCCCCCTATCTCGTGGCCCCTCGGGCATCCACCGACCTACTTCTTCATCCTATATATACTCACGTACCCTGAGAACATCAAAGGCGAGCACAAAAAACTATTTCCACCACCGTAACCTTCTGTATCCGTGAGATCCCATCTTGGAGCCTTCACCGGTGCTCCGCCGGAGGGGGAATCGACCATGGAGGGCTTCTACATCAACACCATAGCCCCTTCGATGAGTTGTGAGTAGTTTACCACAGACCTTCAGGTCCATAGTTATTAGCTAGATGGCTTCTTCTCTCTTTTTGGATCTCAATACCATGTTCTCCTCGATCTTCTTGGAGATCTATTCGATGTAACTCTTTTTGCAGTGTGTTTGTCGAGATCCGATGAATTGTGGGTTTATGATCAAGTTTATCTATGAGAAATATTTGAATCTCCTCTAAATTCTTTTATTTGTGATTAAGTTATCTTTGCAAGTCTCTTCGAATTATCAGTTTGGTTTGGCCTACTAGATTGATCTTTCTTGCAATGGGAGAAGTGCTTAGCTTTGGGTTCAATCTTGTGATGTCCTTTCCCAGTGACAGCAGCGGCAGCAAGGCACGTATTGTATTGTTGCCATCAAGGATAAAAAGATGGGGTTTATATCATATTGCATGCGTTTATCCCTCTACATCATGTCAGCTTTCTTAATGTGTTACTCTGTTCTTTATGAAGTTAATACTCTAGATGCATGATGGATAGCGGTCGATGTGTGGAGTAATAGTAGTAGATGCAGGCAGGAGTCGGTCTACTTGTCACGACGTGATGCCTATATACATGAGCATGCCTAGATAATCTCATAATTATTTGCTTTTCTATCAATTGCTCGACGGTAATTTGTTCACCCACCGTAATACTTATGCTATCTTGAGAGAAGCCACTAGTGAAACCTATGGCCCCCGGGTCTATCTCTTATCATATAAGCTTCAATCTACTTTTATTTCCATCTTTACTTTTCCAATCTATATCATAAAATACCAAAAATATATTTATCTTATCATACTATCTCTATCAGATCTCACTTTCGCAAGTGGACGTGAAGGGATTGACAACCCCTTTATCGTGTTGGTTCTGAGTTCTTTGTTTGTTTGTGTAGGTGCGTGGGACTTTTGAGGAGCCTCTTACTGGACTGATACTTTGGTTCTCAAAAACTGAGGGAAATACTTACGCTACTAGTGTTGCATCACCCTTTCCTCTTCAAGGAAAACCAACACAAGCTCAAGACGTAGCAATAGTCATAGTAACAATAGTTGGCGAGACAACAACGAGGCTACGATGGAGATCAAGATGTCGCACCGGTGATGATGGAGATCATGACGATGCTTCGGTGATGGAGATCATGATCACAAGATGGTGATGGCCATATCTTGTCACATATTTTGATTGCATGTGATGTTTATCTTTTATGTATCTCATTTTGCTTAGTACGGCGGTAGCATTATAAGATGATGCCTTACTAAATTTCAAGGTACAAGTGTTCTCCCTGAGTATGCACCATTGCTACAGTTCGTCGTGCCGAGACACCACGTGATGATCGGGTGTGATCAGCTCTACATTCACATACAACGGGTGCAAGCAGTTTTGCACATGCAGAATACTCGGGCTTAACTTGACGAGCCTAGCATATGCGGATATGGCCTCAGAACACTGAGACCGAAAGGTCAAACGTGAATCATATAGTAGATATGATCAACATAGTTATGTTCACCATTGAAAACTACTCCATCTCACGTGATGATCGGACATGGTTTAGTTGATTTGGATCACGTGATCACTTAGATGATTAGAGGGATGTCTATCTAAGTGGGAGTTCTTAAGTAATATGATTAATTGAACTTTAATTTATCATGAACTTAGTACCTGATAGTATTTTGCATGTCTATGTTGTTGTAGATCAATGGCCCGTGCTACGAATCCTTTGAATTTTAATGCATTCCTAGAGAAAGCTAAGTTGAAAGATGATGGCAGCAACTACACGCACTGGGTCCATAACTTGAGGATTATCCTCATTGCTGCACAAAAGAATTACGTCCTGGAAGCGCCGTTGGGTGCCAGGCCTGCTGCAGATGCTACTGATGTCGTTAAGAACGTCTAGCAGAGCAAAGTTGATGACTACTCGATAGTTCAGTGTGCCATGCTTTACGGCTTAGAACTGGGACTTCAACGACGTTTTGAACGTCATGGAGCATATGAGATGTTCCAGGAGTTGAAGTTAATATTTCAAGCAAATGCCCAGATTGAAAGACATGAAGTCTCCAATAAGTTCTATAGCTGTAAAATGGAGGGGAATAGTTCTTCTAGTGAACATATACTCAGAATGTCTGGGTACCACAACCACTTGACTCAACTGGATTTAATCTTCCTGATGATAGTGTCATTGACAAAGTTCTTCAATCACTTCCACCAAGCTACAAAAGCTTTGTGATGAACTATAATATGCAAGCGTGAACAAGAATATTCCCGAGCTCTTCGCAATGCTAAAGGCTGCGGAGGTAGAAATCAAAAAGGAGCATCAAGTGTTGATGGTCAACAAGACCACTAGTTTCAAGACAAAGGGCAAAGAGAAAAAGGGGAACTTCAAGAAGAACGGCAAAAAGGTTGTTGCTCAAGAGAAGAAACCCAAGTCTGGACCTAAGCCTGAAACTGAATGCTTCTACTGCAAAGGGACTAGTCACTGGAAGCGGAACTGCCCCCAAGTATTTGGCGGATAAGAAGGATGGAAAAGTGAATGGTATATTTGGTATACATGTTATTGATGTGTACTTCACTAATGCTCGCAGTATAGTTGGTTGCTTGTAACCACCCCTTCTCCAAGAATCTATGTTGGGTACCCCTGAGCTAGTTGGTTAAGCTGAACAACAACTTGGAGAGTTGGAAGATAGAAGCTTGTCTGATTTAGTTCATTATAAGGGATATCTTGTATGTGTGTTGAAGAAAGTTGATATTTTCATCGACTGAACCTCGTGATCAGTTAATGGACGTATCATTTTATCCAACCTTGATTTGAGTATGGGATATTGTCAAATCAAATCAGAACCAATGATATTCGTAATGTTGTCTTACTCGTGGTTGACCCCTCGAGCATACACCATTATATCTTTGAGTCTGACCAATGCTATCACCTTGTTCACATGATTGTGGAACTCCATTTATATGGACACCTGGATGAATTGTTGTTGAGCCCATCGGCAACATTCCTATCTTATCCATGATTGTGTTGAACATCCAGTTAGTGTTGGAAACTTTTATAAGCATTATCTTCATGACCTGCTCATGAAGCCTATGTTCGGCTGAAAGAAGTGACTTTATCTAATTCATGTGCAATTGGTGCAAGTTGCCGCCGTGCATTCAATAAAGTAATGTTGCTTCCTCTGGAATCATCCCAAGTCAGTCATGCATACGTGTGAAGTATTCTGTGGTCTGGAGACTTGCAACCTTCATTCCATATGTGTCCCGAGCACACCAAGCCACTGATTGATTTGTTCAAGGAGAAGAAGTTCCTTCTTAAGAGCATGCCTTATGCAAGGACTTTGATATCCTCGTTGATGGTTTCCAACCAGAACTCGGTAGTGTTTCGTTGTAAGACTACCATGTGATCATGCTTGTCTGTGACAACATGTTCACATGTTTGTAGCAGTACCAACTCATATTTCGGAGCTTACTATCATAGTTCATTTCCCGAGAATCTCGCAACGCCATCTCGTCGATTTGTGTTGCAAACTTTTAATTTTTCTTTCTAGACTTGATGAGTCTGGATTATTCTGACACCAACCATATCTGAATCTCAGGTAGATATGATGGTTGGAACATTTCTCAAGAACTATAATATTGGTCCCTCGATAACCAATAAAGTGGATGTCATGGCTAACACACCCAGCCAGAAGACATATTATTGTAGTATCTTGATTGAGGAAGTTGGCCACCTCCCCATAAGGATTTCGTAGGACTTACTCCCTAGTTGTTCCTTATGGATTTTTGTGCTACCGAAGTCCAACCTTTTACTTGATACTCTAGCTATCAAACCATTTTAATAAATGGATTATGCTAGCACATCAAGGAGAACTTTAGAAGCGGAGTGCTAAATGTCTCTCGGTCGATCATCTAGATTCTGTTTCCTTGGCCTCGCTAAGGTGAAATCTCAGAAGGTGTTATCTTCGGTTGCATTTGCATCGTCCATCATTATTCATCATGGTGGTCTGTTGTGTTGCCAGTATCCTTGACACGGATATTGGTAAAACCTTGATGAATATGCACGCACAAGCACTAGGTGTTATTGTCGGTGTCAAAACCGGTGGATCTCGGGTAGGGGGTCCCGATCTGTGCGTCTTAGGCTGATGGTAATAGGAAGCAAGGGACACAATGTTTACCCAGGTTCGGGCCCTCTCGATGGAGGTAAAACCCTACTTCCTGCTTGATTAATATTGAAGATATGTGGAATACAAGAGTAGATCTACCACGAGTTCGTAGAGGCTAAACCCTAAGAGCTAGCCTATGATGGTATGATTGTAATTGTGATCGGCCTTCTAAGGACCATGCTCTCTGGTTCATATAGACACCGGAGAGCTAGGGTTTACATGGAGTCGGTTACAAGGAAGGAAACATAATATCCGGATTGCCAAGCTTGTCTTCCACGCAAAGGAGAGTCCCATCCGGACATGAGCCGAAGTCTTGAGTCTTGTATCTTGACGCTTCTATAGTCCGGACGATGTATATAGTCCGGCTGTCTGGATACCCCCTTATCCAGGACTCCCTCAGTAGCCCCTGAACCAGGCTTCAATGACGATGAGTCCGGCGCGCAGTCTTGTTTTCGGCATTGCAAGGTGGGTTCCTCCTCCGAATACTCCAAGGTTACCATCGAACACGTAGACCGTGTCCGGATCTGCAAAATGATCTTCACATACCACCGTAGAGAGAATGATACTCCAGCTGACAACTTTTAGACGATGTGACATGCCATTAGGGCCAGGTCATTACTCGAACCGTTTTTTCACAACTAGCCACAACGCATTTTGCGAGGCGGTTTCCTTGACACGTCCTGTCAAAGCAAAGATCATGTCCCCTTATCGCGGGATTCTCATCAATACGGGTATGGGTAATCCCCCCATGCCATCAATCGTGGCGCTTGGGAAGTAAGCGATTCTCAACAGGCTAGTGGGGAGGCGCACCGCTTTCGTCGCCTCTATAAAGGGATAAGAGTTCCTCATTTTTACCCACGCCTTCTTCCCCCCTCGCATATTCTTGCCCCCTCGAGCTCCAGCACCCTAGCCCAGGTCTTCGCACAGTTAGTCATATCCGGAGCAGGAGGCAAGTGGGTGGCTTCCACCGTCACGGAGAAGAAGATCGCGAATCTCCGGGCGGCCGGATACTTCGCCGCAGACATAGCGCACCAGCTACCAGACGAGGGGCATGTCATTCCAACTCCAGGACCCCTATGCGGCTCACTTCCTGGGAACGGAAGGGCCTGTCCTAGGGCGAATCTACAGAGCTGGCCGGACTCAAAATATCCATCAAAGGCATGAAGGACAATAAAATCAAGCTTGTCAATGTGATCCAGGTCATGCTCATGCGCCTGATTCTGCCATGCCAAAGGCGGGCATTCAATCTATGGGAGTTCATTCCAGCCGAACACCAGACGCTTCAGAGGCTCTATGGCATGAAGCACAAGAAGGTGTGGAAGGTGTTGTTCAAGGCTTCCGAAGTTCCTCCTCCCATATCCGAGGACCGCGGGCTCCACGCCACATGGCAACCTACACAGGTGAGTTCTAAGGCCATCACCGAATTTAGTCCTTCCCAGTATAATTGCGGGGGAACCTCAAGTAATCGTGTGTATTCGTTTCAGGATTATGTGGAGGTAGCGGAGCGGATTGACTGTCCGGCACCACTGCCGGAAAGCCCAGCTAATGCTCTCCTGGCAGAGATGCTGGCTCCGGCACCCTACAAGGGGCCGGAGAAGAAGGCCAACAAGAAGGCCCCGGGGACCCAAAAGAGTCTCCGGCATAAGGCCACGCCAGAAGCCTCGTCCCAAGAGGACGAGGAAGACTCCTTCCCCGAAAGGGAAGAATGAGAAGAAGAAGAAGAAGAAGAAGAAGAAGAAGAAGAAGAAGAAGAAGAAGAAGAAGAAGAAGAAGAAGAAGAAGAAGAAGAAGAAGAAGAAGAAGAAGAAGAAGAAGAAGAAGAGGCCGCCCTATCCGGACAGGATGGGGGGCCTGAGACGGTGGACCAGGGGACCAGCAGAGGCCCCTGGCACAAGGCCGTCATACCCTCGTCGTCCGACGACGACGAGGCAGATTCCTCCCGCGGAGGCAGGGAGGAACAAGAAGAAATAACACCTCCCCATGTCGGGGGAGGGAAGAAGAGGAAGGCCGCCCCGATGGGGGAGACTGGGACGTCCTAGAAGGGAAAAGCACCCCTTCCGGACTACTCTGCCGCCGCTGTCGATAGCGAGGAAGGGTGGCTTCCCAGGAAGAAGGCCCTTGTGCGGTCGTAAGTATCCGCACTCAATCGTAATTTTCGCTTCATAATTTTGTTTATAATGTCGAACTTGTATACAGTCCGGCTAGGGCCCATCCGGGAGTGTCGTCTTCGGATGGGTCCTTGAGTGAGTCAGCAATGAACTCACTCCTGATGGCCATGTCTCCTCGTCCTGCGGATGACACGGAGGTGTTGTCCCAAAGGCTCCCGACGATGGCGGAGGTGGCCCTGGAGGCGCCTCAAGGCGGCGTCCCAGGCGTTGGACTCGCGGGGTTCAAGGTCCCCACGGATCAAGTCGATGAGAGCCACGGCAAGCCGGGCTCTCAGCCGAACACTGTTCCGGAGCCTTCAATGGTTCCGGACTTAGGCGGGCAGCCCCTCGTTATGGAGGGAGGGCCGTTTGTATCAAGGACTTCCGTTGCGCCCCAGGCGCCAGATTGTCTGCTGGAAGCGCTTCGAGGCGCTTCCCTGGATGAAGAGCACCGTACTCTCATGAGTGCGGTGATTCAGAAGGTTTCGTCCGCCAAGAACAAACTAACCGAAGCCTGCACCAGCCTCCTAACAGGCTTTGAGGTAAGTAGTAAAAATGTGTGAAATCACCACCGGATAGGTAGTAGCCCCTGATACTCTGTTTGGTGTTCGTAAAGAAAAACCAAACGGAGGGTCAATTATAATTCACAGGAGTCTAACAATAAGTGTTGAATGTAAATAAACAGGCTGTGCTGCTGGCCGCTGCTGCTCGCACGGCCGAAATCACCAGCCTGACGCAGGATTTAGAGCGGGCACAGGGAGAGCTCGGCCTCGCGAGGAGGCAGCTCGAAGAGAACAAATGTGAATGATTCCCCTTTCTCATATAATAAATAGTAAGTAAAATTTGATTATGCTAACGACGAGACGTCGTGATGTGGTAACAGAGGCTGCCACCGAAGTGGCGTCTCTCAAGAAGGCGCTGTCCGAGGCCGAACACAAAGCGGCCTTGGAACTCAAGGAGCGCAAAAAGCAAGAGGCCCGAGTGGGCGAGGTGCAGGAAGAGCTCCAGGAGCTCGGCAAGAAGCTCGAGTCTGCGGAGTGGGAGCTTAAAGCAAAGGAGGCCGAGCTTGCGAAGGCCCTTACAAATACAAAAGACGCCAAGGCTGAAGCCGAGATGGCTCAGCAAGAGATCCAGGAGGCCAAGAAAATAGCGGCAGGTAAGAATTTTTTATGCAATGCAAACATGTGGAGGAGGCGTTTCTTTTACTTACTCGAATCTGGAGCTCTCCAGGGGCATTCGCAGACCTGCCATGCAGCGTATCAGATGTCGCGGAGTTCTACCGTGCCCAGGAGGGGAGCTCAACGGAGAAGTTGTTCTGGTCCCAGTATGCTGGGGCCAAGCATGCAACGCCTCTGAGTGACCAACTGAAGCAGTTGGTCGAACTCCACAAGGCGGCCGAAGTGGCTATGAAAGATCTCATAGTCCAGATATGGCCTGGCGAGCTTCTGCCCACCAGCTACTTCGGCCTGATCAAGCGGATGGTGGATTCCTGTCCGCGACTGGAAGTCATCAAGCGATCCGTTTGCATTGAGGGTGCCTGGCGGGGCCTTGCCCGCGCCAAGGTGCATTGGGGCAAGCTGGATGCGGAGAAGCTGGTGAAGGACGGGCCGCTGGAGGGCAAGCCGCATCGCGTCCCCGAGAAGTATTATGATGGCGTTATGAAGGGTGCTTGCCTCGTAGCCGATGAATGTAGCAAAGACATAATTTTTGAATGAATTCACTTCTGTCATGTTTGTAATTTAAAGACGAAGTTACTTGCGCTATGTAGCGCTTTTGTGATTTAAAATATTACCTTCTGTGCGGCTGTTTATCAGATTCTAAAAGTAGGCCAGTCATCGGCTTCCGCCCCCGTGTAACTAGTACTGGGTTGTTCGTGGAAAACCCGGACACTCTTTATCCAAATGTTTGGTCCCTTAAGGAGGTGTCCAGTGCAGCGAACCAGGCAATCGGACTATATAGCTTTATAACCTTCACTTAGCCATAGAAGTATATGATTTTAAATTTTGGCAAAGCCCCTAGAATCCGGAAGGCCGAATTGGGGCGCTATACACGCCTATATCGGACAAAGCCGAATTAACGCCTAAAGCAGAAAAATCTTTAAGGATTTTAAGACCTCTCGAACAGCGACCAGTCTATCGCCACATCATGTCGGACAGTTTTGTGCTTTCTCTACTGAGGTGCTCGTCCAGAAGAACCAGGGCACAATCGCAGTAGTTCTCCCTGCGGTACCTTAGCCTAATTAACGGAACGTAAGGCACCAAAGCAAGGGAGCCAGACTATCCCAACCGTAACCCAAGACATGATTCGGAGCTGATGCATATAATGTTATAAGTTCGGGGTGCCGCGCTGTTGAAAGTGTTCGGACTTGACTTGCCGTATTATGGGGTACCATAAGAAGCCCCTAGCAAACTACGCGTACCAAAGTGTACGGATGCAAAATCAAATAGACATTTATAAAAAATGCTCAAATAAAAATAAGTAAGATGACGCTATATGTGGTCTCCCATTGATAAATAATATGTTTAAGCGTATGTTTACAATGTATGCATTAGGCGGAGACAAATAGGATTATTTGACATATCCTATCCAGGGGCGGGCTATGTACAAATAGATAAAGCAGAAACAACAAACATAAATAGATTCCACTTGGGTGTTTCCTGCTGTGCCCAAACCGGTTGCCTCCTGGGTTTCCTCTCATATGTAAGTCCGACAATCCAGCTATTCTGGAGAAGCTGCACTAAAGCAATGTCCTTAAGGGTGAAAGGAAAAGTTATGAAGCAATACCGTACTGTTGACTGAGCCCCTGATACGCCTCCGCCTATGCCCATGGTATTTTGAGTGCGTAATTGTATATGCGCTGCACGAATGCTGCTTTGATGGGATTCGAGCGGAGGCCGGACTGCTAGTCCTACTCTTGTCGTGCCTGCTGATCTTGCTGCGGGGTGTTCCGCCCTCGCTTGATGGAGCTTGAAAATGTCGTTGTCGGATTGGTGGTTTGCCGGAGGAGGCCGCATTGTACTTCTGCCGCAAGGGCCGCAGTATGTTCTTCTGTGCGGAGAGAGCGGTCCATATTCCCGTTGACTGTTATGACCCCACGCAGGCCTGGCATCTTGAGCTTGAGGTATGCATAGTGTGTTACCGCATTGAATCTAGCAAATGCGGTTCGTCCGAGCAGGGCATGGTAACCACTGCGGAAAGGGACGATATCGAAGATTAGCTCTTTGCTTCAGAAGTTATCTGGAGATCTGAAGACCACTTCCAATGTTATAGAGCCCGTGCAACGGGCCTCTACTCCAGGAATGACACCTTTAAAGGTGGTTTTGGTGGGCTTGATCCTTGAAGGATCGATACCCATCTTCCGCACTATGTCCTGATAAAGCAGGTTCAGGCTGCTGCCTCCGTCCATAAGGACTCTTGTGAGGTGAAATCCATCTATAATTGGGTCTAAAACCAATGTGGCTGAGCCGCCGTGACGGATTCTAGTAGGATGATCCCTACGATCAAAGGTGATCGGACAAGCTGACCATGGGTTGAATTTGGGGACGACTGGCTCCATCGCATATACGTCCCGCAGTGCTCGCTTCCGTTCCC
>NC_041386.1:662061987-662099981 GCF_002162155.2 Triticum dicoccoides | reverse complement strand
TTTCTTCTGACCCCCCATGTTCGGACACCGGGGCTCATCGTCATCGTCGATGTGCAGCCCCTTGTCCTTGTTTTCGGTATTTATTTTGCTGGCCTGTTTAAAGACCCAGCAGTCTCTGTTGGTGTGGTTGGCTGGCTTGTTCGGGGTGCCATGAATTTGGCATGAGCGCTCTAGTATATGGTCCAGACTGGACGGTCCTTGATTGTTATCCTTGAATGGCTTCTTCCGCTGACCGGATTTTGATCTGCTGAATCCGGCATTGACCGCCGTATCCCCGATGCTGTCGTCGTTGTTCTGTCGCTTGTGTCTATTACGCCGTGGCTTGCCATTATTGTCCCGGACATCTGAAGTTCCAGAATGTGCCGTAGTGCTACTGCGAGCCAACCAGCTGTCCTCGCCCGCGCAGAAGCGGGTCATTAGTGTTGTAAGAGATGCCATAGACTTGGGTTTCTCCTGGCCGAGGTGTCTGGCGAGCCACTCGTCACGGATATTATGCTTGAAAGCCGCCAGGGCTTCGGCGTCCAGACAATCGACTATTTGGTTCTTTTTAGTTAGGAACCGAGTCTAGAATTTCCTGGCTGATTCTCCGGGCTTTTGACTAATGTGGCTCAAGTCATCGGCATCCGGAGGTCGCACATATGTGCCCTGGAAGTTGTCAAGGAATGCGTCTTCCAGATTTTCCCAACTGCCAATGGAATTTGCGGGCAGGCTGTTTAGCCAGTGCCGGGCAGGTCCTTTGAGCTTAAGGGGAAGGTACTTGATGGCATGTAGATCATCTTCGCGGGCCATGTGAATGTGAAGAAGGAAATCCTCGATCCATACTGCGGGGTCTGTGGTGCCATCGTATGATTTGATGTTTACGGGTTTAAACCCTTCTGAGAATTCGTGATCCATCACTTCATCAGTGAAGTATAGGGGGTGTGCGGCGCCTCTATGTCGGGATATGTCACGGTGCAGTCCGGCTGCGTCTGACTGGTCGTATTCGGCCCGGCCGTACGGGCTGGTATTTCGGCTGATATGTTGTTTTGTCCCGACCTCGAGGCGGTCGGTCAGCCGTGGGGCGCTCGAGTCCGTATTCCTCGGCTGCCAGGACTTCTGTCCATCTGTCTGTGAGCAGATCTTGATCAGCTTGGAGCTGCTGTTGCTTCTTCTTCAGGCTTCTCGCAGTGGCAATAAGCCGGCGCTTGAAGCGCTCCTGTTCTACGGGGTCTTCGGGTACGCCGAACTCGTCGTCGCCGAGGCTAATCTCGTCTTCTGAGAGGGGAATGTAGTTGTCCTCCTCCGGATACCAGTCCGTCGCCTGTTCATCTGGGCTGTCAAGCCCGTCTTCCTGTTCGGCATGCTCGAAGGCGGGCTGTTCGGGGTTGTATTTATTGTTGGCACCATCCGGATTATTATTGTCTCTGGTGCCAGTATTGCCTTGGCGGGGCTTGGAGCGGCGCTGGCGACGCCCATGCTTTGCTTTCCTTTTGGAGGGGTTATCCTCCATTGCCTCATCGCCGTTGGTTTCTTTCGGAGTGTCCACCATATATATATCATATGAAGAGGTGGCTGTCCACCGCCCTGTGAGCGGTGGCTCCTGTATGTCTCCTGCATCGTCGTCCATACCGTCGATGTCTTCGAAGTCAAAGTCGAGCACGTTGGTTAAATCATCGATCGTGGCGATGAAGTGGGTGGTGGGTGGGCAGCGAATTCCTTCGTCGCCTACTTCCCACTCAAGCCGGACATAGTTCGGCTCAGATCCTCCTGACAGAGAGAGAGACTTTAATGAGTTCAGCATGTCGCCAAAAGGCGAGTGCTGGAAGATGTCTGCAGCGGTAAACTCCATCACCGGAGCCTAACCTGACTCAGCTGGCTCGAGAGTGAGCGGACTAGGACCAACAACCGGATATGAGTCCGGGGGCCCAGGGTTACAGGCCTCCAGAGAGGTGAGACCCGTGTTTGGGTCCACCGCCGATAAGTGTGCGGCCTGCGAGGCGGGGTCTAGCCCTCCGTCCGTAGGTAACGCAGCCTACCCTAGATTTAGATCTGGGGCTGCCTCGGGGATGATGTCCCGGGCATTGTCTGACAACAGGTCTAGGCCGTGCTCGTCGTGGCTGTCCGGTGCTCCCGGCGCAGGCTCGAATCAGTCGAAGATCAAGTCTCCGCGGACATCTGCCGTGTAGTTCAAGTTTCCGAACCTGATCTGGTGGCCAGGGGCGAAGCTGTCGATCTGCTCCAACTGGCCAAGCGAATTGGCCCGCAGTGCGAAGCCACCGAACACAAAGATCTGTTGGGGAGAAAAGTCTCACCCTGGACCGTGTTGTCGATGATTGAAGATGCCATCAAGCCTCGAAGCGATGGCACAGAGGAACTCTCAATGAAAGCACCAATGTCGGTGTCAAAACCGGCGGATCTCGGGTAGGGGGTCCCGATCTGTGCGTCTTAGGCTGATGGTAACAGGAAACAAGGGACACAATGTTTATCCAGGTTCGGGCCCTCTCGATGGAGGTAAAACCCTACTTCCTGCTTGATTAATATTGAAGATATGTGGAATACAAGAGTAGATCTACCACGCGATCATAGAGGCTAAACCCTAAGAGCTAGCCTATTATGGTATGATTGTGATTGTGATCGGCCTTCTAAGGACCATGCTCTCCAGTTTATATAGACATCGGAGAGCTAGGGTTTACATGGAGTTGGTTACAAGGAAGGAAACATAATATCCGGATTGCCAAGCTTGTCTTCCACGCAAAGGAGAGTCCCATCCGGACACGATCCGAAGTCTTGAGTCTTGTATCTTGACGCTTCTATAGTCCGGACGATGTATATAGTCCGGCTGTCCGGATACCCCCTTATCCAGGACTCCCTCAGTTATCATCAACACTAACTGGGATTGCTCCTAGTTTCTTTGGTTATGCTATAACTTTTCAACAGTGGACTCACTCTCTACTGTTGAGCCTCTCCCCAGTTACTAGAATCATTCCCAGCATTTGCACCTTGTTTCCAGCTTGCACGCCATCGTGCCACCCTACCCTGGATTACCCTTCTCAATAATTACTGATCAGGATCATTTTCATATGTGGTCCTACCATGGGTCCTATCCATCTCCGATGATAAGCAAAATCATCCATTGCGTTGTCTTCAACAAGGTAATCCACATCATCCATTCCAGTCCGAGTATGCCATTCTACCGAACTCCTTCAAACGATTGCTCGAGAATTGCCTCAGGCTGGTATAGAGAATTTTATTGATCTCTGAATCAAAAGTAATTCTTTGCCACTTAAGGGATAATTGTACGGGTCACCCTCCTCTAAGGTGTTCCATTGCGATGTCATGGCAACTCAAATCCTCGCTATGATGACAACCATTCACCACCCTCTTAGGTAGGAATTGTTGTCTACCTAATGACCCTCGTCATCTATTCCAATCCATCCCTCTAGATGTGTGCCTCGTGCCTCAGCTCGAGAGATGTTGCTATGTCTCATTCCGGGAGTTGATCCTGAGTTGTTCAATCTCCAAGCAGATCGATCTTTCTAGAGCTTTCCCTTCCCTCCCTTTGTCATGTTGGTTAAAGTTCTCAGAGCAAGGCATCGAGACAATGATGGTGGTCGAATCAACGCTCTTATGAAGTGCACCCTAGATCGTGAAGATTGTGTTAGTTTGTGTTCCCCCTTCATCTTACCATGTGCTTGAATCTCGGGACGAGATTCTTGCTTAGTGGGGGTGAGTTGTCACATCCCTAGCTTCTGGCAATGCACTAGTGCTAGTCTTTGGTGATGCATCATGTTTACTTTTACAGAAAGTTGAAATGGGGATTGTCCAAACCCTAGCATTACAGGAATTCACTAGGTTCACCTAAAATGTTTTCAGTAAGTCCAAATGGCTTTAAAAATGTTCATCATTTATGGGAAATACTGTAAACAGTAGCCAGAGGTGATGCACATTTTTCCATGACATATTTGGGCTATGAATTAAATCATACTCTATTTGAATTTGGGCATTTAAATACTATAAAATATTTAAAATGTCCAAATAATCCTAAACTAAAATGTTCCATGTTGGATATACTCCAAACAGTGGCCATGAGCAGTTTGGTGATTTTTGAGTGTGCCTAAGTATTTTTAATAAAGCCAACAAGTTGCAGAAGAAATAGAAAACAAAAATAAAAGGGAGAGAGAGAGACTTACCTGGCCTCACTGTGCAGGCCACCTAGTCGGCCCAGCTGTGGCCCAGCACTGCAGCTGGCCCAGCCCACCACCGCCTCCTCCCCTGTCGTCTTCCTCCTCTGCCAGGAGGACGCGCGTGTGGCCGACGCGCGCGCCCACGCGCCCCGGCCACCTCCTGCTTGCCGCTCCCCCTCGACGCCCTGGCCGTCCCTGGTGACGCCACGCATCACCCTCAACCCCTTTTGCTCTCCCCCGTGCTCATCCCCTCCCCTGGACCTCTCTCTCTCACCCACCCGAACGGGTTCGTCGCCGCCGTTCGCCACCACCGCGGCCACCGCCTTCCCCTCGACCCCGCGCCATGCCTGTGAGCTCCGTCACTACGTCCTCGTCCTCCTCGACGATCCACGAGGACCTGGACGCGCCGCAACACCGCCACCGCCGCCGTTTCCCTCGTCGGCCACCGAAGATCGTCATCGTCGATTCGCCGCCTCCCGAGCATCCCCGAGCCCGCTAACCATCCCTACGGATCCGCTGTGAGCTCCTGTTGTTTCTCCTTTGCTCGCCCCCTCCATTTTTGTCCCCTAGCTCCGTCTTCCACTACTCGTCGCCGCCGTGCCTCATCGCCGTTGTGGCTAGAGCCACAGTGGCTCGAAGCCGAGCACACTGCCGCACTCAGTGCAGCTCCAGAAGTCCGTAGCCACCAGTAGCTCCCCCTCCCGTGATTCCTAGCGCTAACCCGCACCAACCCCGAACTCTGGCCGCCACCTTGGAGCTCGCCGTCATCGGCTCCGGCCACCATAGGCCCGGCCGCCATCACCACTCGACGCGCGCCTGCAAGAGCTCTCCAATGAGCCCAATAACGGCCTTGTCCGTGCCCTGTGGGCATTTTTCGAGCCGCGCCTCCATCTCGAGCCTCGCCGGCGGCTAAACGCCGGGGAGTTTGACCCCGCTGACCCCGTTTGACCATGGGTGGGCCTAGTTTGACACCCCTGGGCCTATGACAAGTGGGACCCGCCTGCTAATTAAGTTAGGGTTAGGACTAACTAAAAATTAGTTAGACTAATGACACTGACACGCGGGACCCACTGGTCAGGTTTGACCTGGACTGTCCCCGTTGACTACTGACGTCACCCTGATGCACTGCTGACGCAATAAAACATTTACTAGATTTATTCTTATATAGGAAATTCTAGAAAATGTAGCAAACTGCAAAAGCTCATATAAATCCAACCGTAACTCAGAATGAAATAATTTATATATGAAAAATGATCAAAAAATCCAATCTATCCATCTGTACTAGTTTCATGCATGTTAGAGCAACCTAACCTTGTTGTTTAGATGAAACAAGATAATGCACTTATATGAGTTCATATTCTGGGTTTGCATTTGAATCTTTGATTCAAATGAACTCAAACCATCCTGTTCTTAGCTGCATTAGCTCAACACACTCATTTTGCCATGTCATGATCATGCATCATATTGTGCATTGCATTGATTGTATTTCTTCTCTGTTGTCGGTATTTGCCCCCTCTCGGTAGACGTGTTCCGACGATGAGTTCGATGACACCGATGAAGGCTATTATCTTCAGAAGTGCCAGGCAAGCAAAACCTCCTTGTTCATTCCGATACAATCCCACTCTCTCGCTCCTGCTCTCTTTTACTGCATTAGGACAACAACGATTCATCTGTTACTTGCTGCGGTAGCTGAACCCCTTTATCCTCTGCATGACCTGTCATTGCTACAGTAAATAGATGAAACCCAGTAGCATGAGTAGGAGTTGTTTGAACCCGTTGTGCCTAGTCATTCATGCTTGTTTGTCATGCCTGCTACTGCTTAGAGTTGAGTCAGGTCTGATTCATCGGGAATGAATCAGAGGTGTGTGAACATGTCCTACTGTGTGTGAGCTAAGTGTGTGAACACGATTTGGTAAAGGTAGCGGTGAGAGGCCATGTAGGACTACATGGTGAGTTGTCTCATTGAAGCCGTCCTCAGGAACTGAGTTCTGTGTTTATGATCCATGAAACAGCTACTACCACGCATTGGGCCCGAAACCAATGGACCCTCTCAGCTTCTTAATCACCCTTGTCCTCTGTCCAGGAGTTGCAAGTAGTTTCTGGTGTTTGTAGTATGTTGGAGGACATGGGCGGTGCTGGCCCGAGGGGTGGGCTGTGATGCGGTAGGCACGTGGCACGGTGTACCGGGCGCCTATTTGGTGTCTCGGGAACCCTGCACACATCGTTCGGGGCCGTATGTGGAAACTTAGGCCGGACTCCCTGCGGATGGCACCTGAATAGGCGATAAACCTGGACTAGAGACTTGAGTGTTTAGGTAGGTCGTGGCCGACACCCTCGTTGGGCTTCCGCTTGAAGGTTGCCGAGTACATGTCGTGTAAACGGAGGTAAGTGGTGAGAGCGTGTGTGAAGAAGTACACCCCTGCAGGGTTAACATCATCTATTCGAATAGTTCATAGACAAGTGAAAGTGGATACTCTAAAATACGCAAGATAAGCGTGAGTGCTATGGATGGCGCTCTCGTAGGGAGACGGGAGCGGATCCATAGTGGTGTATTGGATGGTGAATATGTGGACTCGTGTGCGCCACCTCAAAGGAGTTACTTGCAGTCGTAGTTCAGGATAGCCACCGAGTCAAAGATGGCTTGCTGCAGTTGAACCCCACCATCCCTTTGTTGATAATGATGCATATGTAGATAGTTCTGATGTAAGTCTTGCTGGGTACATTTGTACTCACGTTTGCCTATTTTATGTTTTTGCAGAGAGACTTCAGTCTCACTAGTAGTTCCACGTGGACTTCGACGTTTAGCTTGTTACCTCGGCTACGATCTTGTGCCCTCGGCAGGGTCTTGTAGATAGTCAGGCTTCTCAGCCTTTTTCATTTGTAGATGTCTGTACTCAGACATGTTAAGCTTCCGCTTCTGCTTTGACTTGTATGCTCTGAATGTTGGGTCTTGAGACCCATGTTTGTAATATCTCGCTCCTCAGAGCCTATTGAATAAATACTTGAGTTGTAGAGTCATGTTGTGATGCCATGTTGTATTTGCACATATCGAGCATATTGTGTGTATGTTATTGAAATGCTTGGTATGTGTGGGATCTGACTATCTAGTTGTTTATCCTTGGTAGCCTCTCTTACCGGGAAATGTCTCCTAGTGCTTCCACTGAGCCTTGGTAGCTTGCTACTGCTCCGGAACACTTAGGCTGGCCGGCATGTGTCCTTCTTCGTTCCTGTGTCTGTCCCTTCGGGGAAATGTCACGCGATGTTTACCGGAGTCCTACTAGCCCAGTTGCTACAGCCCGGATTCACTCGCTGATGACCGACACATTCGTTGTTGGGTCATTTATGCATGTCCCTGTAAGTTAGTGCCACTTTGGGTTCACGACTAGCCATGTCAGCCCGGGTTCTTTGTCATATGGATGCTTGATACGTCTCCAACGTTTCTATAATTTTTTATTGTTCCATGCTATTATATTACCTGTTTTGGATGTTTATGGGCTTTATTTTACACATTTATATCATTTTTGGGACTAACCTACTAACCGGAGGCCCAGCCCGTATTGCTGTTTTTTTGCCTATTTCAATATTTTGAAGAAAAGGAATATCAAACGGAGTCCAAACGGAATGAAACCTTCGGGGGCGTGATTTTTGGAACGAACATGATCCATAGGACTTGGAGTGCAAGTCAAGAAGTAGCTGAGGCCTCGACGAGATAGGAGGGCGCCCCCCTATAGGGCGCGCCCCCCTGTCTCGTGGGCCAATCGGGCATCCACCGACGTACTTCTTCCTCCTATATAAGCCTACGTACCCCGAAAACATCCAGGGAGCACCTGAAACACAATTTCCACCGCCGTAACCTTCTGTATCCGCGAGATCCCATCTTGGAGCCTTCACCGGCACTCTGCCGGAGGGGGAATCGACCACGGAGGGCTTCTACATCAACACCATAGCCCTTCCGATGAGTTGTGAGTAGTTTACCACAGACCTATGGGTCCATAGTTATTAGCTAGATGGCTTCTTCTCTCTTTTTGGATCTCAATACAATGTTCTCCCCCTCTCTTGTGGAGATCTATTTGATGTAATCTCTTTTTGCGGTGTGTTTGTCAAGATCCGATGAATTGTGGGTTTATGACCAAGTTTATCTATGAATAATATTTGAATCTTTTCTGAATTCTTTTATGTATGATTGAGTTATCTTTGCAAGTCTCTTCGAATTATCGGTTTGGTTTGGCCTACTAGATTGATCTTTCTTGCCATGGGAGAAGTGCTTAGCTTTGGGTTCAGTCTTGCGGTGTTCTTACCCAGTGACAGAAAGGGTTGCAAGACACGTATTGTATTGTTGCCATCGAGGATAAAAAGATGGGGTTTATATCATATTGCTTGAGTTTATCCCTCTACATCATGTCATCTTGCTTAATGTGTTACTCTGTTCTTATGAACTTAATACTCTAGATGCATGCTGGATAGCGGTCGATGTGTGGAGTAATAGTAGTAGATGCAAGCAGGAGTCGGTCTACTTGTTGCGGATGTGATGCCTATATACATGATCATGCCTAGATAACGTCATAATTATTCGCTTTTCTATCAATTGCTTGACAGTAATTTGTTCACCCACCATAATACTTATGCTCTTGAGAGAAGCCTCTAGTGAAACATATGGCCCCCGGGTCTATCTCTTATCATATTTGCTTCCAATCTACTTTTATTTGCATCTTTATTTTCTGCATCTATATTATAAAATACCAAAAATATATTTATCTTATCATACTATCTCTATCAGATCTCACTTTCGCAAGTGGCCGTGAAGGGATTGACAACCCCTTTATTGCGTTGGTTGTGAGTTCTTTGTTTGTTTGTGTACGTTCGTGGGACTTGTTGAGGAGCCTCCTACTGGATTGATACCTTGGTTCTCAAAAACTGAGGGAAATACTTACGCTACTTTGCTGCATCACCCTTTCCTCTTCAAGGAAAACCAACGCAAGCTCAAGACGTAGCAATGCTAGCGACACTATCATATATGTGAACCAAAAGGCGCAAACGGTCCCGGGCCTGGTAAGGCGACACCCGTGGGAATACCATGCGTGAGGCCGCAAAGTGATATGAGGTGTTACATGCTAGATCGGTGTGGCATAGGATCGGGGTCCTGACAATAGTGCAACTTATTTGTGGCACTGCCGTTTGGGTCATATCGGTGTAAAGCGCATGAAGAAACTCCATGCTGATGGACTTTTGGAATCACTTGATTATGAATCACTTGGTGCTTGCGAACCGTGCCTTATGGGCAAGATGATTAAAACTCCGTTCTCCGGAACAATGGAATGAGCTACTCACTTGTTGGAAATAATACATACCGATGTGTGCGGTCCAATGAGTATTGAGGCTCGTGGTGGATATCATTATTTTCTTACCTTCACAGATGATTTGAGCAGATATGGTTATATCTACTTAATGAAACATAAGTCTGAAACATTTGAAAAGTTCAAAGAATTTCAGAGTGAAGTGGAAAATCATCGTAACAAGAAAATAAAGTTTCTACGATCTGATCGTGGAGGAGAATATTTGAGTTACAAGTTTGGTCTTCATTTGAAACAACATGGGATAGTTTCACAATTAACGCCACCTGGAACACCACAGCGAAATGGTGTGTACGAACATCGTAATCATACTTTATTGGATATGGTGCGATCTATGATGTCTCTTACTAATTTACCGCTATCGTTTTGGGGTTATGCTTTAGAGACGGCTGCATTCACTTTAAATAGGGCACCATCAAAACCCGTTGAGATGACGCCTTATGAACTATGGTTTGGCAAGAAACCAAAAGTTGTCGTTTCTTAAAGTTTGGGGCTGTGATGCTTATGAGAAAAAGCTTCAACCTGATAAGCTCGAACCCAAATCGGAGAAGTGCGTCTTCATAGGACACCCAAAGGAAACTGTTGGGTACACCTTCTATCACAGATTCGAAGGCAAAATCTTTGTTGCTAAGAATGGGTCCTTTCTAGAGAAGGAGTTTCTCTCGAAAGAAGTGAGTGGGAGGAAAGTAGAACTTGATGAGGTAGTTGTACCTTCTCCCTTATTGGAAAGTAGTTCATCACAGAAATCAGTTTCCGTGATTCCTACACCAATTAGTGAGGAAGCTAATGATGATGATCATGAAGCTTCAGATCAAGTTACTATAGAACCTCGTAGGTCTTCCAGAGTAAGATCCGCACCAGAGTGGTACGGTAATCATGTTCTGGAAGTCATGTTACTAGACCATGATGAACCTACGAACTATGAGGAAGCGATGATGAGCCCAGATTCCGCGAAATGGCTTGAGGCCATGAAATCTGAGATGGGATCCATGTATGAGAACAAGTGTGGACTTTGGTGGACTTCCCGATGATCGGCAAGCCATAGAAAATAAATGGATCTTTAAGAAGAAGACCGACCCAGACGGTAATGTTACTGTTTACAAAGCTCGGCTTGTTGTGAAAGGTTTTCGACAAGTTCAAGGAGTTGACTACGATGAGACTTTCTCACCCGTAGCGATGCTTAAGTCTGTATGAATCATGTTAGCAATTGCCGCATTTTATGATTATGAAATTTGGCACATGGATGTCAAAACTGCATTCCTGAATGGTATTTGGAAGAAGAGTTGTATATGATGCAACCAGAAGGTTTTGTTGATCCAAAGGGTGCTAACAAAGTGTGCAAGCTCCAGCGATCCATTTATGGACTGCTGCAAGCCTCTCAGAGTTGGAATAAACGCTTTGATAGTGTGATCAAAGCATATGGTTCTATACAAACTTTTGGAGAAGCATGTATTTACAAGAAAGTGAGTGGGAGCTCCGTAGCATTTCTGATATTATATGTGGATGACATATGTTGATTGGAAATGATATAGAATTTCTGGATAGCATAAAGGGATACCTGAATAAGAGTTTTTCTATGAAAGACCTCGGAGAAGCTGCTTACATATTGGGCATCAAGATCTATAGAGATAGATCAAGACGCTTCATTGGACTTTCACATGGCACATACCTTGATAAAGTTTTGAAGAAGTTCAAAATGGACCAGTCAAAGAAAGGGTTCTTGCATGTGTTATAAAGTGTGAAGTTGAGTCAGACTCAATGCCCGACCACTGCAGAAGATAGAGAGAAAATGAAAGTCATTTCCTATGATTCAGCCGTAGGTTCTATCGTGTATGCAATGCTATGTACCAGACCTGATGTGTGCCTTGCTATAAGCATAGCAGGGAGGTACCAAAGTAATCCTGGAGTGGAGCACTGGACAGCGGTCAAGAACATCCTAAAATACCTGAAAAGGACTAAGGATATGTTTCTCGTTTATGGAGGTGAAAAAGAGCTCATCGTAAACGGTTACGTCGATGCAAGCTTTGACACAGATCCGGATGACTCTAAGTCGCAAACTGGATGCGTATTTTTATTGAATGGAGGAGCTGTCAGTTGGTGCAGTTCCAAGCAAAGCGTCGTGGCGGGATCTACGTGTGAAGCGGAGTACATTGCTGCTTCGAAAGCAGCAAATGAAGGAGTTCGGATGAAGGAGTTCATATCCGATCTAGGTGTCATACCTAGTGCATCGGATCTAATGAAAATCTTTTGTGACAATACTGATGCAATTGCCTTGGCAAAGGAATCCAGATTTCACAAGAGAACCAAGCACATCAAGAGACGCTTCAATTCCATCTGTCATCAAATGTCGGAAGGGGACATAGAGATTTGCAAGATACACACGGATCTGAATGTTGCAGACCTATTGACTAAGCCTCTTCCACGAGCAAAACATGATCAACACCAAAGCTCCATGGGTGTTAGAATCATTACTATGTAATCTAGATTATTGACTCTAGTGCAAAAGGGAGACTGAAGGAATTATGCCCTAGAGGCAATAATGAAGTTATCATTTATTTCCTTAATTCATGATAAATGTTTATTATTCATGCTAGAACTATATTAACCGGAAACGTAATATATGTGTGAATACATAGACAAAACATATAGTCCCTAGTATGCCTCTACTTCACTAGCTCGTTAATCAAAGATGGTTATGTTTCCTAACCATAGACATGTGTTGTCATTTGATGAACGAGATCACATTATTAGGAGAATGATGTGATGGACATGACCCATCCATTAGCTTAGCATTATGATCGTGTTAGTTTCATTGCTACTTCTTTCTTCATGACTTATACAAGTTCCTCAGACTATGAGATTATGCAACTCCCGAATACCGGAGGAACACTTTGTGTGCTACCAAACGTCACAACGTAAATGGGTGATTATAAAGGTGCTCTACAGGTGTCTCCGAAGGTGTTTGTTGAGTTGGCAGAGATCAAGATTAGGATTTGTCACTCCGTATTTCGGAGAGGTGTCTCTAGGCCCTCTCGGTAATACTCATCACTATAAGCCTTGCAAGCATTGTGACTAATGAGTTAGTTGCGAGATGAAGTATTACGCAATGAGTAAAGAGACTTGCCGGTAATGAGATTGAACTAGGTATGATGATACCGACGACCTTATCTCGGGCAAGTAACATACCGATGACAAAGGGAACAACGTATGTTGTTATGCGGTTTGACTGATAAAGACCTTCGTAGAATATGTAGGAACCAATATGAGCATCCAGGTTCCGCTATTGGTTATTGATTGGAGACGTGTCTCGGTCATGTCTACATAGTTCTCGAACTCATAGGGTCCGCACGTTTAACGTTCGATGACGATTGGTATTTTGAGTTTATGTGATATGATGTACCGAAGGTTATTTGGTGTCCCGGATGTGATCACGGACATGACGAGGAGTCTCGAAATGGTCGAGACATAAAGATTGGTATATTGGACGACTATGTTCAGACACCGGAAGTGTTCCGGAGAAGTTTCGGATAAAACTGGAGTGCCAGAGGGTTATCGGAAACCCCGGTGGAACTAATGGGCCTCGATGGGCCTTACTGGAAAGAGAGAGGGGCGGCCAGGGCAGGCCACGCGCCCCCTCCCCCTTGAGTCTGAATAGGACAAGGAAGGGGGGCCACCTTTCCTTCCCCCTCTCCCTCTCCTTCCTTCTTCCTCTCTCCCTTTAGGTGGAAACCTACTAGGACTTGGAGTCCTAGTAGGATTCCCCTCTTGGGGGCGCGCCAAGGAGGGTCGGCCAGCCTCCCCCCTTGCTCCTTTATATACGTGGGCAGGGGGGCACCCTAGAACACACAAGTTGATTGTTTAGCCGTGTGCGGTGCCCCCTCCACAGATTTCCACCTCGGTCATATCGTCGTAGTGCTTAGGTGAAGCCCTGCGCCGTAACTTCATCATCACCGTCACCACGCCGTCGTGCTGACGAAACTCTCTCTCGACCTCAGCTGGATCTAGAGTTCGTGGGACGTCATCGAGCTGAACGTGTGCAGATCGCGGAGGTGCCGTACCTTCGGTGCTAGGATCGGTCGGATCGTGAAGACGTACGACTACATCAACCGCGTTGTCATAACGCTTCCGCTTTCGGTCTATGAGGGTACGTAGACAACACTCTCCCCTCTCGTTGCTATGCATCACCTAGATAGATCTTGCGTGATCGTAGGAATTTTTTTTAAATTACCGCGTTCCCCAACAGTACAGACGTGGCATGAGGCACACATGGATTTCAAACAACTTGAGGGTCTTTTCCGTAAAAATCAACTGCCATGTGAGGGCTATGCTTGGACAGGATTGTACGTGTGACTGGAGATGTTACATATTTATGTATCCGGGTACCATATTGGAGCATTTCTCAACTTTGAGGGTGGTTGTTATACGCGCCGTTAAGTTAAAAGGACTGAACTTACAATTTTTTCACAATTTACCGTAAGCCCATCTGTTAGCGATTTCAGGTCCAATTTAGCTCTCAAGAAAGAGGCACATAGAGAATCGGAATTATCAAGGAGACGCCATGCTTGTTGAGCAGGTAATGCTAGAGGTGAACAATGAATATCCCGGAATCTCATACCTCCTTAATGTTTTGGAACAGGCATCTTTCACCAAGCCATCCAATGCATCTTTTTATGATTGTCCTCGTCTCCCCACCAAAATTGCGGCATCACGTCAATGATTTCTTTGCAAAAAAAATTTAGGAATTTTAAAGACGGACATGGCATAGGTGGGGATAACTTGTACAACAGATTTGGGCAAAATTCCCTTTCCTCCAGCGGGCAACAATTTTTCTGAGAAGTGATGGGATGGAACGACTGAGATGTAGAACAAAAAGAATCTTAATAAGAAGAAAATAAATGTCTGTTTAGCGTTGTCGTTTCTCAAAGATTTGTCGTTGCTAGCATTTTTGCTGGGTGGTAATGTTATCGACTGAAGTTCCTTGGCAAGGGGATGACAAACGAATGCATTTTGCTGATTTTTTTTTTTGAATTGTTTGAATTGCTTATCACATGTGTCACGTGGTCATTTAGCTGGCAATTTAGTTGCAACGTGAGATCAGTGGCAGCTTTTATAAGAAAGTATCTTTCTCTGAAGCAATTGTGACTGTTTTGAAGAAAATGCCACGTGTCTTTGAAGAAACAAAAACGTTTGCAAATGTCATCCCTCCAAGCGAACGTTCGCTGGCAAATGAGGTCCATTGCCGGGTAGCTGGTGACAAGTATACGGCCAATCAATCACTTCTTGGAAGTAGCCACTCGCCATCTTTTAGCACGAATTAATTACAAAATCTTGAGTTTCACGCACAAGATGATCTCCTCCTCCTCTCCAGCTCTCCAATACGTAGAATCTACCCCTAATTCCATGCGTGGTGCAGAAGGTAATTAATTGCGTATAGTTACGCAGCGGGCTGGCAAATACTCCCTCTGTCCGAAAATACTTGTCGAAGGAATGGATGTATTTAGACATATTCTAGTTTTAGATACATTCATTTTTATGCTTTTCTTCGACAAATATTTCCGGACGGAGGAAGTACTTAGGGAAACTCCCCTATTTATACTTCTTTCTCTACCCTACATAGCAACAGCAGCCGCAACCAATCCTTGGTAGTACCGGTAGTTGAGTTCCAGTAGGTCGCAAATGGCTGAGACGACGAGGGTATCTCGCGCTCTCCTGCTCGTCGGCGTCGTCCTCACGGCTCAGCTGTGCGCTTGCACGGCGTACGGCGGCGATGGGTTCAGCGTGGAGTTCATCCACCGCGACTCCGTCGGGTCGCCGTTCCACGACCCCTCGCTCACCGCGTACGGCCGCGTGGCCAAGGCGCTCGCGCGCTCCTACGCCCGCGCCGACGCACCGTCGGGCCACGGCGTCGTGTCCGAGATCACCTCCACGCCGTTCGAGTACCTGATGGCCTTGAACGTGGGCACGCCGCCCACCCGTCTGCTCGCCATCGCCGACACCGGAAGCGACCTCGTCTGGCTCAATTGCAGCAAGAAGGGGCCCCACGGTCCTGGCCCGGCGTTCGCCGGTGACGCGCCCTCGCCCCCACCCCCGCCGGGCGTCGTGTTCGACCCTTCCAAGTCCAAGACGTACAGCCCCGTGGGCTGCGACTCCGGCGCGTGCCGCGAGCTCCATGAAACCGTCTGCGTCGACTCCAAGTGCGCCTACTTCTACGGCTATGGCGGGGGCTCCACTACGAGCGGCCTCCTCTCCACCGAGACCTTCACCTTCGCCGACGACGCCCGAGGCAGCCGCGCGCGTGTGCCCAACGTCAACTTCGGCTGCGGCACGACCTTTGTGGGCAAGTTCATCGGGGACGGCCTCGTCGGCCTCGGCAACACCAACCTCTCCCTCGTCACGCAGCTCGGCGCGCACGCCTCGCTCGGCCGGAGGTTCTCCTACTGCCTCGTGTGACAGCGAGTTATTCTTGTCCTCTGTAATTTAGCTTGGGGTTTTCACTTGTGTAAAACTGTAACAAATAAAGCAGGGCATGTAGCATAGGTGTAGCTCATGTCCTGGGCACTGTTGACATGCTCTGCACACGTATAGCAGGCATGGGCAAGGTGATAGTGTCGTGCTGTACTGCATGACCTGGACACACGCAGTGAGCGTGAGGCTGTAAAGGAGAGAGCAGTGTGTAGCTTCTCCTCACTTCAGTCATAAACCAAAAAATAACAAAAACGAACTCAGCACAAAGTTAGTGCTGGGGGGAAACCATCGAGTACCTGGTGTGCATCCTTCTCCGGTTGATTTCCTGCTGCTGATTCTTCTCCGACGACCCAAGATCCGAGTCCCGTGTGTGTCCACCGTTAGAAAGGGAGACGAGCGAGACTTTGGGCCTGTCATTTGGTATCAGAGCCGAAGTTAGGAGCTAGGAGAAGGAGATGGCGCCGACGCCGCAGGAGGAGGCGGAAGCCGCCGAGGCGGAAGCCGCCAAGGCGTTGGCTGATGCGGGGAAGGGGGCTGCTGACAAGGCGGATGCGAAGACTGCCGGCAGCGAGCTGCTACCGTTGGCGGTGTCGGTAGCGCAGAGCGGGCGGCCGCGCGGGCCGCTCGTGTGGCCGCAGCTGACGAAGACGAACTACTCCATCTGGGTGATAAAGATGAGGGTGGCGATGCAGTCAGCGCGCATTTGGGAGGCGGTGGAGCGGACGGCCGTGGATTATGAGGTAGATCGAGAGGCCCTGTACGCCATCTACCAGAGCGTGCCGGATTCCTTCATGCCGTCCCTCGCTGGCAAGGACTCGGCAAAGGCGGCGTGGGAAACCATCCGCGCAGCGCACGTCGGTCACGACCGCGTGCAGCAGGCGAGCCTTCAGGCGATGAGGCTTGAGTTCGAGCAGCTCAAGATGGGTGACGCCGAGGCCGTCGACGACTTCGCAGCACGGCTGAACACCCTGGTCGCCAAGCTGCGGACACTTGGTGACATGGTCACTGAACTGCGGTCAGTTCAGAAATTTCTTCAGGCTGCTCCTGCAAGGTATATGCAAATTGTGACTTCAATAGAGCAATGTGTTCCGTTAAACACACTTTCTGTGGAGGACTTAATTGGGCGATACAAGGCATATGATGAGCGTGTTCGTATGAGATTTGGTGATCCACAAGAAGGGGAACACTTGATGTTCTCAAGGTCACAATGGCAGAAGTATGAGGAGAAGAAGAAAGGAGGTGATCGAGCTAGCAGTAGCTCAAGGAAGAACAGTGAACAGGGGAAGCCAAAAACTGAAGGGCAGTCCAGTGATTCACAGAAGAGCGACTGGAAATTTGACATTAGGAAAGTCAAATGCCACAACTGTGGTAGGAAAGGGCATTTTAAAAGAGATTGCACGCAGCCTAAGAAACAGAGAGCACTTCTTGCTCAGCAAGATGGGGGTGATGATGGCCCAGCCCTGCTTATGATGCAAACATGTTCTTTGTCACATGGAGAAGAAAAACATCAAAGTGAAGTTTTTCTGATTGAAGACAAGGTACAGCTCCAGGTCTGTAACGAAAACAGAGAAACTGGAAGTTGGTACCTAGACACAGGAGCAAGCAACCATATGTGTGGCTGTGAACAAAAATTCAGTAAAATTGATCCAAGTGTTACTGGAAGAGTAAAGTTTGGGGATGGATCGACAGTGAAAATACACGGCCTAGGTACTGTGCTCTTCCAATGCAAAAATGGGGAGCATAGGGCACTAACCAATGTGTATTTCATACCAGCTCTGAAGAGTAACATTATAAGTATTGGTCAATTGTCTGAACGTGGCTGCAAGATGATAATTGAGGATGATTATCTTCAGATCTTCGATACTGAGAGGAAGTTGTTGGCAAATGTGAAGCGAACACGGAATAGACTCTATATCCTAGATCTGATTATGGCTAAGCCCGTGTGTCTGAAAGCTAGTACTGGTGATGAAGCATGGAAGTGGCACGCGAGATATGGACACTTAAACTTCAAGGCACTTAGGGAGTTAGCAAGAAAAGGGATGGTAAAGGGGTTACCATGTATTGATCACATTGATCAAATCTGTGATGGATGCCTCATCAGCAAGCAGAGGCGTGCATCATTCCCAAAAGCAACTTCTTACAGAGCAAAGAAGCCTTTGGTGTTAGTTCATGGAGACTTGTGTGGCCCAATCTCACCAGCTACACCTGCAGGCAAAAGGTATTTCCTATTGCTTGTAGATGATCACAGCAGATACATGTGGGTAGTGCTCCTGAAGACGAAAGATCAAGCGCTAGATGCTTTCAAATTGATAAAAAACCAAGCAGAGAAACAAGCTGAATCAAGCCTCAAGTCATTGAGAACAGACAGGGGTGGGGAATTCAATTCCAAAGAGTTCAAGGCATATTGTGGGGAAAATGGAATCATTCATTATATGACAGCACCTTACTCACCTCAGCAGAATGGGGTTGTGGAGAGGAGAAATCAAACAGTGGTTAGCATGGCAAGAAGTTTATTAAAAAGCAAAAATGTACCTGGAAAGTTCTGGGGTGAAGCAGTGGCCACGGCTGTGTATTTATTGAACAGAGCGCCAACGAAAAGCTTGACCAATATTACACCTTATGAGGCCTGGAAAAACAAGAAGCCAAGCGTCCAGCACCTGAGAACATTTGGTTCAGTTGCTTATGCCAAGGTAACCAAACCACATCTGCCAAAGCTTGCTGATCGAAGTGTCAAAACGGTAATGCTTGGTTATGAAACTAATGCAAAAGCTTATCGACTGTATGATCCGGTCAACAAGCAGCTCCTAGTCTCACGTGATGTTATATTTGATGAAAATGCTCAGTGGGACTGGAGTTCTATGCAACAGCAAGAAGATGAAAGCTCAGATGCAGAGTTTGTTGTATTCTACCCTGAAGATGAAAATACTGAAACAAGGGAATTTTCAGAAGTGCCGAAACAGGGGGAGGAAGTGCATGGTGATGCTGATCTTGGCTCACCACACACACCTGCAGCTCAAACAACATCAGGAGAAGACACATTCTCAACCCCGCTTGCAGCACCAGCAAGAGGCGTTGGTAGTGTTGATGGGGATGAGACAGGAGCAGCAGCATCTGCAAGTGCTGGACCACAAGGCTATAGAAATCTGCAAGAATTGCTAGATCAGACTGAACCATATGAACTTATTGATTCAGATTTATGCATGTTGAGTGCAGAGGAGCCCTCGAATCTTGTTGAAGCAAGAAAGGAAGCATGTTGGTGCAGAGCAATGGATGAAGAGATAAACTCCATTGTCGAAAATGAAACTTGGATCATGGTAGATCCACCTAAGGATCAGAAGCCCATTGGTTTGAAATGGGTGTACAAAATAAAAAAGGATCCTTCAGGAGCAATAGTGAAACACAAAGCTCGTTTGGTTGCAAAAGGGTATGTCCAAAGACAAGGAATTGACTATGAAGAAGTATATGCCCCTGTAGCCCGGTTAGAGACTGTGAGGTTGCTCGTTGCTCTAGCTGCACAGGAGGAGTGGCAAGTTCACCATATGGATGTAAAATCTGCCTTCTTGAATGGGGAACTGTGTGAGGATGTCTATGTCATCCAACCTCCTGGGTATGAGAAAGAAGGCCAAGAGCATAGAGTGCTAAAATTGAAAAAAGCCCTATATGGGCTGAAACAAGCTCCACGAGCTTGGAACATCAAACTTGATGAAAGTCTCTTGTCACTTGGTTTTGCAAGATGTCCACTTGAGCATGGGGTCTATGTGAAGTGCTCAAGGGGGGCTCGGCTGATTGTGGGTGTGTATGTTGATGATCTGATCATTACGGGGTCCAGCCAAGATGAGATAGAAAAATTCAAGGACCAAATGATGGAACTCTTCAAAATGAGTGATTTAGGGTTGCTATCATATTACTTGGGCATTGAGGTAGCTCAAACCACAGAGGGGATTACAATCTGTCAGGCAAGTTATGCTGAGAAGATTTTGGAAAAGGCAGGCATGTCTGAGTGCAATCCCAGCCAAGTACCAATGGAGCCAAAAATCAAACTCTGTAAGTCAACAAAGGATCAAAAGGTTGATTCTACTTACTTCAGAAGTTTAGTTGGCAGTCTCAGGTACCTTGTAAACACAAGACCAGATTTGGCTTTTTCAGTGGGCATAGTTAGTCGCTTCATGGAAGAACCAACTGTGCATCACATGAATGCAATCAGGCAAATTCTGAGATACTTACGTGGTACTATAAACTATGGCTGCCACTACAGAAAAGGAGTGGAAGGAGAACCAAGACTTTTGGGTTATTCTGACAGTGATCTTGCTGGAGATATTGAAGACAGGAAGAGTACATCAGGGACAGTGTTCTTCTTGGGCTCAAACTTGGTCACTTGGGCATCTCAAAAACAGAAGGTTGTTGCTATATCATCATGTGAAGCTGAGTACATTGCTGCTGCCACAGCAGCATGTCAAGCAATTTGGTTGAGCAGATTGCTGGCAGGGTTGCAGGAGAAAGAAGAGCAAGTAGTGAAGCTGAAAGTTGACAATAAGTCAGCCATATCTTTGTGCAAAAACCCAGTGCTACATGATCGAAGCAAGCATATTGACATTAGATATCATTTCATTCGTGATTGTGTTGAAACAGGGAAGATCACGGTGGAACATGTGAGCACCGGGGACCAACTTGCAGATTTACTGACGAAGCCATTGCCGCGGGTCAAGTTCATTGAGCTGCGAGAGAGAATTGGCATTCGCTCGGTGAAGAACAGAGAACAAGCTTAAGGGGGAGACTGACAGCGAGTTATTCTTGTCCTCTGTAATTTAGCTTGGGGTTTTCACTTGTGTAAAACTGTAACAAATAAAGCAGGGCATGTAGCATAGGTGTAGCTCATGTCCTGGGCACTGTTGACATGCTCTGCACACGTATAGCAGGCATGGGCAAGGTGATAGTGTCGTGCTGTACTGCATGACCTGGACACACGCAGTGAGCGTGAGGCTGTAAAGGAGAGAGCAGTGTGTAGCTTCTCCTCACTTCAGTCATAAACCAAAAAATAACAAAAACGAACTCAGCACAAAGTTAGTGCTGGGGGGAAACCATCGAGTACCTGGTGTGCATCCTTCTCCGGTTGATTTCCTGCTGCTGATTCTTCTCCGACGACCCAAGATCCGAGTCCCGTGTGTGTCCACCGTTAGAAAGGGAGACGAGCGAGACTTTGGGCCTGTCATCGTGCCCTACTCCGTCAATGTCTCCTCCGTGCTCAACTTGGGCGCCCGCGCCACCGTGACGGAGTCGGGCGCGGCGACGACGCCGCTGATCCCGTCCAGAGTGAAGTCCTACTACACCATCGGCCTCCTGTCCGTCAAGGTGGGCAACGCAACCTACGCGGCGCCGCAGCAGTCCCCCGCCATCGTCGACTCCGGCACAACGCTGACGTTCCTCAGCAAGGCGCTGCTAGACCCACTGGTGAAGGAGCTGGCCGGTCGGATCAAGCTCCCGAAGGCCCCGCCGCCGGCGGACCTTCAGCTCCCGCTGTGCTACAACATCACCGGGCTAAAGGAGGGGCAGATCGCGGCGAAGATCCCTGACGTGAAGCTGGGGCTGGGCGGCGGTGCGGCAGTGACGCTCAAGGCGTTGAACACGTTCGCGGTGGTGCAGAAGGACACCTTGTGCTTGGCGATTGCGCCGTCGGCTCGGTCGTCGTTGATCGGGAACGTGGCGCAGCAGAACATGCACGTCGGGTACGACCTCGACAAGGGCACCGTCACCTTCGCGGCAGCCGACTGCGCGAGATCCTACTCTGCCCACCCACCGTCCCCGGCCCATGCCCACGCCCACGCACCCGCCCCAGCCACCTCCGGCTCTCTGTGTAGACGTGTAGCCATAAATCTGATCACCATGGTACGCATGCATCAAAGCATTCTTCTCCCGTGCTCAGTTGAGTTAATAAAAGCTCTTTTTTTTTATCGGATTTCTTTTGTTTGCGGGCTGGTCCAAACTCGTCCGTGGACAATGAAAAGTCTGGTGCTCATTTTGTTGAGTTAATAAAAGCGCTTTTTATCGGATTTGTTTTATTTGCGGGCTGGTCCAAACTCGTCCGTGGTCTGATGCTCATTTTGAGTTAGTAAAAGCGCTTTTTAACGGGAATTTTTTTTTGTTTGCAGGCTGGTCCAAAGTCAGCCGTGGACAATGATGTGAAAGCCAGATATCCAATCCTGTTCCTAAAACCGTCCATCCTTTTTTTTTAAGAGACAAGTTCACCTTCAAACCTGAACTAACCACTCAATTTGATTTATAACCTTTATCTTCAAAATTGATCCAAACCTCAATTAACCTGAATGTTCAAAAATCAACCCCGTTCTTGGTTTGGGCCGGTCAACGGGTTTTAACCACGCTGCCAATCAACTGGGCAGTGCCAATTCACCTTTGAAAAACTAGATGACCTGTTGCGTCAATGGCGCAAAGGGCGAGAGCAAGCCAAGTATTGAAAGAGTACACATAAAAATATTTAAAGACAGATTGAAACATATGAAAATAAAAAATTGTTACTGGCAATGCCATGATTTTCTCTAACAAGTGTAAACATATATAAATAGTCTTTTGAAAATATTAGTAGAACGGCAGTTTTTTTTTTGCGGGTGAGAGGGGCAGTTGATTACATATATAGAACAAGTGATCACAAGCTTGACAGTAATGAGGCCTAAAGTGTACATGCAGTATCATACACAAATGGAAATCTAAAGGCTATACATATCTTGCTTAGAGCAACGCCAAAAAGGCAAAGATACTGGATCGCTTGATACGAAACAAAAGATGGCTCTGTTGGTTACCATACTATCTTGTGTAGTCTTCAAGCGCTGCTCTGACTTCATGCCAATATAGTGTAGCCTCTCCGTCACTTCTTCAATGCTTGGATTAGCTACTACTTTAGTTCTTTCGATAAAACATTTTTTACACCAGTAGCAGCACCCCTAAGATTAGCAAGCTTCCAGCAAAAGGATCACATGAGAATCACATATCTGTATCCTATATGAAGAGAAACAGAAACACAACAAGATGACATAAATAAATAGAGGTATCAAAACTGTAATTGCTATAAGAACAGAAGCTTGATTGCATAGGGTTTCTTATTACTGTTTTGTTTTATGATTCCAGTTTCCATGGTGTTAGTAAGTGCATAGCAGCAACGCCGGCTAGTTAAGATCCCTATGACAGAGTCAAGCTAATCATTGGGAACCATGCAAGAGAAAAAAAGAATAAAGAGGACGGTAAATCCAATAGAAATACTAAGAGTAGTTGAAACACAAGAATTTATGGTAAGTTGGTGTGACCACCCGGTCATCATCTTTCACTTGCCAAACAAGGACACATGCGTGTGGAAGACCCCTCTTTTTGAACTCTGGTGTAGAGAACTGGAAAACAGGAGGGTAAATGAAAAACATGAAAAATAAGAAACGTGGGAGGAGAGAAAATGCATTGGGCATGGTACCCGGAACTACAGTCCCAAACATATTTCTGGTCTTGATCTTCTGTAGGTACTCAAGCAGTTTCATGTGATATACTCGAACAGTAATATCAGCCCTATTGACTATTTTTTGCCCGCGTTCAAGACTCCCATTATTTCAGGCCACTTTGGATTACACGTGAAGGTTGTGATTATATCAGGCGAGGCTTGGACATGGGAAATAGTCATCGCGGCGTGGAAGTTTTCAGTTATACAGCGACGCCCACCGGTATAGGATAACGGCATAATATTTTTCTTATGGACCTCGGCTTCATCAAGCTTACCAAGTCCAACAGCGTCAACAACAAGCTGGAGCTTTTTAGCGCTCATATCGTCCGGAAGCTTTTCAGAAAGGACCTTGATTGAGTAGTGAGAAGATCAGAAGGTAGTAAATCACCACAGTCCGCGTAGCAGCAACCAAATAACAAGATGAAGATGATAGGGCAGCAAGGAACCTGTGGTAAATGGAGGCACATGAATATTGTACATGCAGAAATAGCTGAAATGAAACAGGTTTTGCTATCTCAGGCACAACAGATACTGTAGTTGCTCAACATAATCTAATAAGCAAGAACAGAGTGGGATATAAACTTATTATGTTTTCTTTTTGCTTAGGCAAGAACAGACGTGAATATGACTAAAAACTGTTGTTTTTTCTATGTATGCGGAGGCAAAACCAAAGCAAGGTAAATAATAAGCTTTTGAAACTATATTTTTGGCTGCTGATAAGTGAAACCTGTGTATTTCTTTGTACCAAGCACACAAGTAAGACCAGAAAGAAAATAAAGGAAGAGGATCTTAGCAGGCCTTTTACAAAAACAAATCGACCTTCTCTGTGTTGAACATTAAATTCAGCTGGCAATTCTTGGCTTTGATTTCCAGGTGAGTCCCTATCGATATGCAAAGAAGGCGAGAAAGAACCTAGAATATTAACTGCAGCAGGGAATTAACAGGAAGAAACATCATGTTTGCCTTCAGAGGTAAACCGATGAAGGAGAAGGGCTTTTAGGTTAGCTAGCCCAGCAGTAAATAGAAGATATACGGAGGCGCACACAGTGTAACAGCAACGACAAGACATAGTTTAAACAGCATGGCTGAGCGGCATTTATAGTGAGTAGAGATTGTCATAAGGAAGGAGATAAGGCAGAAAGGGCCAAAGGCAATATTTACAATGATGGTTTGTTCGACAGGATAGAAGGCGTCCTGATTACGAACCGCATCAGCTGAATTCCCTATAGTATCACGGCTCAAGTACTCTCTCTCACTGGTAGGCACTAAAGATAGAACACACTCGTTTATTTTTTCAGCTACTTCGTTTGTTGGTGTTAGAATTGCTCTTTCTTTTAGATAATCAACGTCAGAATACCTAGTAGGAACATTTTTGTATACAGCCTGAAGACAGGAAATTAATGAACAACAACAAAATTCAGACAAACAAGCAGAAGCATTAAAGCAGTGCACAGGAGCATTAAAGCATATATTATGTTCAACATTGTGGAAATTGTGCATAAGGCCTAAAGACTGAATCAAATCAGCATTATTGGTCAACTCCTACTATTGGTATATTTTAAATTTTTCCGGTACATCTGGTCTCAGTATATACTAAAAGAACTGGTTCAAATAACTCCATATGAGCATTCTAGATCATCAAACCTTTTGAAATTTCTTTCTTGTCACATCTTTAATGACCAAGATCGAAGAAAAATAGACTGCACACAAACCATAGCAACAGCCAAAACTTAGTTTGGATCAGACAAATTATATTGAATGTTACGTGAGTTAGACTGACGAATAGAGATATGCTGAGAAAATGTTGAACCAAACCACGGACATCAAGACCATTTTTCTGAATAAAAAAGGGCAGCTATAATTGTCTGTGTTAAACAGAAACAATAATAGCTCAAATAAGCCGAGAAATAACATAAAACTCTTGGGGTAGCTCGTCCAAATGAAACTAAATTTCAACCATCGTTATTCAATTTCAAAGAAAACAGTGCATATTCAGTTACAAGTGGACTCGGCATGCATTGACTGAAAAATATAGAGTGAGCAAACAGCTGCTCTGCAGATCCTAGGATTTCAAGGAGCCGGTGGATTGCCGAACCGGTCCTTAGTTGTAATAGAATCAAAGCGAGACCAAATTAAACCATTGCCTCCATATAGTAAGTAGTACAGGATGGGGAAATCAGACATTATCCATAGCATCTAGATTCACCAATAGCTCAACCGACAAAGGATTTGCACAAAAACATAATCGAAGTGAAACCAAATGGAAAGACATTTTATTGAAAGCAGTAACACACACGGAATATCCGATTTCAGAGTAACAAACACTACTATAAACACCCAGGCACTGGCATGTTATCCTTTTAACATAGCTAGACCATACAGCTTCAAGCACGAAGAACTTAAGGCTAGAATGTAGCAGAAAATATGATTCAAGCACCTAAGAATAGCTTCATAATCCACTGAGCCACAACCCACGACAGTAAGACAAAGAACTAAGGTAGGAACTAACCCCAATAGGCACAAGTCTGCATCATATTTTGACCTGGTGTAGCAATCCCTACAATTAATTAGGCATGTGATTCACCAACTAATCCTTAAGCCAATGAACCACACAGGGACTAACCATAATGGCCACAAATCTATGTCATGCTTTAACCTAATGTAATCCAACAATTCCTGAAGGGAAAGACCTAAAACTGTACTAGCGCAAACCAACAGTCAGATCGGCGAAATATCTTAAACTAATAGAATCCAACAATAGACAGTTAAGAAAGGCAACAAAAAACTGTCACGAATCTCAGCATGCGACCGAGCCTCCCGCAAAGCAACAAGAAACCCGAGGATCCAAGCAGATCCCCTAATCCATCCAAAGAAATCCAAACATATCCAGGCTTGTGCATCCAATTTTTTTACTCGGATTCAAACAGATAACGCAGCTAAAAAAATACAATTACTTCACAAACATGGCATTGCAGATAACTAATTATACCTTAATTCATCCAAATATATAATCTACAGGGAAATTCATCCAAAAATATAATCTACAGGTAAATTCATCCAAAAATATAATCTACAGGGATTTTTTTTCACAATTACTTCACGAACATGGCTAGAAGATGAATGTTTACCTTAGAAGTACCTGAATAAATTACGAACCATGTACTAATTGGGGCCAGTTCTCTTACTGCTAGATGTTGGAAGTGCCAATGGCATACTCCTGCAAGAACGGATCACATCAGCTAAACATACATGGGTATACCTACTGGAAAGGAGAGGGAGGAAGGGACAGGTGACGGAGAGGAACCTGGAGGTGCAGGGGCACAAATCCTGCCTGGCCCTTCTCCTCCATCAAGGTCGCTGATGGACCGGTCAACGCCCCACAGGCTGCTGCTGCCCTTCCAGCTGCCGCCACTTGCCCATATCTACACTGCATATAACATGCCAAAATATGCAGTGCACGTCTCACACTGCAGGAACATAGCCCACTAAGGCAAACCGACCTTCGGACTTCTTCCTCCTAACAACATGGACGGTCATCGTCGTCCTGGCTTTCTTCTCATTCCTCGCGCCTTTGATCAGCTCGAAGACGCAGATATCCCCCTTGTGCAGTTTGTTGTTGCTGACGAACTTAGCCCAGGGTTGGCCCCTGAAGCCTCTGCTGGAGCTCCCCTGGTGGTAGTAGCTGACATGCCACCTCTCTTCTCTGTTTGGCCTGAGCAGCACAACCTCATGTGATCTCATGTGGAGATGTTCATCTACAAATTCACTGGGGATGACCTGCACAAGGCACAAGGAGAAATTAATGTTAGTTCCTAAATATAAGTCTTTTTAGAGCTTTCACTATAGACTACATACGAATGTATATAGACATATTTTAGAGTGTAGATTCACTCATTTTGCTCCGTATGTATGTAGTTCATATTGGAATCTCTAAAAAGACTTATATTTAGGAATGAATGGAGTACATGCTAGAGTTGACAAAGAATTACACAAGCTTGCTGGAAGTGTGTTAGATCGTTTTGATCAGTTTAAACTGACCAGAAAGTTGTCCTTGCGTTGCAGATGGGACCTCAGCAGAACCGTCATGAATGCTGGATTGCCCGGTTGGATTGAAGCCAGCCCGATTATTTCATGTTTTTCGTCGTCGAGTAGTCTGTTCGCGGCCCTTGAGTAGCAGTAGTAGAAGTCAGCACATGTGTCATCATCACTCTCCTCTTCCGCAGTTTCCTCATGCTTAACATCACATGATCTGCTACAGTTTGGTGATCCAGGAAGAAGCTCTTTCCCTGAAACAATGTGTACATGAGCTTAAATTTAGCATTTGGAAAAACCAGCAAAAGATAAATGTTGATCATGTGCATAGTTACATGGATCTGTGTTAGCTGACTACACCAAGATCTCAAGAAAGGGATATATTCAGAGATATCATCTCATGTGTTAGTCGAACCACATAATGCCTTACTTGGTTTGGTCCTGCTACTGAATTTCCTTAAAGTGGAGACATTCTGATGGGACTCAATCAACTGAGACGGCACACTTGTATCATCATAATCGTCGTATTGCTCAACCTGTTGACCCACCAAGATGTTTCTCGCAGCATACCAGCGCCAGCAAAGAGAGAAGACAGTTTCTCGCAGCCGGTCGCATCGAAGATGAGGACTTTAAAAGAGGAGTTGCCGCTGAATGTGAAGATCAGGAGGTCATTCTCCTGCAGTTCATGAGTCTTGACAAAAGATCAGGAGGTCATTCTCCTGCAGTTCATGAGTCTTGACAAAATCTCCCCATCCTGAACTGGAGAACAGGTCATTGGCAACCTTGGTAACACACACATGCCATGTTTCACCGCTTGATGCTTTCAGGTCAAATCCCTGTGGGCTCTGCATCTGCCTGATGAAATTGCTCGCAAACTTGTCCGGTATGCGCTAAGATGGAGAAGCATAAATTGTACAAATAACTCACATGGTTTTTAAGGGAATATTACAGTCCTTTGAGAGAGGTGCATCGATGCATCTTCTATGGATAAACTAACAAAACAGTAAGACTTGTTTATGATCTCGACAAAACATACATGGGTATACCTACTGGAAAGGAGAGGGAGGAAGGGATAGGTGACGGAGAGGAACCTGAAGGTGCAGGGGCACGAATCCTGCCTGGCCCTTCTCCTCCGTCAAGGTCGCTGCTGGACCGGTCGACGCCCCTCAGTCTGCTGCTGCCCTTCCAGCTGCCGCCATGCCCGCCAGATCCCCTCTCCTCCATCAAGGTCGCTGCCCGACCGGTCGGCCGCCACGCCCGCCAGACCCCCGCTGGCCGCCACCATCGCCTGCATCCAGGCCGCCAACAGCAGCTCGACCATGGTTTGGGCATCCTCCTTCACTCCATAGGCGTCGTCCACCGCCGCGAGGAGGAGGAGGCGGGGGAGCCCGTCCCGCGCGAACCCAGAGCAGGCAGTGGAGATCGGGTTCGCCCGCGAAGCGCGTGGCCACGACGGCCTGCGCGCGAGCGATGGGACGGCGAGGAGGAGGAAGAGGCGACGTGGTGGAGGAGCAGCAGTCGTCGGCGTGGGCTCCTAGGGCGCAGAAGGAGGAGGAGGAGGAGGTGGGAGGGAGCGCGGCGCCGGATGAGGGAGGGAGGAGCGAGGGGCGTGGGGGCTGTGGATCGGGGCTTGGGGCTAGGGTTCACACTTTCTCCCGCTTGTGCCTTCGAAGTAAGAGTATCGATCACATAGACACACATTAATCGGTATTTTGTCTCTTGAAGAGTTTAAATAGCTATGCCTACAAGTTGTAAGAAATCCAAAGCAATAGTAATATGGTGAAAACGAGCATAAAAGTAAAATACCAACATGGAACTTAGTAACAAGGAACGTAAAGTAGGAATGTGAAATCAATTAGACTATACCATTCCCAGGGAGTCTGGATTCCCCGCTACCTTGTATCTATGTGCCTAAACGCAATGCTACGTCGAATTAATAAGCCACTTTACATATTTTTATTTGTGGGCAGAGCTGGTACAGATATATGCATACACACGACAACCCCGTATCACATACGCCACCACCGTTCTTCCCCACTGTGGTTACCAAATGCTGAAAAAGGTCCCTGTGGACACAACCTATAGGTGGTCTCTGTTTACCATCTGCTGCAACGATCCGGGACTAAGGGTGATAGGCCCTATCATGTACCTGCCTCCGCGACCAGCCGATTCGCCAACAGTAATAACCTTCCATCCAAAATTAGCTTATGTTGGATGGTCGACTTCAGTCAACATCAAGAAAACTATTAACATAAACATGCAAAGAGGATATTAAATCCTAGTACCAAATGATCTATTGCACACTAGGGTTCCTCCATATCCCCAAGAACTATAAGGACTACTCACACGTCAAGGGCACAAAAAGGGTCGAGTGAATCATAATGAACGAGGTGATTCCACACAAGTAACACAAGATTTAATCCAATAACTAATGCATTGCAAATGGATGGGGTGGGATGATGATGATGATATGGGTGATGATGATGAAGCCCTTCTCAATGCAAAGTAGCGGTAGCGAAATCTTGGATCAGTCCCCCTTCGGAAGCCTCCGGAGGCTAGGTTCTCTCTTCTGGATGTGTTTTCTCTCCCCATGTGTCTTTGATCCCCAATCCTATTCCACGGGGTGGAAGTAATAGACGATGGTGTGGCTATGACACCTCATACAACCGCCCATACGAGCGGGCACGCTCGTATGGAAGACCGTCTTTTACTCGGAGGCACCGCAGGGACTCCTCCTTTAATCCCCTTACTTTATTCTTTTATGGTAGTTGATTATCATATAAAATAATGTGATTCCACCACACCTGAACTAGTTTGTCTGGCATGAAGTCATCACCGGAATCGTAATCATCATCGGCGCCCTTTGATGATGCAACATTCTTACCTGATCTACTACTCGTTTGCATCACCATTGGATTTGTTTTGAGCTCGTTTACTTGGCATGCTGTCATCCTCTTCGGCGTTCACTTTCGTAGAGCTTGCGCCACCCCATGCTGATGCACATGGCCCTTGAACCTGTCATGAACTCATTTTCGTGCCATGAAGTCACCATCATCGTCCTTCAATTTCTTAGAGCTCACGACTCCCTTAGTTGTTGATCAACACTCTGTCCCGATCCACTACTTTTTGAGCTTGTGTCACCCGTGGATAATCCGCCCACAGTTTCTTCATCCACTCAAAGTTAAAGTTCTCCTTGTTCAACAAATTTGCGTATTCAGGGTTACACTGGACATTATAAATAGTAACAAGAACAAAATTAGAACTACAATACTAACGGCTAACTAGATGGAATTTGAAGCATTATCTTAATGTGGTCCTTGTATTGCTTCTGAGGAAAAAAAAATGGATGGTCGGGAAGAACAAGTAACTCATAAATGTGTGAGTTCAGCAATCATGTCCCACCTTCGACGCAACCTCAAAATTTCTTGTCGAATTTCCTCTCAGTCCTTTCCGAGAGCTTCTCAGGGGGCCTGGGTTTATAAGAACACTTGCCCAACTCCATCAGGTGGCTCTAACTACTAACTAATTCATCAAAAGGGACACCTGGACCCCCCCCCCCCAATTACCCATCTTCATTTTTCGGCACTGGACAAAAGCAAATGTGACATTGAAGTAAAACGGTGTGAGGGGTCACCAAACATGACTGAAGAAATGGCTAAGGAATGTTGTAGAACACAGCACGCACGAGAAGGGTTTATAGAATGAGTGAGGCAAGAGAAGGGCTAGAGAGGGATGGTGTGAAGAAAAAGCGCAGGAGAGGTGATGGAAGGAAGAAAAGGCACAGGGAAGGTGATGGTGGAAAGGAAAAGTGAGGGAGAGGAATGGTAGGAAGGGAAAGGAAGTGAGAGGAACGGAAGGGAAAGGGCGTGAGAGGGAATGACGAAGGGCGATAAGCAGGAAAAAAACTTTTCATCCATGACAAAAAAGAAGAGCAACTCTTGGTTCTCCCTATGAACGACATGCAACTTCATTCGGCAGTTACGCGTAGAGGTGGGCCTAGAAGCCCTCTTCGGCCTAAGAGGGGCGTAAGAGATGATTTTCGGCCCGAGCTTCCACGAAGAGTCCATATTCGGCCCCTGTACACGGATGATAACTGGCTCTTTGGCCTGGCCGCAAACAAAGATCACCTACTCTTCGGCCCACACGCGGCCGGCGGGGTCATAGAAATGCAATTTCTGAGATCGATACTTTAGTTTTGAGCCTCGCAAAAAAAAGGATACTATAGTTTTGAGATTTCGTAAAAAATAAATAAAATATATATACTTTTGAGGCAATGGCTTGGAGAAGCTCTACGCCTAGTTCAATTTGCTTGCCTTGTCTGTTAATGTCCTAACAGAACTACTTTCATTTACCTCCAAATTCTGTTCTTGGAAAAGCTAAGACTAGAAGGGCGAAACCACTTCTCTCCCTCACGCAATGCCCAACTTGCATTTCCCTCCAAAATCTTCTCAAACAAATTAATCAATTGTGCGGTAGTTCATCATGATCACATAACACGCAACACATCTGTCATCGTGTCAGCTAAATTCTGTTCCAACAGATTAATGAATTGCTCACCAGTTTATCATCATCATCATCATCATCATCATCACATAACCCATAACACATCCGTCATCTTGTCAGCTAAATTCCGTTCAAACAAACTAATCAACTGCGCTCCAGTTCATCACCATAATCGCAGACCTGCGGCTTCATGCCGCTGCTCCCCATCGAAGTGATGAAGGATCAGTGCTGCCAGGAGCTGGCCGCCATCTCGTGGAACTGCCGCTGCGAGGGGCTGCGCGTCTTCATCGACCGGGCGTTCCCTCCCAGCCAAAGCCAAGGCGGTGGCCCCCCGCAGCCGCCGCTGGCACCTAGGTGCCCGACGGAGGTGAAGAGGGACTTCGCCAGAACGCTCGCCCTGCCGGGGCAGTGCAACCTGCCCACCATCCATGGCGGCCCCTACTGCGTCTTCCCATGAACGCTGGCTTGTGCATGAAAACATCGTGTGAATGAATAAGCAGCATGGCACATCCGTGGATGGGTGACATGCTGACATGCATAAGTGCGCAATAAAGACTTGAAGTTTCGTTTCCAGTCTTATTTTTCTTAAGGATGCTTGGTGATTTTCCAACTTCATTGGAGCTAGCTAGGCCTCATCTCATATTAGTTACTCCCTCCATTCTGATTTACTCGTCGTGGTTTTAGTTCAAATTTGAACTAAAACCACGACGAGTAAATCGGAACGGAGGGAGTACAAGTCACGACTCGTGAGCCTCGGATGCCTTGTTCCTCCACTCGTTTGCCATGTTTGAAGCCAAGATTATTAGTTGATTTTTGTAGGCCACCCATGTCCACCAGTTCAGCTGCACGAACCATGCACGTCTTGAGTCGCCAAGAATCTCTTCTCTGAGAAAGGAATGCAAAATAACTTATCCGAATTCTGTTTCACCAAGCATTTGTATTGACACAATGGAGATCTCATAAATCTGTGGCACCTGCGAGATACTCCATACCCAAAGACGGAGCGGAAACGCGGACTAAGCGTAGCTTAGATGGTAGGTTCCTTATAATGGAACCAACCCACGATGATTCAAGTCCTAACTTGTCACCGGTGGACGCATTCGATGTGCGTTCAATGGGAGGAGATATTCCCGTCAACTACGAAGTCATCTGTAGATACTTCGTCAATGTCAAGATGATGTGTCGACTCAGTATCTCGAAGGTGCTCACTGGCTCTGTTCCATGTGAGAAAAAGCACACGCAGCGATGTACTAACCGAGACGACTGTGTTTGACATGTTTTGCGCACAAGAGTGATTTTTCTTCCGGTAGGGGATATCTCATGCATAGATCCATCGTTTGTGGTTGATCTGAGATTCGTGCTACTGTTTTTGTTGTTATCAAAATGTATCTTCTTTCAGAATGTTTCGTTCTGTGTTTCCCTGTTTCAAAGTGTATCACCATGTTCCCCGCAAAAAAAAAAGTGTATCACCATGTTTCATTGTATAACAACAAAAATAATACACTTTTTCGGATCAGATTTACTGATATACTATGATACACAATGAAACGAGAGAGAAAACTTAACACTCAATATGTCCCATAATACATCGCACGTCAATTTTTGTGGAAGTTGATCTTCATAAACTTTGACCAAGTTTATTAAGAAAGTTATCTATGTCTACAATACCAAGTATATACCATATAAAATATATTTCATGATGCATCTAATGATGTTGATTCTGTATACTAGATGTTGACAAGTTTTCTACAAACTTGGTCAAATTTACATGTTTTGACTTTGAACAAATTCAATATGCAGGTATGGGACGGAGGGAGTATAACACTTTAAAAACGAGAAATTTCAAAAATAGTCAAAATAGCACGGAACTCAAAGGAATCATGGACGGAGGATCCATGCACATGATATAGAAAGGACGTCGATAACACCCGAATATTCGGTCTCGGAGCTCCCCATACCGAACGAGACGTTCGGGAGGGACCATTGATAAACACGAACGATCTCGTTCGCCCCAAGGAGTCCACACCGAACGATTACTTCCCCTGGCCCAATAGGCACGAATCCAGACATCCCAAAAGAATAAAAAAAGGCCACAACAAAAAGTCAAAAAAGTCCAACAAACATGAATTCGGCCTGGCTTCATGATTCATGGCAAAAAACCTGGAGAAAAAAATTGTGTCATGACTTCGAAAAGGGACACAGCAAAAAAATCCAACAGATACGAATTCAGCCTTCTTCATGGTTCATGGCAAAAACTGGAGAAAAAATTGAGCCATGACGGGCAAAGCTAGAGTTCGTATGTACTGACATGGCAAATATTACAAAATTTGCACTATGAGTACTTGCAGGAGGACAAAATGGCAATGTAAAATTAGGGAATCTACTAGAAAAATTCATTCATGACTCATGGCAAAGCTAGAGTTGTTATGTATTTGCATGGCAAAGATTACATAATTTTGCCCTACATACTACTTGCAGGAGGACAAATGGACATGTTAAATTAGGAGATGCGCTAAAAAAGTTAAGAATTTGCGATGTTCCACATTATGTCATGTTCTACTCAATTTGCCGTCTCTCGACATTTTCAATAAACTTGCCATGTTCTCATGGCAGCTAGCAGAAGAGCATCTAGAGATTTATGTATGCATCATTACAAAAGGTTGTGTAATTTTATGAAGCCATGATTCAAACAAATATCAAAATTGACATGGTAAAAAAATGGAATAAATTTTCCATGATATAGTAACTTAATTTGCCATGATGTGTGAACTAAATTTGCCATGATTTGAAAAGCAAAAATGCCATGGTCCATAAAAATAAATTTTTTCATGGTCCATTAACTTCATTTGCCATGATGTGTGAATTGCCATGGTCCATAATTTTTCTTTTGTCATGGTAGAGAATGAAAAAAATGACATGCTGTACTCAATTTGCCACCTTCGATATTTTTAACAAATATGTCATGTTGTACTCGTGAGTCCAAAATGTAAGTACACTAAAATAGTGTGGGAAATCTACTAAAAGTTCTTCAATAATTTGCCATGTTCTGCACCAAAAAAATGTATGTTATGTCATACTCAAATTTGCCATCTTCGACATTTTCTACAAAAATTGCCATGTTCCCATGACAGCTAGCAGAAGTTCATCTAGAGATTTATTTCATGCATCAGCTTATATTAGAAGTAAAATTTGCCATGGCAGAAATAGAGTAAAAATTGCCATGGCAAAAAAAGTAAAAAATGCGTGTCATTAAAAGTAAAAATTGCCATGGCAAAAAAGAGTAAAACTTGCCATGGCAAAATAAAGTAAAAATTGCCATGGCAAAGAAAGATTAAAATTTTGACATGGCAAAATGATGTAAAATTTACCATGTCATTTAAAGTAAAATTGTCATGGCAAAAAAAGAGTAAAACTTGCCATGGCAAAGTAAAGGAAAAACTGCCATAAAAATAAAGAGTATAAATTGCCATGGCAATAATGTTTAAAATTTGCCATGGCGATTTTGGTAAAATTGTCATGTCAATAAGGGTATATCTGCCATGGAAAATAGAAAGGTTAAAAGTTGCCATGCCCAATAAACTAAAAAGTTGATATGATGTATTAAAGGTGGACGTGACGGAAAACATCTTAATTAGCCATGGAAAACAACACATCTTAAGTTGTCATGGAAAAATGTATATTTAACTTCCCATGGCAAAAACACCGTAAAATTCAATGATCACCTCATTGCCATATGACCATATGACACATAGTTACTAAAAAGACCTACATTTGCCGTATGACCATTAGAAAATAATAAATCTGAGATGGGTCATGATGTTAGCAAAAGAACTATCAAAAATTTGTCATGTGAATGAATTAACAATTATAAATTTGCCATGGCGTTAGAATTTATAATAATCGAAGAAATTGCCATGCTTTGTTAAACATCATGATAAGAAAATTGAAATGGTAGACAGATTAGCCGCTAGTTGAAACCTAGAAATGAACAACAAAGGGGAATCTTGGATCTAGTGATTTTGCATGAATTAAGTTGCACAATAGAAACAGGTTGCATAGAGGAACAAATAGAAACTACTTCTATGAAAGAGCAGCACGTTTCTGAACATTGGGTTCTCACCCTGCAGGCAGCTCGTCGCCGGCATGTCCATGTGAGCTCGCCGACCTCAAGGCGGGTGCTAGAGCACCGCCGCCCCTTTCTCCCCCACCACCGGCACCATGCGAGCGTTATATGCAGCGAACTTGCCACCGCCCGCGGGCCACAGCACCTCCGATCCCCTGAATCTGGCGTCGCGACTTGCACTTCCTGCCGCTCGTCCACCGCAGCTCCCCCTGCCCTGCCGACGCTGCCCCTCCTTCCCCGCAGCATCTCGCTGCTCAAGGGGCTTAAGCCCGCAGAGGAGATGAGGCGGGAGGATGCTTCTTGTCTCCAGCGTCGACGAGCCTCCACCGGAGGCTAGCGGGCATGGGATCCGGCGCGTGAGAAGAAGAGCCATGGCCACTTGCAGCTCCTCCATAGCCTCCAGTTCCCTCAGCGACCGCCCCTCGCCCCACCACTGGTAGCTCGGCAGCCTCCATGGCGCCCTCCCTCGGGTGTTGTGACTCGAAAACCTTCATGGCGGACCGCTTGGTCGGATGCAAGGCATATGGAGGCGTGGGCGCGGGATCCGGTCGGAGATGTGCGGCGCCTGCGAGATCCGAGCCGGGGTGTGCAGCGCAAATGGGGATCGATGCCATGGTTGCTGTACAGAGAGGACGAGAGTTGAGAGAAGGAAATGATGGTGGATGAAGGAAGGGGAAGGAGAAGGGGATGAAGGAAGTGCGAGGCGCGGCTCGGCTCAGCTCAACGGATCCTCGCCGGAGGAGCGCGGGCAAGGAGGCGGCAGCAGCATCATGGAGAGAGTGGCACGACCGCATCGTGTATGGACAAGGTTGGGGATGACTGCGTCGTTCGTTCGATTAATACGAAAACGCAAACGAGTGGGAAAAAAAGATGACGTGGCTGACTCCCTGCTCTAAGATGCGTGCTACGAATCAAACGGCTCATGGCGCGTTCGGGCTGACATCCAAAAATACAGGTCGTTCAGCGGTTATCGTTTCCGTATAGAATTGCTTTTCTCATTTGCGCAACCCTCTTTTCTACTTGGACCTATCGATGTGGGAGGTACTCCCTCCATCCCATAATATAAAAACATTTTTAACACTAGTAGTGTCAAAAAACGTTCTTATATTATGGGACGGAGGGAGTACATATGATGAACAGCAGGAGGATCCCAGCATTCAGCGTGCATTTGTGTTGCCTTTTAGTGAAAAGCAAGGTTAGGCTGCAGCCTGTAAGAAAAGAGCTAACTGTAATACTTCGGCCTTAACCCATAGATCTGCCTCTTTGTTGATGTTGAAGAAGATCATGGTTGGCATTGTAGACTTGTTCTAAAAAAAACTCTAGCATTACACTCTTTCTAAATTGCCCGCAAGTCCAACATGAGGATGGATGCAGTGGCCTTGGACATAGATCCATTCGCCAGGTGAGCGCATCCCACCAATCATGGATGGAATCGAAAGCATGCCAAGAAAGGGGATCGGATCATGTCTTCCAAGCCCAAGTTTGATCATCCTCCAAATCCTCCCAGAGTAGTGAAATTTGAAAAGGAGGTGGGTCGCCGTCTCTAGTTTTCGCTGGCAAAGCTGACAAGCACCACAAGGCCATCCAAGACGGGCACAACGGTCAGCAGTCCAATTTTGGTTTTGATAGATCAGTCATGCGAAAAGCTTGCATTTAAGAGGTGCCCAAGGCATCTAAATTGACGGTATAGCTTTTCTGACTAGCAACCCCTGTCCTTCTCCTTTTTTCTAAAGACACGGCAGAATCGTTAAACGGTACATCAAAAGTGTGAAGTTGATTGTAGGATCATTTATCATTTCCAAAATAAATACTAGTTAGGGTTTCCAATTTTTCTCCCAATGTATCCATAAATGAGACATTTG
>NC_041386.1:662060796-662061794 GCF_002162155.2 Triticum dicoccoides | reverse complement strand
ACGAATAAATGGTATATTTCCAAATTCTCTTGAGGGGATCAATATTGAGGTGGACACGTGGCCGTTTCCAACTAGTTGTGTATGCCGAGGGTAGCTCTCGGGAAAGCTGGCGCTCAGCTTACTGTGATGGACCCACACTTCAGGTGCTTGACACGTGTCTATTTCCTATTGGCTGGCTTTACCGAGTGTGGCTCTTGGCAACACTAGCACTCCGCATACAATGTGGGACCCATTGTCATGTGCTTGAAACGTGGTTGTTTCCTATTGGCTCGCCTTGCCGAATGTCGCTCTCATCAAAGCTGCGCCACGTGGAAACCTCCGTTTCCATCTGCTGTCCATGAGTTGCTTTATTTTGCCGATGATTACGGTTTGACACTTGGCAAAGAGTTTGCCAAGTTCCCATGTTTTGGCTCTCGGCAAATTTCTGTTTGCCGGAGAGGGGTACGCCGAGTGGCCTTTGCCGAGTGGTACTGTCGGCAAAGTCTTTGTCGAGGGTTTTTGGCCCTTTGCCGAGTGTTCCGGGCACTCGGCGTGCGTGTTGATTCCAGTAGTGAATGTGATATATAGGGCACCCGCAAACACTCCGCCTAAACAAAGTAATGCCTCTATGGAGCCTCTGTAACTCCGGAAAATTGGGCTTGGTACTCGGATGCGACGAAGTAGGTGAGTAGCACGATTTGGTTGTGAGCTTCCAAACCACTGAGTCCTCCACACCCTCATGTTGGTTAATGTACTGTAGAAGTCCCCAAGGAGGTTGATGCGGTCATGCTGGCTGAACTGTAAATTTGGTTAACCTAATTGTTGTTGAAAAGATCAAGCTTAACAATGATCTTTTTCAAAGAAACATGAATAAGAAGGGCAGTGTGCTTGTGGCAAAGGCCATCAAGCCATGGCGAGTCCTAAAATTCACCTTCTCGCCATCACCGGCAGTGACTACTGTTAGAGCATGGAAGGGAATCTTACCGCTTCCGCCAATATTAGCAACAATCATTAGTTGT
>NC_041386.1:662044993-662060647 GCF_002162155.2 Triticum dicoccoides | reverse complement strand
GGCAAACTCTCCCTTCCAGGCTTCACCATCCAGCCCATGGATTCGCCTCCCCTCTGCCTACCCATCTGGTGGCCGGTTGCAGGGAGGGGAATCCTGGTACCTCTACTCTGGTTATTAGTTTAGGTTAGGGTTTTTTAGTCCTCACTGGCGCGGCGCTCAGGCAGATCGCGGCGATTTTTCTTCAAGATTGTCTTTCAGGCTTCGATTCTCCTCGATTTCGTTTGTCTGAACATAGTCGATGGAGCTCCGGCGTAGGTTCCTACCGTCTCCTCAAGGCGGTGAGGTTAGAGTTTCTCGTTGTGTGGCGAGATTTGGTCTCAGGTGTTTCAGGTATATGCAAGTGTTCAACAGCGACAACTGCGGCTCCAGCGCGGTGGTCCTTAGGGACACGTGCATGAAGACTTTCCAGTTGTCATCGACATGGCCAAGGCGGCTCTGGTAAGGGAGCGGCGATAGCGGCACATCGGCCCCTCGTTCTGGCGGCAATAGTGGTCATTTGGTGCTCTCAGAATCTCAATGACAAGTGATGCGTATGTAGTACGCCACTTGTCAGCACTTGAGAAGGTGGGGAGTAAACTTTGCAAGTGGTAACCCTTAACTAGTCTGAGATGCTATATGGGTCATGGCCCATTAGCGAGCCAGCTGGCATTACACAATTTCTTCGGTTTACTTGGTTTATCTTTGTATTTCCTTTTCATTTTTGTTCGACGCATGTCTATTTTTCTCACACACAATGTATGTTTTTTTTATACATCAAGAACATTTTTTATACTTGTCTAACATTTTTCAAATACACCATTAATATTTTCTTAAATGTATGTATGCTTTTTATGTCCAGATTTTCCGTATACATCAAGAAAAAATTATACATGTTTTATAGTTTTTATATACGTGATTAACATTTGTATACGTTTTTTCTAAATGAAGCTCACAAAATATACACATGCTTTTAAGTTTTCTATGTCTACGTTTTTTCTTATAGGTTGTACATTTTTCTTATGCATATGAAACATTATTTTCATACATTTTTCAAATACACAACTAAAAATATGTTTTCCATGTCTACATATTTCATACACATCCGGAACAGATTTTTATACATGTATAAGATTTTCTAAATGCATGATTAACATTTGTTATAAATATATGTTTTAATGTTTAGTTCGCATATAGGTTTTACATTTTGTGTATACATATGAAATATTACTTTTATACATATTTAATACTTTTCAAATACACGCTGAACATTTTCTTCAGACTATATGTTTTTTATGGCTACTTTTTACATATATATTGTATACTTTCCTAATAGGCAAGGAACATCTTTTATACATGTTTAAAAAAACTCACAAACAATGATAACTTTTTTAAAAAATACAAGTTTTTATGTCTAATTTTTTCTTAAACAATACACATTTTTGGTGTACATCTGATATATTCATTTAACATTCTTTCAATATGTGTTAAACAATTTTTGAAAACATGGTTTGAACATTGTTTATGAATAAATACGTCCTAAAACTGAAATATGCGTCGAATTTTTTTATCAAATACTATATACAAATTTTTAAAGTTGCACAAAACAAATTGTTAACACTTCATTTTTTTTCAAAACTTTGTAATTGTGTGTAAAATATATGTCTTTCGAATTTTTTAAAAACATATAAAAAAGGGGAAATGAAAAAAACAATAAGACAGCGATAGAAATAAACAGAGTGAAAAAATGCACAAACATCTTCCACGCGATGCTGGCTTCCGTCTCGCTACAAGTGAGACATAGACTGGTGCATCTTCCATACGGTTTTTGAAAGGTTCCATTCGGTTATCTTTTTTTTACGTGTCTTTCACAGGTTTATCTGGGTTTTCATTTTTTTTCCTACTTTTTTTAATTCTTCTTTTTCAAATACATGTCGATTAACTGCAGACTCCAATTAAACAACATGTTGAACTCTTTCCAAATACATGCCGAATAATTTACAAACCCACGTTGAACCCTTTTTTCATACACACATTGACTATATTTTTTCACTACACGTTGAATTTTTCTGCTTGCATGGTCAAAGTTTAACAAATAGAATGAGAATATTCATTTAATATATGGTGATTGGTGAAAAAAAGTGTACTTGACCAACATTTTTCTCAAAAATTGCCTCATTGTTCTTTTTTTTAAACGTAAACATTTTCAAGTATCGCCATGAGCAATTTCGTAAATATGCTAACATTTTTTAAATTTCATGAATACTTTCTAGTATTTTGATGAACAATTATGTAAAAAATGCGAATATTTTTTAAATGGCACATATTTATTTAAACATTTACTAAAACATATTTTAAAATTCACAAAATGAAATTGAGTTACACATAAGATAGCTTTTATAATGTGTATGTTGACAATCGTAAAGAATGAGACAAGATTTTTTTTTAAGAACATTACAGCGTTGGGAGGAGAGGGCATGGCATTCATCATTTTACAAAAGAAAAAGGAGGAGGGGCAGCAGGCAAGCGACAAGCGTAGCTAGGCGTGGTTCAAGGGAAGCCGAATAGCTGAGGCGAGCAATAGCGTTTTCTGCAAGCGACCTGAAGACCTGGTTTAGAGCAAGCAAATGTAAGCACTAGGCTTTGCTTTATTTTCGTGACCGGGTAGGGCTACATTACTTAAGTCCAACGAGTCGTGGTTTCCACTATTTACCTCTTTTGTTTTTTCCAGGGTTTTTTTTTGTTCTCTTTAATTTCTTTTCTTTTTTCTTCTCCATTTTTCATTCATTATTTTTTTTTGTATTTTGTCTCCACTATTTTATTCTTCATTATCTTTTTTCTTTGGTTTATTTTGTTTCTTTATTCAGTTTTCCTTGCTCTTCGATTATTATTCTATGTCTTTCTATATCTCATAAACATTTTTTCATACACATCTTATATATTTCAAATACAAATTAAACATTTTTGTAATACATAGCCAGCAATTTTTCTACACACATTTTTAACATTTTTCAAATGATTGATTAACATTTTGTGATTATAAAATTAACATTTATTGAACAAATGGTCAACATATATCTATATATTTTTAACATTTTTAAAATGCTTGACTAACAGTTTTCAAATAAAACATTAAAAAAATACATGGTCAATGTTTTTCCTATACACATTTCATGTTTTCCACACATTTGATCAATATTTTTCAAACACTTGTCCACATTTTCATAAATGCTTGATTAACATTTAATATACATGAATAAAAAGTTCCATTATTTTTTAGTACATGGTAAACATTTTCTTTCTATACACATTTAGCATTTTTCAAATAGTTGTTCAACATTTTTTTCAAATGCTTGATTAGCATTTTTATATACATGGTCAAATGTCTTCAACTTTTTTAATACATGGTCAGCATTTACATTAATGATTTCCCAACTACTTGACTGACAATTTTCAAATACTTGTTCAACATTTTGTTTACAAAATGCTTAATTTGCATTTTTATAAACAAGATCCAATTTTTTATCATTTTTTAATACATGATAAAATAATTCTCTTTTTTACATTCAACATTTTTCAGAACTCTTGATTAAAATTCTTCAAGTAAAAAAAATTGAAATACTTATTCAACATTTTTCAAATGTTCTTTCTAGAGTTTTTTTATATATCTATTTATCGTATTTTAAAGTATAAACAAAAGAAGAAATATAAAGCAGAAAAAAAACAGAAAACAAAAAAAATAAAAAAGAGGGTATGGCCTACTGAGCACGTAACCAGCCCATCTCTGTCGCCCGTAAGCCAGTTCGAAGCTGGACTGCTCAAGGCGAGACATAGGCGTGAGGGAAACGTACAACCGCAGTCCCTTCGCGCGCCCTGTCGCCAGGTGGAACGCCCCCTGCTTTTTGTTTCCTTTTTTCTTTTCTTTTTTTCCTTTTTAAAAATAATTCGGTATTTCTAAACAGGTACAAATTTCTCTATGTTTGTGAAGTTTGAAACATGTCCAAGAAACCATAAAATAATCGTGAGTTCATAAAAAAGATGATCACATATTCAAAATGGTTATGATTTTGAACATTGTTTGCATATTCAAAATATGTCCATGAATGTTGAAGAAAAATTTCTGAATTCAAATAATGTTCTAAATTCTTTAAAATATTCATGAAAAACAAAAAAAATGTTCACAAAATCAATAGTTGTTCCCAAATTTCAAGAGAACTTTATAGGTTCAAAAAGTTTTAGTTGCTTGAAGAAATATGCATGAATTCTAAAAATGTTCATCAAAACTAAAAGAAATCATGAATTCAGAAAAATGTTCCCAACATTAAAAAAATGTTTGTCAAATTAGAAAATGTTAACAATTTTCACAAAATTTCGGCAATTTCAAAAAAATAGCGAATTTATTTTAAAAAACATGAATTCAAAAAATCATGATTTGAAAATATGTACGTAGATTTATAAAAAATGGTAACAAATTTGAAAATAGGATCTACCCTGTAGACATTCCCTTGAAATTTTGAGGAGGGACATCAAGACGGTGCGAGCTGAGAGCAACTAGTCAAAGGGTATCCCTTGCGGGAGGCTCACAAGAGTTACTTTGGTGAACTGAGGGTGCACCAAGTGGTGTGTCATACCGCTACCATATGTCGCGTGCTAGGCACTCCCTCGGAAGTCGGAATTATTATTTTTCCTTCATATTTTCTTGTGTCTTAGATGGGTTTTTTTGCAGTTTTTCAGCCTTTCATTTTGTATCTGGTTTTCTCTAGTTTTTGGAGAATAAAATCGGAAAATAAAAATTGTGTAATTTCTATTCCTGCTTTCGTAAGAAGCACACATTTGTTTATCGTATAGACACAGATTTGCTACCGCGATAAGCACAGTTGTGCCACTCAAAAAATGAAAAAAAAGAGTTTTTTTTCTTCCGTGAGAAGCACAGATGTGCCTCTTGGAAAGGAAAATTGTGTCTTTTTTTGGTTTCCATGATAAGCATAGATTTGCTTCTGCGAGAAGCACAGATGTGCCTCATGGAAAGAGAAAAAAAATGCATTTTTTATCTTCCATAAGAGCACATATTTGCTTCCTGTAGAGGCACAGATTTTTTTTTCGCGAGAAGCATAGTTGTGCTTCTCGGAAAGGAAAAAATCGTGGTTCCGGCTCCGTGGTCTTTTCCCCTATTTTCTCATGAAAAAAAGTTTACCGAAACCTATTAACATGGAATCTAGTTTCGAAGATCTCGATGCGACAAATCTAACGGTGAAATGGTTCGGGATTTAGATGCTTGCTTCATGAGATAATACGGTTTGAATAAACGAATCTGCAAAAAAAAACTTTGAGATTGTCACAAGTGATGCACATGCAGCGCACGAGTTGTTAGCGTGTGAGGACCCTTACTAATAATGAATTCATATTTACCATAGAATAGAACGGGTGCCGCACAAAGAGGGTAGTCTTAGTGGGCCAGGCCATCCACAAACTGTTGCGCGGGTCGGGAGCGAGCGAGCTAGACGGGTACTTTAGCAAACCCGTGTTACTTTAGCAACCAAGTATTTTTACTTTTGAGAACCGTTTGTAAGCACGAAAATATTTTGAAATTTTGAACACTTTTTGAAAACATGTTTTTTATTAAATATATGGGGAAAAAATCCAAAACTCTAACAATTTTCCCCAAATATTTTTAATTTGAAAACGGATTCTGAAAATGGCAATTATTTTTTAAGACTCTGATCATTTTTAAAACGTGAATATTTTAGAAACAATTGTGACTATTTTTATAAATAAGGAACATTTTTTGATATTCAGAACAACAACTTAAAATACTAATATTTTTATAATTTCTTAAATTCTTAAATTCTTTTAGAATTTCCAACAAAAATAAAAAGATGAACTTTAAAATATGACAAAGAAAACTCTTTAGAAAAACCCCAATAAAGATGAAAACTGGTAAAAGTAAGTAGGAAAATCTTGTTAAGAATGTTCTAGATGGTTCTCTGAATGGGCCGGCCTATCTTGTTCAGCGTCACTCGCCTGTGCGAAGCAGCGGCTATTCGCCCTGAAATACGACAAATAGTAATTTCCCTGCTTGAGGGGAGTGTGGGCTGTCGAGACACCCGTCTGGAAGTGGACATAACGGAAGCGCAGGGCCACAACTCTCATTATTAGCTAGCCTAAAAGGATCTCATTATTCGTGGTACATCTCCAGAAAATGAACAGTATTGTTATCGGTAATGCTATTCCGCTGACGTTGGCTAGGAGGAGATGGCAAATAATCGCTTTTGTAGCAATTTATATTGTCGGGAGGATGACAAATTTAGTTCAAAAGCACGGCAAATCTTGGTTAAAAAGACTGAACCCTAGCGGATCTGCCATCCTCGCTAATTAAACTTGCCATCCTCGACCAACATAAATTGTCATGCAAATAATTCGCAATTACCGCTTGCTCGCAGACGTTCGCTAGTTAAGCCGGTCCATTATATTATATTATATCTCAAACAAAAAAAATGAAGAAGATGCGGCACACTTTCCCTAAGAAAAATGCACACGGTTTTTTCTGTGCATGTAGACGGCACACCCTGCATGCATCAAGAGGAAAAGGCAAACACAGGAGCACGGCCACGCATATGCGGAGAGGCAGACAAGCTCCGCCCTCGGGAATGCTGAAGCTGAGCCTCTACCCACAATTTTCTACTTTATCATCGACCCGGCCGCTTGCTCCCTTTGCGCGCGTGATCTGCGATGCGGTGCGGCGCGCATGGTTTTCTTCTTCGTGTCTGTGTGTCTGTCTCCACCGCCTTTCCTCGTCCGAGCATGGGTCCAAGGCCCCCGGCGTGAACTGCGATGCCACTCGGCTCGGCTCCGCCACTGCCAGCCACCATGGCGCGTGTGATCTCCAATGCCCAGCATGCATATGGTAGTACATGCCGTACGTACGTACGTGCCCAGGCGACATCGACCTAGGCACGTACGGTGTCTGCACCCGTGAAATTAACACACAGCTCTCTTGGTGTTCACGGCATGGAGTCATGCACTGACACGCACGGCCACAGTAAGGTCGGTACGGGGCATACGATGGACTGCGTCATTACCTCCCGTGTCCTCGGAGGAAGACGACGGCACAGGGGCAAGCTGGCTAGCTAGCGGCACTACTCCAGCAGCATCGACCAGCCTGCGGTTCGTTGTCAGGACAAGCCTTTTTTTTTCTTAAGAAAAAGAAATCGGGAATTGTCGGGAGAAGCTAGGCAGGCTGCAGTGCAGCAATTACCAGCACTGGAACCACCGCCACTCCAGTAATTAAGGATACGTCGTCGTGTGCTAATTTTACTGCCTGAAATTATGCCCGAAAATCGTGTTGGCACGTATACTCCTTTCTTTTGAACCCTGATAAGTGCCGAACGTTAGGTACGAGCACTTGGCAACCTCAAAACGTTTTCGACAGCTAGTTTAGTAAAGCAAGGATAACAATTTATACCAAGCATGACAACTTTAATGCTTCAGTTTGTTTTTGACAGAAACATTGGTATTGCCACAAAAAAACGTTGTGGCACTTATCGTCTGGACTTGTTTTTATTTATTTATTACAGGTGATACATACTCCCTCCATTTCACAATGTAGTGCTTCCTCTATCCCCGTGCTTCAACTTTGACCGTAAATTTAACTACCAAGACCGATTGCGGCGGGAACAAAAATTATATCAGTGAATTTGTATTCGAAAGAAGTTTTTAATTATGTAATTTTTTCTCCCGCCGCAGTCGGTCTCGGTCGTTAAATTTATGGTCAAAGTTCAACCTCGGAAAGCGCGGTCGCGCTATATTTTGGAATGGAGGGAGTACATACAAACTCTTGAAGGATGCAAAACTTGCCGAAACCAATGAATGGCAATCACAAGTTCAGAAATGACCAATTTGTTCAAACAGTTACTCCCCACATTCCATAATCCTTGTCGTGGTTTTAGTGTAAATTCAAATTTAAAGTAAAATCACGACAAGAATTATGGAAGGAGTACTTGTTTGATCGATCCGGTGAAAACTGATGGGCAAGATCGTTTGTACAGTAAATCACGCCCGCACTAGTCCTGTTTGGATACTCTAACGCAGTTAGAGTTAGACTTATTTTCTAACCCACTCTAACCCAAATAAGCACCTCTCCATCGGGATAGTTGGGTTAGATGGAACTAACCCACTCTAACCCTCCCAGTTTGAATACTTTTGGGTTATTTGAGCCCCCAACTAACCCAAACTAGCTCTAACCCCATGATCCAAACAGGGCCACTGGTGGAGGGAGTTAAACAGCACCATTAATCGCCATTCATTCTCCGTTGCCACGACGCGCAGTGCCATTGGCCTCATTCATTCTTTCCGGCCGGCCGGTTCCGATCGATCTAGGATCTGGCTAGCCCTTCTTAGTTGGACCATGGCCGTCTGTTCCGTGCAGCCCAAGCCCCGTCGGTCAGTCCCAATGATAAATGCACCCCAATTATGCATCAACAATTGATGTTTCACCGCCGGCCGGTCGATCCCTAGCTAGGAGCAAGCATTTTACTTGTTCAGACCCATGGAACGCTTTACCCCGAGTAGTAACGGACGGTTAATTTCATATACTCCTACAATCCTACTACGGTTTTACTCCTTTTGCTCATGGCTATATAGGGAGGATCAAAAACAGCCCTTGGTCGTTGTTGTTGAGTATATTTGTGTTTGCTTCACGTGAAAAAAAATTCAAGTATATGAAAGACAATCTCGAGGGCATGTTAGACTGTATATATATACGTAGTCTGTGTATTAACATTGTAACATTGTATTGTACCTCTTGGTACCTCTATATAATGAAAGAGCCACACCCCGTTTAGGGTGTCGAGCAAGTTCCCAACATATTATGTTTTACATGGTATCAGACTAGGGTTTCGATGTCTTCCACTGCTCCCGCCGACGCCGCCGCCGGTGCGCCGACTTCCGTCGCTGCCACCGCCGTCGCGCCGGCCCTCGCCCCTATGTCGTCGTTCCTCGCTTCTAGGCCACTTGCGTCGGCCTACGGAGCCCTGCCCCCGACCGAGTCTCCGATCGGATCGCATCCGACGGCCGACTCATCTGCTGAGTTCGCCGCGCCGCCGTCTCAGGCCGCTGCCGTGCAGCCGCCCTACGGCGTTGTCGCGCAGCCATCCGGTGGCGTCGCGCCCGCCCTGTACGGTGCGCCGCCGCCATCCTCCTGGCCCGTGGCGTCCTACATGGCGCTGCATCATCATCAACCCTGTGCGGCTCCCTCGCCACATCATCACAGGCCACCGTCGGCGCCGATCTACTCGGCGCTGCCACCGCAGCAGCACTACCTGGCGCAGCCGCCGCAGCCCTACGCGGCGTCGCCGCGTCAAACCTACCCCGCGCCGTCCGGCTTCGTGGTTGCACCGCCGCACCCGTCCTACGGGGCCGCGGCGACCTACGGAGCCGACGCCCTCGCTCCTGGTGCCCCTGGCGTCTACTCGGCGGGTGCTCCTAATCTCGAGACAGCCCCGTCGATGGGCCTCTACGCTCCACCGATGCATGCTCACGCCGCTCAGGTCACGGCGCCATCACCGTTCTACTTCTTGCATCTGCTGCCGGTGAAGCTCACGCCGGACAACTATCTGTCCTGGCGTGCCCAGGTGTTGCCTCTTCTGCGCAGCCGCTATCTGGAGGGCTATGTTGACGGATCCATCCCGTGTCCGCCGACTCATCACCCGGCGTATCATACATGGGTGGCCCAGGATCAGGCCATTCTCTCTGCCATCCAGTCCTCGCTCACTCCGAGCGTCTCGTCGCTGGTCATCTTCGCTGCCACATCCCGGGAGGCGTGGGTGGCGCTTCACACCAGCTTCGCCTCGCAGTCTCAGGCACGTGCTCATTCTATACGCACCGAGCTTGGTGAGACCAAGCTTGGTGACCTCAGCATCACGGGCTACTTCAACAAGATGCGGGGTCTTGCCGACACACTAGCCTCCGTTGGCCAGTCTCTACAGGATGAGGAGTTCACCACTTTCGTTCTTAACGGGCTCGACGACGATTATGACAATCTCGTTGAGAACGTTCATGGCCGTGACGATCCACTTCCACCTCGCGAGCTGTATGCCGGACTCCTTGGCCGTGAACAGCGCATCAAGGCACGCCGTGTCTTGCCGGGTTTTGCCTCCGCCAACGCCGCGTCTCGCGGCAAACCTCAGCGGTCTTCATCTTCAGGGGGCAAGCAGGCACCATCTTCACAGCCGGCCGCGCGTGGCAATGCGCCATCAATCACGGGTGGCAACCGGCCGGTTGTTTGCTGCTCCTCTTGCGGTGCCCCGCAGGCTTGCCAACTGTGTGGCCTGGAGCGCCACATTGCATCTCGCTGTCATCGTCGCTACAAGCAAGATTTTCTGGGCCTTGGCAACAATGGCAAAGGAAACGACAAGCAGGCTACCGCCGCCGTGACGTCTCATGATCATGGTCGCACTCCCTCCTACTCCATTGATCCAACATGGTATATGGACATCGGCGCTACTAACCACCTCACCGGCGAGATGGGCAAGCTCTCTACTCAGGAGCCATACCGTGGTCACGATCAGGTGCACACCACCAGTGGAGCAGGTATGCACATCTCCCATGTTGGTCAGGCTTCTCCACTTACACACAATTTTCACAAGCTACATCTTTCCAATGTCCTTCGTGTTCCCTCTGCTACGCGTAGTTTGTTGTCCATTCCTCAACTTACATGTGATAATAATGTCCTTGCTGAGTTTTACCCTTTTCGTTTCTTTATCAAAGATCGGGACACGAGGGCCGTTCTACTTAGCGGTCGTCTTCGCCATGGCCTGTACGCACTTGATGCACCGCGCACACCATCCATGCAGTCTTCTCAGGCGTTCAGTGGTGTTCGTGTGTCGCCTACGCACTGGCATGCGCGCCTTGGTCACCCTGCGGCTCCTATAGTTCATCATGTGTTGCATCGTCATGAACTACCAGTTGTGTCCAATAAATCTGCTGAAACCGTTTGTGATGCCTGTCAGCAGGGCAAGAGTCACCAACTTCCATTTTCAGAGTCTAGTCGTGTTGTGAAACATCCTCTTGAGCTTGTGTTTTCTGATGTTTGGGGTCATGCCCAGACGTCTGTTAGTGGCCACAATTATTATGTCAGTTTTATTGATGCTTATAGTCGGTTTACTTGGCTGTATCTTATTAAACACAAGTCTGATGTGTTCGATGTTTTTATCCAGTTTCAAGCACATGTTGAGCGTCTCCTTAAGCAGAAAATCATCCATGTTCAATCTGACTGGGGAGGGGAATACCACAACCTCAACTCATTTTTTAACAAACTTGGGATTTCGCATCGTGTGTCTTGTCCTCATACACATCAGCAAAATGGAACTGCCGAACGTAAGCATCGTCATCTTGTTGAAACTGGCCTCACCTTGCTAGCTCATGAATTCGTTCCGTTTCGGTTTTGGAGTGATGCTTTCTCCACAGCTTGTTTTCTCATAAATAGGCTTCCCTCACGACTCCTGAAAATGCAAACTCCGCTTGAACTTTTGCTCAACGAGGTTCCAGACTACACTTTTTTTAAGGTGTTTGGGTGTGCATGTTGGCCTCATCTTCGCCCATATAACAAGCGGAAGTTAGAGTTTCGGTCTAAGAAGTGTGTCTTCCTGGGGTATAGTTCTCTTCACGAAGGGTACAAATGCCTTCATGTTCCTACTAATCGCGTTTACATCTCTCGTGACGTAGTGTTTGATGAAAACGTGTTTCCTTTTCGCGCACTTCCGACAAACTCTACCACTTCCTCACAACCGGTGCACATGTCCATACCTTTGCCTGATCAATTTGTGGATGTTGCATATGCCCCTGCGTTGTTGCCTAATCATGCTGCAGGTATTGGACGTGGCGCTCGTCTTGAGCTTCTTGATGACCAGGACACCGACGTGGTAACTCCTACTCGGGATGTGCATGGGCCATGCATATCGGGTTCGACCCGCGTACCCGCCTCTTCACCGCCACTGGAAGCTGTTGTGCGGGCGCCGGTCTCGCCTGGCTTGCCACTGGCCTCGCCCAGTCCCTCGGTCGGCGCCTTGCCTGGCACCCAGATGGCGCCTGGCCCGCCACTGGCCTCGCCCAGTCCTTCGGCCAGAGCCCCGCCTGGCCCCCTGATGGCCTCGCCTGGCGTGCCGCTGGCCTCGCCCGGCACTCCGCCTGACCCAGGAGGGGTCACGCCTGACCTGGAGGCATCTTCGCCTCGGTCGGCGGTTGCTTCAACCTGCCCGGACCTGGACCCGGCCAGTCCCGCCTCGGTTGCTAGTGGGCTGGCCTCGCCTAGCTCGTCATCGCTCGGGAGCCCTAGTACGAGCTCCCCCGAGGCTGCAGCTTCGTCTCCATCACCGGTTGCGTCGGTATCGCCGGCACGGCCTGTGATCCCTCTTCGTCCTTGTACACGGAGTCAATCGGGCATTTTCTGTCCGAAGGAACGCAAGGACGGGACTGTGGCATGGCTCGCCACGTGCATGGCTCACACTGCTGCTGAGCCTCGACACTTCCAGGCTGCACTGAGTATTCCTCACTGGCACGCTGCTATGGAACAGGAGTTTCAGGCTCTCCAGAAAAATGACACTTGGCAGCTTGTTCCTCCAGTATCTGGGGTCAATATTATTGATTCCAAGTGGGTTTTCAAAGTCAAGAGACATGCTGATGGTTCCATCGAACGCTACAAGGCACGACTTGTTGCCAAGGGCTTCAAACAGAGGTACGGTCTTGATTATGAAGACACGTTCAGTCCAGTCATCAAGCCTACTACCATTCGCTTGCTGTTGTCTCTTGCTGTCACTCGTGGATGGTCTCTACGCCAGCTTGATGTGCAGAACGCTTTCCTCCATGGTATTCTGGAGGAGGAGGTTTTTATGCGTCAGCCACCTGGATTTGTTGATCCTGCACGCCCTCGTCATCTCTGTCGTCTGACTAAGGCGCTATATGGACTGAAGCAGGCTCCTCGTGCATGACATGCTCGTCTTGGCTCCGTTCTCCGAGCACTTGGGTTTACTCCCTCCACTGCAGACACATCATTGTTTCTTCTTCAGCGTCCTGAGGTTACGATGTATCTTCTGGTTTATGTTGATGATATCATTCTCATCAGTTCATCACATTCTGCTGCTGATCGGCTGGTGGTTGCACTCAGTGGTGACTTTGCTGTCAAGGATTTGGGTGCTTTGCATTTTTTCCTTGGTCTGGAGGTTTCACGCTCTTCTGCTGGTTTGACTCTTACACAGAAGAAGTACTCCTTGGACTTGTTGCGTCGTGCTGGTATGCTGAAGTGCAAACATGCTATTACTCTGATGTCTGCCACCGATCGGTTATCTGCCCTTGATGGAGATTCTCTCTCTCCTGAGGATGCTACTGAGTATCGCAGTCTTGTTGGTGGTCTGCAATACCTCACTATTACCAGACCTGATATCTCCTATGCAGTTAACCGTGTCTGTCAGTTTTTGCATGCACCCAGGACGTCTCACTGGTCAGTTGTGAAGCGTATTTTGCGCTATGTCAGCCTTACTGATTCTTATGGTTTGCTTCTTCATCCTGCACCATCATATGAGCTCTCAGCTTTCTCTGATGCAGATTGGGCTCGTAGTCCGGATGACAGGCGATCCACGGGGGGCTATGCGGTATTTCTGGGTCCTAACTTGATCGCCTGGAATGCTCGCAAGCAAGCAACTGTATCTCGCAGTAGTACTGAGGCTGAGTACAAAGCTGTTGCTGATGCAACTGCTGAGATCATATGGATACAGTCTTTGCTGAGAGAGTTGCGGGTTCCTCAAGCTCGTCCTCCAGTCCTGTGGTGTGACAACATTGGTGCTACATATCTTTCTTCTAATCCAGTGTTTCATGCGAGGACAAAACACATTGAGGTTGACTATCATTTTGTTAGGGAACGTGTTGCACAGAAGCTACTTTGTATCAAGTTCATTCTGTCAAAGGATCAACTTGCTGACATCTTCACGAAGCCTCTTCCACAACCACAGTTTGTAGGCTGTAGGCGCAATCTTAACTTGCTTTGTACTTCAGGCCACAGTTAAGATTGAGGGGGGGGGGGTGTTAGACTGTATATATATACGTAGTCTGTGTATTAACATTGTAACATTGTATTGTACCTCTTGGTACCTCTATATAATGAAAGAGCCACACCCCGTTTAGGGTGTCGAGCAAGTTCCCAACATATTATGTTTTACAGGGCACACACCACCGACCTAGCACACGACATATACACTAGACACACCACGTTGGAGAACACCATCGAGATTGGACACAAGCGAGCTACAAAGGAGACAGCCGCCGCCTCCCCAAAATTAGGGTTCTTTGCCTCCCACCGGCGCCGGCGCCGGTCCGTCTCGTCTCCGGTGGCCTTAGGGCCATGGAGGCAGAGTGGATCTCGGCCCTTGCCGGTGGGAGGGCTCCGTTTTCATATCTTTTTTCGAGTTTTGTTAGGGTTTTGTGTCCTGCTCAGGAAGTCGAGACGGCGGCGGCTCCCTGAAGATGGAATAAAGATCTCCCCGTCTAGTCCCCGTTCCGGTGATGTGTGTAGCATCATCAGTGGGCGTGTGGAGGTGTGTCTCCGGCGGATATGTCTTTGGTGGATTTGCTCGGAGCTGTTCGTTCGTCTTCGTTCGTGTGTCTTCAGGTTGGATCCTTTTGATCTACACTCTTCATCCGCGACGGTTGTTGTTCTGGTGTGTTGGTTCTATGGGACCTAAGCACGACGACTTCCCGACTGTCTACTACAACAAGGTTTGCCCGACTCCGGTGAGGGAGGAGCGATGACAGCGGCGCGCCTTCGGCTCGCTTCAGTGTTTGTAGTCGTCGCTAGGTGGTCTATGGATCTGGATGTAATTTTTATTATTTCTAATGTTCGTTGTACTACCATGATTGAAGATGAATAGATTGAAAGTTTTTCCGCAAAAAAATCAAGTATATAGCCTTTTTCCGCAGCGACATGTTACATGTTTGTTTTTGTTTCTTTTCGGAAAGGTCTAAATCAGTATATTAAGTATCACATGTCATTACAAACGCACTATCACAAAAAAGAACACATAATTCCTTGGAGGTGTGGGAGTCTCCTTCCTCCTATATGCATTGGCGGCTCGCCGGGAGGAAAGCTCGTTGCCTCTTCTGGGCCTCCGCCTCGACAGAGCAATTTGTTTAAACCCAGGAGCATATAGAAGCAATGGTCGGAAAGTCGTCGATGTAGACCAGATGTCGACGGCCTCGATCCACGCCTCGGAGCGGAAAACGTGAAAGGGGCATGTATAAACTTTGAAGACCATGAGTGCGGTTGGATCCATCGGAGACCAAAACGGACCAGATCCTGGAAGGCCCGCAGGAGGCACAACTCTAGACACCCTACGTCGGTGATAAGCACATCAACGAAAACAGGGATATGGCGAGAAGGGTATTATTCCTAAATTGGTTCAACACTGCCGCCTCGCTGCCTCAAACCAGACACATAGAGTAGACTACATAGACAAAAAATGAACCAAGTCGCCCCACGCCTCTGCACGCCAGATCCAGACCTAAGGTCGAGCACGCCGCCGTCCAAAGCCCACGCACTGACATCAAATTGTTCTTTGACCTAGCCAGAGCACCGCCAGGCGAAGACCTAGACAACCCGACCATGCATCCTCGCACACACAGCCCATCAGCCTC
>NC_041386.1:662038921-662044788 GCF_002162155.2 Triticum dicoccoides | reverse complement strand
CGGCGAGAAGGGAGGCAGACGGATTGGCGGCATAGGTTTTGCTTGTCCATGTCAGTCAACTTCGCTGGCCTAATTCTCTTGTGTTATTGTTCTTTTATCTATTAGAGTATATTCGTTCAAATTATCCTACTAATCTGATCTAAACTGCAACCTTTTTCGTCTGAACCACAAGCACCTCCATCTAGTCCCGACGAATTTAAAATGTTCACATGGCTCTTTAAAAAAGAGGGGAAACAGCATTCTTAATAAGAAAAAGTATATGGCTGAAGCGGAAGGGAGCTTTCTACAGATAATTGGGTGAAGTGTCCCTCACAAAATAAATTGTTTTTTTGGTGAAGTTGGTTGGGGCTGGCTGAAAGCCGGGACCGGGACGGGTCTGTGCGCGCGCACGTGGCTAGGGTGGCCGGTCACCAGTCGGACAGCCCCGGCAACGCACACCCATCACCCCTGTTTGCTCCGCGTTCTCTCTGGAAGCCACCACCGCTCCCCAAACTGCCCCTCTTCCCGAACCTGTCAGCATCCGCAAAAGCGAGACGCTCGTCCGCGTGGTGGCCAGGGCAGCTCAGCCTCATCACTCATCAGCCACAGCCATCGCCGTCGGCTAACCTGGACCCTAAACCCAATTAATCAGGTCGTCGTACGTGCACACACGCGACCATTATCAGCCGAGCTCTACGTACGTGTAGCTCAACTAAACTTCTCCCGGGCAGAAAGAAAGAAGGAAACGTAGCTAACACACGTGTCACCACCGGACTCGCGGGCTATGCCTACGGCCCAGGGCCGTCGGCATAGGTCCATTGCCGTCGGCATAGATCTATGCCTACAGCTGCCGTCGGCATACACCCGTCGGCGTAGATCACGTCAGCGTAGATGTGTCAGACCGTCGGCGTAGTATAGCCGTCGGCATAGGAGCATATCCCGACGGCCGTGGGAGAGCCGTCGGCATAGTTTAGCCGTCGGCGTTGTTTTCCGTCTGACGGCAACGGACGGCGCCGTCAACAGCGCTGGCGATTCAGGGGACGACACGTGGCGCATGTATGCCGACGGCCTAGCCGTCAGCATACCTGCGCCACGTGTCGTCCCCCGGCTTCTCCTGGCGGCAGGGCTATGCCTACGGCAAAGCCGTCGGCATAGATTTCCATCTATGCCGACGGCTTTGCCGTAGGCATATCTCTGCCATGTGGCAGCTCCTGGTAACTCCTGGGCGTATATATGCCGACTGCTTTGCCGTAGGCATAGTTTTTTTTTTGTTTTTTTTATTTTCCCTGTTTTCTCTTTTCCAATTCATTTGACAACATTTCAAAACAGAACAATATGAAATTATGCAGAAATATGACAATTCATCATGTGAACATACTCAAGTTCATCTAAACATACTCAAGTTCACCATCATCATCTAAACATACTCAAGTTCATCACATCATCTAAAGATCATCACGATGGAAGTTCATGAACATAAAAGTAGTGCAAGACATGAAACATGATAAAAGTAGGAATATGAAAGGCATGGCACGATGGCCACATGCACGGAATCATCAAGCAAGAGCACCCCCGCCAAAACCACCACCTCCGCCAAAACCACCGCCACCACCTCCGCCAAAACCACCACCTCCGCCAAAACCACCGCCACCACCTCCGCCAAAACCACCACCACCACCTCCGCCAAAACCGCCATCGCGACCACCACCACTCTGCCAGATCGGAGTGACTGGGGTCGACGGAGCAGGAGTCGAGCCACCGGTCCCCTACATGTTTCAGAAAAGATTCTAACGGTAAATATGATATGATAGTGTTTCATGAACGAGAACTAGTTTGCTAGTAGTTAGGCAAATGTACTAACCGGACCATCACTGCCTAGTGCCACCCATTCATCGAACGTGGGCACGTGTGGGGGTTCTCCCGCAGGTGGTGGTGGGGGTCCCATTTGTGGTGGATCCGTGCGGTTAGTCCAAGACGCCAACATAGCCTGAATGTTAGTTAAACAAGCAAACTAGAAGATCAGAAGGAATGAAAGTGCAAAAATTTAGGTTGGTTTTAAGAGGGCAAAACTAACCGTCATCATCTGACGGTTGTAATCATCGTTTGCCTTCACTCGTTTCAAGTACTCCCGCACCTCGAGATTCCTATGCTCGACAAACTCCTTATATGCCTACATAATTTAGGTTGTTTCTAAGTGAGCAATGCTGAAAATAAACTGAGAATGCAAGATAGAAAAAGATAAAGAGGAAGTACTTACAGCATGCTGGCGGGCTAAGGGAGTCTGTGAACGCCCCGTACTCTCTAACTGGCTCGGGTTGCTAGCCCGAAGCCGTGTGTACGAGATCGAAGGAGTGATCAAGCCATCGAAACACGGATACCGGCCATTCTTCTTCCCCTGGATGGCCACCACCGCCGTGTCGTCGATCTGAGGCTGGGCGACCTCAGCAACAGGAACATCCGGATGCAACTCCTGATAGTGATGAATGTAAGACCCCAGGTGCTCCTCGGTCTTGCCGTAGTACTGGATCTCGCCCTCCTTGCGATGACTCCGCTCGCGGGCCAGCTTCCACGACTCCATGTCTGAGAGCGGCCTCTTCAACTTGTCCTCCTACAACGTCAAATAGAAGTCAGCCATACATAAGAACATGACGTAAAGAAGAACAAAAATGCATCATGCACATAGATATACCTTCATGGCCTTGAAGCCCCAGTGGTTCCTGTTTCCTTGGCCGTGTGTCCCGTCGTCTCCACGGTTAGCCCGGGCCTTGATGCTCTTGGCAGCAAACTCTGCATCGGCGCCAAGCCACCTATCCACCAAACTCGCCCATCCGTCATGCCTTCCATAGCACCAACGAGGAACAACCTATGCAAATTTTGGAAGCATGACATGTGAGCACGAAACATATAGTTGACTGCTTGAAACAATGAAAAGTTAGTAATAGTTACCATCATGAACTGCTCCTTGCTCAAGGTAAGTCGTAGCTTCTGCGCTTGAGTTTTGGGCATCTTTTGTTGCAGGTAGTAGTGGTAGTACTGCGAGACGGCAACCCAGCGCACCTCGTACTGCAACTGACGAGCTTTCTTCTTCGCAGCCGCAAGCAAGACCACGTCGGCTCTGGCCTTGTGCTCGTCAAGAACTCTATAGAGTTGCTGCAATCATGCAAAAACCAGAAGTAAACAAGGCATGAGTTGAGTGATTCAATGATAAACTATGAAGGAAACTGAAGACAAGTGATTCAGAAGAGAACTTACCCATAATTTGGTGATCACGGCCTTAGCGGTCGTCCCGTACTCCGCGTTGCTCCAAGCCTCGTAGTGGGCCCAGCTCGTGGCCAAAACCCGCTGCTGCGGGTCCCTGTCTGGCCGCGGGCAGAATAGGCCAGGCCAAAACTCCTTCAACAGGACAGTGATAAGGCCGTTCGGTTTACGGCCCTTTCCGTGAAGGATCCAGTTTCTGCAAAAGAATCAAATGATTGCCATGTGTACAATAAGAAAATGTTGTCATGTGTTGAAAATATGATTGAGAGGCACTTACTCTGTCCCCACAGGTTCAATGAGCCACTTGTGCTCCTCGATAGAAGGTGGTGTAGGTAGTCCGACATTACCACGCAGCCACCCCTGCGAAGAACCCGGTGGCAAGTCACCCCACAACGCGGGATCAACCTCCCATCCACCCTCCTCGGCCTCCTCCTCACCCTCCTCCTCGGCCTCCTCCTCCTCACCCTCCTCCTCGGCCTCCTCCTCCTCGCCATCAGGAACATACTCCTCCTCCTCAGACTCAGAAGGTGCCTCTGTATAGGAGGGCATCAAAGAAGACCCTCCTATTTCAGACACGGCCCGGAGTTTTTTGCCCCGGTTGCCTCTCCCCCCACCTCCTCCTCCTCTAGGGGCTCTCCCCCCACCGCCTCCTCCTCTAGGGTCTCCTCCCCCGACCCCTCCACCTCCCTGTGAGGTGTCATCCTCGCGTAGTCGGGAGGGAACCTTGTGGGCTCGTCCACTCCGAGTAAGTCCTTTAAATTTACTGAGGAAACTAGCGCCGCTGGACTTGCCCATGATTATTAAACCTGCATTGAGAAGAGAATAAACAATTAGTAAGGATATCAATTAAACAAGCATACAGGAAAAACATTAATACCAGAAGAGCACATTAAGCATACTATTGTAATGATCATTAAAAGAACTTACATTTTCTAGAACCCATATGAATCATCACTATTGTAATCTATTTGTGGACCGGTCTCATCATCACTATCACGCATATCTTCTTCGTTGTCTGACGGAGGTGGAGGCTCTTCCTCATCGTCAGCGTCTTCATTTAACTTTTCAAGCATAATTATGTCTCTTTGATTCACAACTGCCTCACCATCAATCCGTGCGTCGTCGTCGTTTGGGTCCAGGTCAACATAACCCAAGTCATCATCCTCGTTGCTTCAGACCACGTCATCATGTTCCTCTTGATAGAACACTCCCTCGTATGTCATGGGGTTTATGTTGTAGTAATCATCATCCTTCGGGTCCGGTAGCTTACCATGCGGCGACACCTCTTATCTCTGCGAATACGCCTCTTACATCTGGCACACGGGCATTCTGGCACCATCCTCATTGGACTACAGAATATCTCTTTCAAAAACATATCAGTTTTCTCGACCCACTCTGTTGTTACTTGATTCCGACGGAAAAACCCACTATACATCCACTGATTATCTGCTATCTCTGCTTTATTGGAAGCCACACAACAAAATTAAGGATTCATTTAAATTACTCACATCAATATTTTATTTTTTACAAGGTTGACGAGAAACGACATTTAATCCACCTACATCTCTAATAGGTAAAGATGGGTCCTAATCCCACCCGAGAATGTGTAGATTGAGTACGTTGTCCATGCTCTACCCCATTCCGAGACAAAATTTCGGCAGCACCTCCCCGCTGTTCTCCAAATACACGTCTCGGCAAAATGCCGAGAGAATGTGCATCCGGAGAACAACAGGGAGGCGCCGCCGAAATCCTGTCTCGGAACGGGGTAGAGCATGAACAACATACCCAATCTACACATCCTCGGGCTGTCCGTGGAAAGCGCTGGACAATCCGAAAGAGCTGCGGTGATAAATATGCAATTGAATGCATATTTATCGATGCAACCCTTTCGGACGGGAGACCTAGGTTACGCGACTTGATGTGAAAATTTAATCTAGTGACATGGAAAAAAAGTGGACGAGGTCATGGAATTGTTGCTCACCCTCCGATGTAGTCGATCAAAGGAGACGGACGATCGTGGACCAACACCTCCAACGTCGACAATCACTCCATGAAGATGGAACACCACAAATCCTGTTAATTACACCGAGTGAAAAAAAATTTAGGTCATCACCTCACATTAAGCATTGATACTTTTAACTATGAAAAAAAAATCATGTTTCGTCAAGTGTCAAAAAATTTACTCTTCCCTCTCATCTCATCTTCACAATACATATATCTATAATATTGAGTATGTATCTAAAAACATAGTAAAACTACACAAATATCCATTCATCTACCATCTATCTATCTCACATTGTGCACTTAATTTTTTTCACATTTATACTCTCTTTCATTTCATTCATCTATCTAACATCCATCTATCTAATCATCTATTACTATATATATATGCATTCATCTACAACATTACTACACAAAAAAAGTTAAAAAAAATTCTTACCTACGGATGAGGGGGCGACCACTGGAGCAGGGGGGCGGTCGGTCAGGGCAGGGGGCGACCACCGGAGCGGCAGGGTGCGGTCATCGGAGGGGCCGGCCGGTCGGACCAGCAGGGGGCCGGCCAGGCTAGGCCGTGGGCCTGCCGGGGCGGCGTCCACGCAGGGAGGGCCGGGGCCGAGGAGGGAGGGGCG
>NC_041386.1:662035526-662038324 GCF_002162155.2 Triticum dicoccoides | reverse complement strand
CGAGTGTGGCGGCGGCGGCGGGGGGCGAGTGCGGCGGCGACGGCAGGGGGTGGGGGCGAGTGCGGCGGTGGCAGAGGGCGAGTGCGGCGACGGCAGTAGGCGGCGGGGTCGCGGGGAGCTGGGAGAGATTGAGTGGATGAGGGTCGATGCGAGGGGATAAGGCAAACTATGCCGACGGCTGTCGTCGGCATAGTTGCCACGTCACTGATCCGCGTGACAAGTCCCCTATGGCCGCAGCTATGACGACGGCTTTGCCGTCGGCATCGTTATATTTTTCATTTTTTAAATGTTTTTAGTAGTTCATATTTTTCATTTTTTAAATGTTTTTAGTTGTTCATGTTTTTCCTTCTTTATGTTTTTTTATTTCATATAGATTTTTTAATGTTTTTTATAGTTATATTTTTCCTTTTTTATGTATTATTATTTCATATGGATTTTTAATGTTTTTAACCGCTCGGCCCTCTCCTCTCCCGGAACCACACAGAGGGGAGGGGAGGCGCCGAACTCGAGCAGCTTCGTCCGCCGAGGCCGTGGCCTGGTCGCGGGTCTGGGGTGGGGGCGGCGGTGGCGGCGGACCCACATCTACATCCCCGGAGGCCGCCGGCCACAGCCGTAGACGCGCGAAGGGCAATCCGCTATGGCCGCAGAACGTCTACTACCGTGTCATCGCCGTCCGTGAGGGGGGGGCACATCCGGGCCAGACCCACAGCAAGATCCCCTCCGTGTAGACCCGACGCATCCGATTCCCCCCTCCAGGTGCCGGCGGTGGCGCCGTCCGTGAGGGGGGCCAAACCCCGGAGACGCGTGCCGCCTCTTCAGACATGCCACCACACCACCCCGCATGTATGAGGACCCGGTGCGATGCCCCGGTGGCATTGCTACCCCCAGGGCCCCCGTCCTGCCTAACCCTAGAGCGGTTGACCATGAGATCTTGCCCTTTGACTTTCCACAGACAGGCTTTGAACAGTGGACCTCTCCACCCGGTTGTGTTAGGTCAGCTCAGAGGGACACCTCGGAGCAACATCCGGGCCAAACCGACAGCTACATCCCCTCCGTGTAGACCCGATGCGTCCGTTTTCCCCCTCCAGGTGACGGCGGCGGCGCCGTCCGTGAGGGGGGGGGGCACACCCGGACACGCGTGCCGGGCGTTTCCAACCACCACAACACTTCCAAACACATGAGAGGCTGCCTACGCAAGATTTGGCGGCATGCTAGCCCCCGGAGGCCACCGGCCACAGCCGTAGACGCGCGAAGGGCAATCCGCGTAGAGGGGATTTTTCGGATACTTCTCCATCACCAAAATTTATGAAAAAAATATTATCGTTCCTATAGCACATGTGCACACGTCATGCAAAAAAAACTCATGATTTTATCGCGCTTCGAGTATTTAATAATATTCACGCTGCATCGTTACCGTAGAATGGCTACTACCGTGTCATCGCCGTCCGTTAGGGGGGGCCACGCCCCGGAGACGCGTGCCGCCTCTTCGGACATGCCACCACACCACCCCGCATGTATGAGGGCCCGGTGGGACGCTCCGGTGGCATTGCTACCCCCCAGGGCCCCCGACCCGCCTAACCCTGTAGCGTTTGACCACGGGATCTAGCCCTTTGACTTTGCACGGACGTGATTTGACCAGTGGACCTCTCCACCCGGTTGTGTTAGGTCAGCCCATAGGAACACTTTGGAGCAACATCCGGGCCAGACCCACAGCAAGATCCCGTCCATGTAGACTCGACGTGTCCGTTTCCCCACTCCAGGTGCCGGCGGTGGCGCCGTCCGTGAGGGGGGCCAAACCCCGGAGACGCGTGCCGCCTCTTCGGACATGCCACCACACCACCCCGCATGTATGAGGGCCCGGTGCGATGCTCCGGTGGCATTGCTACCCCCCTAGGGCCCCTGTCCTGCCTAACCCTAGAGCGGTTGACCACGAGATCTTGCCCTTTGACTTTCCACGGACAGGCTTTGAACAGTGGACCTCTCCACCTGGTTGTGTTAGGTTAGCTCAGAGGGACACCTGGGAGCAACATCCGGGCCAAACCGACAGCTACATCCCCTCCGTGTAGACCCGATGCGTCCGTTTTCCCCCTCCAGGTGACGGCGGCGGCGCCGTCCGTGAGGGGGGGCACACCCGGACACGCGTGCCGGACGTTTGCAACCACCACAACACTTCCAAACACATGAGAGGCTGCCTACGCAAGATTTGGCGGCATGCTAGCCCCTGGAGGCCGCCGGCCACAGCCGTAGACGCGCGAAGGGCAATCCGCGTAGAGGGGATTTTTCGGATACTTCTCCATCACCAAAATTTATGAAAAAATATTATCGTTCCTATAGCACATGTGCACACGTCGTGCAAAAAAAACTCATGATTTTATCGCGCTCCGAGTATTTAATAATATTCACGCCGCATCGTTACTGCAGAATGGCTACTACCGTGTCATCGCCGTCCGTTAGGGGGGGCCACGCCCCGGAGACGCGTGCCGCCTCTTCGGACATGCCACCACACCACCCCGCATGTATGAGGGCCCGGTGCGACGCTCCGGTGGCATTGCTACCCCCCAGGGCCCCCGACCCGCCTAACCCTGTAGCGTTTGACCACGGGATCTAGCCCTTTGACTTTACACGGACGGGATTTGACCAGTGGACCTCTCCACCCGGTTGTGTTAGGTCAGCCCATAGGAACACTTTGGAGCAACATCCGGGCCAGACCCACAACAAGATCCCCTCCGTATAGACCCGACGCGCCCGTTTCCCCCTCCAGGTGCCGGCGGTGGCGCTGTCCGTGAGGGGGGCCAAAC
>NC_041386.1:662033258-662035285 GCF_002162155.2 Triticum dicoccoides | reverse complement strand
CAAACCCCGGAGACGCGTGCTGCCTCTTCGGACATGCCACCACACCACCCCGCATGTATGAGGGCCCGATGCGATGCTCCGGTGGCATTGCTACCCCCCTAGGGCCCCTGTCCTGCCTAACCCTAGAGCAGTTGACCACGAGATCTTGCCCTTTGACTTTCCACGGACAGGCTTTGAACAGTGGACCTCTCCACCCGGTTGTGTTAGGTTAGCTTAGAGGGACACCTGGGAGCAACATCCGGGCCAAACCGACAGCTACATCCCCTCTGAGTAGACCCAATGCGTCCGTTTTCCCCCTCCAGGTGACGGCGGCGGCGCCGTCCGTGAGGGGGGCACACCCGGACACGCGTGCCGGGCGTTTGCAACCACCACAACACTTCCAAACACATGAGAGGCTGCCTACGCAAGATTTGGCGGCATGCTAGCCCCCGGAGGCCGCCGGCCACAGCCGTAGACGCGCGAAGGGCAATCCGCGTAGAGGGGATTTTTCAGATACTTCTCCATCACCAAAATTTATGAAAAAAATACTATCGTTCCTATAGCACATGTGCACACGTCGTGCAAAAAAAACTCATGATTTTATCGCGCTCCGAGTATTTAATAATATTCACGCCGCATCATTACCGCAGAATGGCTACTGCCGTGTCATCGCCGTCCGTTAGGGGGGCCCACGCCCCGAAGACGCGTGCCGCCTCTTCGGACATGCCACCACACCACCCCGCATGTATGAGGGCCCGGTGCGACGCTCCGGTGGCATTGCTACCCCCCAGGGCCCCCGACCCGCCTAACCCTGTAGCGTTTGACCACGGGATCTAGCCATTTGACTTTGCATGGACGGGATTTGACCAGTGGACCTCTCCACCCGGTTGTGTTAGGTCAGCCCATAGGAACACTTTGGAGCAACATCCGGGCCAGACCCACAGCAAGATCCCCTCCGTGTAGACCCGACGCGTCCGTTCCCCCCTCCAGGTGCCGGCGGTGGCGCCGTCCGTGAGGGGGGCCAAACCCCGGAGACGCGTGCCGCCTCTTCGGACATGCCACCACACCACCCCGCATGTATGAGGGCCCGGTGCGATGCTCCGGTGGCATTGCTACCCCCCTAGGGCCCCTGTCCTGCCTAACCCTAGAGCGATTGACCACGAGATCTTGCCCTTTGACTTTCCACGGACAGGCTTTGAACAGTGGACCTCTCCACCCGGTTGTGTTAGGTTAGCTCAGAGGGACACCTGGGAGCAACATCCGGGCCAAACCGACAGCTACATCCCCTCCGTGTAGACCCGATGCGTCCGTTTTCCCCCTCCAGGTGACGGCGGCGGCGCCGTCCGTGAGGGGGGGGCACACCCGGACACGCGTGCCGGGCGTTTGCAACCACCACAACACTTCCAAACACATGAGAGGCTGCCTACGCAAGATTTGGCGGCATGCTAGCCCCCGGAGGCCGCCGGCCACAGCCGTAGACGCGCGAAGGGCAATCCGCGTAGAGGGGATTTTTCGGATACTTCTCCATCACCAAAATTTATGAAAAAAATATTATCGTTCCTATAGCACATGTGCACACGTCGTGCAAAAAAAAAACTCATGATTTTATCGCGCTCCGAGTATTTAATAATATTCACGCCGCATCGTTACCGCAGAATGGCTACTACCGTGTCATCGCCGTCCGTTAGGGGGGGCCACGCCCCGGAGACGCGTGCCGCCTCTTCGGACATGCCACCACACCACCCCGCATGTATGAGGGCCCGGTGGGACGCTCCGGTGGCATTGCTACCCCCCAGGGCCCCCGACCCGCCTAACCCTTTAGCGTTTGACCACGGGATCTAGCCCTTTGACTTTGCACGGATGGGATTTGACCAGTGGACCTCTCCACCCGGTTGTGTTAGGTCAGCCCATAGGAACACTTTGGAGCAACATCCGGGCCAGACCCACAGCAAGATCCCCTCCGTGTAGACCCGACGCGTCCGTTTTCCCCCTCCAGGTGCCGGCGGTGGCGCCGTCCGTGAGGGGGGCCAAACCCCGGAGACGCGTGC
>NC_041386.1:662022611-662032939 GCF_002162155.2 Triticum dicoccoides | reverse complement strand
CCCCCTCCAGGTGACGGCGGCGGCGCCGTCCCTGAGGGGGGCCACGCCCCTGAGATGTGTGCCGCCTCTTTGAACATGCCACAACACCACCTCGCACATGTATGAGGGTCCGGTACGATGCTCCGGTGGCATTGCTACCCCCCAGGGCCCCCGTCCCGCCTAACCGTGGAGCGGTTGACCACGAGATCTAGCCTTTTGACTTCCCATGGACGGGCTTTGACCAGTGGACCTCTGCACCCGGTTGTGTCAGGTCACCCGTAGGGACACCCGGGAGCAACATCCGGGCCAAACCCACAGCTACATCCACCGTGTAGACCCGACGCGTCCGTTTCCCCCCTCCAGGTGCCGGCGCCGTCCATGAGGGGGGCACACCGCGGATGTGAGGGGGGTCACACTCTGGAGACGGGTGTCGGGCGTTTGCAACCGCCACAAAACTTTTGTCGGCATAGCTGTTTTTGATTTTAATAAAATATAATGATCTATATTCAAAAGAACATGCCCGCACATTATTAACGTGCTCGAAAAAATACAAACCATATATATATATATTCATAATATATGAAAAAAATACAAACTACATATATATTCATATGTATGTTTATATTTAACATGCTACATGTTAGTTTATATAATAATACATAAAAAAGCTTAAAAAATACATAGAGACGGCCAGGTTTTAGGCGGCGGGCGGCTTGCCGCGGATCGCTGACGTGGCATGTATGCCGACGGCAGCCGTCGGCTTAGCTCATGGACGGTGCACCGCGGATCTATGACGTGGCATGACGATATATGCCGACGGCCGGCCGTCCAGGCCGTCGGCATAGATTTGATGACGTTAGCCGCTGGTCACGGGCGGGGTCGCCGGGCCCACGGGTATGCCGACGGCCTGGTTATGCCGACGGCTGCTGTCGCCATGTTCGTAGCTGGGCCGACGACATATGTATGCCGACGGGTGCCGTCGGCCTAGCTCGTGGTAGCCCGACGGCCAAGGTACGCCGACGGCCAAGACGTGGCTGTCGGCATAGCGCAAAGTAGGCCGACGGCAGTCGTCGGCATTGATTTGGCCGTCGGGGTAGGGCCAGTTTCCGGTAGTGTGTGGACATGCATGACGTGGTATAGGTAGCGCTATATGGCATGCGTTGGTGGTGTGTGGATTGCAGCCACGTCCACGCATGTTTGGCTCGGATGGAGGTGGTTGGACTGGACGGACGACCGACGGTGTCCATGCATGGGCAATGGAAAGGTCTCCCTCCATGCCGCGGGCGCGGATGATGGGGCGCTATCTATAATTGGTATAAACGGCATGCAAGGACGGATAAGGAGGGATTAGGATTAGGATTAGGAGGAAAGGAAAGGAAAGGCACATGTTAGCTGCTGCACCAACGAATCCATGTTAGCGAAACTTGCCAATTGCCATCATAGACATCTGTTTTCTCGGATAGGCAAAGACGCTGGCGGGGCGCCAGGATCCTATGTATTCCACATCTACCAGCCACAAACCTAGTACATAATCCATTATCTTTCAGATGTCACCGATGCAGACCACAATCTGCATCCGTTTCTGGGCTACCTCCCAAACTCAGTGTCGGCGCTGAACGAAAACCGTCGCAACGACAGAGCTCGAGGACACAAGTCCATCACAAGGATGTCGTTGTCCCCACACAATTCTTGCTTGAACAGATTGGTTTCCAAATCCTTCGCCGACCATAGAGCGCATCGCTTCGTTAGGAAATGATTTGGGGCTTCTTTATTCATCGTCGTCGTCGCCGTCATTGAAGCCCAGACATCAAACGACCCAAAGCCTAAGTGTAACGCCCCGAGACCGACGCTTCAGAAGCCTTCCATTTATTTCGTTGTTGTTGTGTGTTTTATTTGCTTGTTGCATTCATCATCGCATCATTCGCTTTGCATCGGCACTCTGTTGCCGTCATTGTTTTCAAACTTGCATCCTCTCGTAGTCGTTTGTGGTTCCCGTGTCCCCCTTGGCTTCGTTGACCATTCCACCGACCCCCCTCTTGCGTGCGTCCGAAAACTTCCCCGAACCCGACCCGGGCTTTCGTTACCGATGGGTTCAGATCATCCCCAAACATCTAGAAAACATCTCCATTTTTTATTTGGACTTCCTAACCTATTTTCCCGGAGCCGTTCGATCGTGATCGGGTGACTCAAAAACTCCCCTCTTTTCCTATATATATAGACCCAACCCTAAAAATTGAGGAGAGATGTCCCATCCATCCTCCTCGCCGCCACTGCACCAAATCCTCTAGGGATCCCCTCCCTCGATCCCGCAGCCTCCTCCCTTCCTCGTTTTCAGCTCCACCCAATCCCTCCATCCCGATCCAGATCCTCTCCAACCTCCGACCAGCCTCCTCCTTCCTCGGGATCGAACCCGAGCCATCGCGTGCAGCTCCTGATCCCCTCCTCGATCCACCCATCCCCAGCGCCCGCAACCCTCCTCCTCGATCGATCCTGAGTGGGAGAGGACCCGGACGGCTCGTCCCCGCGCAGCCGCGAGGCACCGGCCTCCTCAGCTCCTCTGGCCCTGCAACAACCTCGCCGGACCACCAAATGAACCAGGCTGCCCCTCTGCTCCCCTCCGTCGTCCCCTTTTTCCTTTCCTTCTCCTTCTCGCCTCACATCTCTCTCTCTTTTGCTCCCAGGGAACCGAACGAAGCTCCATCGTTGGACACCCTCTCCATTGCCGGAGATCCTCGAGCTGACCGGAGTCGTGGGTGAGCTCCTCAATCGTGCCTCCCTGCCTTTTCTTCCCCTCCCGTTGCTGCTGATTTTCCCCCGCCTTGTCGTCATTTTGTTGCATAGGACAGCAGCCATGGCCGCAGGCAACGAGCACCTCTGCCCGCGTCCGTGACGTCGCCAGCCCGTGGGACCCGCCTCCCTCTTCCCTCGTCCGCAGGAGACCAACGCCATGCGCCGCCTCTTTCAGCTCCGCCCAGCCGCCGCCATCTTCTTCCCGGAGGTCCACCGACGCCACAAGCCCCGCTGTCGCTTGCTTCCCCTTGTCAGAGACGAGAACGAGCGCACGAGCACCGCCCTGCATGACCCCGCCGGCCGGATCTGCTGGAGCTCGCCGTCCCCTGTGCCTCAAGTTCCTCCCGCCGGAGCCCCAAGTCCACCTCTGCCCCGTCGCCGAAGTCCACCGCGCCCAGCCGCCGGCGCTTGAACCTGCTGCTGTTTCTGTTCTTCAGAAACGAGCAGCAACAACTCGCTCGCCCCGCCTCGCTGCGTTGACCGCGCCCTCCCTTCACCTATGTGGACCGCAGCCACGCCTCCGGCCCAGCCTGGCTTCGGCCCAGCGCCCCTGCCGGCCTTCCTCTCCATCGCGTGGGCTCAGCCCCTCTGGTGAGGCCCAGTCCACCTCAGTTTTGGCTCCGTAGTGTTTTTTTTTGTCTGACGATTTTCTCTTTTATCCAGAGTATTATTGATTTACAAAAACCCCCCTGCTCCTCATGCATATAAAAACTCAATAATCATGCCTCATATTAAAATGAATTATACATGTAAAATGCTTAGAATATTGTGTAGATTAATAATATGCCACTTTCGTCCATGTTTAAAATGTTGTTTGTGTTAATTTGCATAAATGCCATGTTAAAATGATTTATTTCATAACTAAATAACCGTAGCTCCATTTTAAATAAACTTTATATGTAAATGGGGTGGAAAAATGCCTAGTTTCACATGGTGCACTTTATTTTCCTGTTTAACAACTCTAAAATTATGTAATAGGCAGAACAGTACCATAACTAGAATATGGACATGAGGTTTTTCCGGAATTGTTGTTTGTTGTTTCCGGCCTCATTTAAACTTGCCTAGATAGGTAGTTTCATTAGGTTTCACCTCTTGCCATGTTAACCAACATTTAATATTGTTGAGTTCCTAACCGGGAGTGAACTAAATAATTGATGCGGTGTTTTGCATGTTGAGCTCCACTTAATTTGTAGGATTGTTTGTGCACTTTGCTATGCCATGCCTCATTAAACCGGACATGCATCATACTTGATTGTGCATCATGCCATGATTATGCTTGTGTGTTCATTATGTTGCTTGCTTCTTTCCGGTGTTGCTTCTTAGTTCCGGTAATGTTGCGATTGTGAGGATTCGTTCGACTACTCCCGTTCGTCTTCTTCATGGACTCGTTCTTCTTCCTAGCGGGATTTCAGGCAAGATGACCACTACCCTGGATCTCACTACTATCATTGCTATGCTAGTTGTTTCGTTCTATCGCTATGCTGCGTCACCTATTACCTGTTTATCGAGCCATCCCAAATTGCCATGAACCTCTAACCTTTGATACCTTTCCTATGCAAACCGTTGTTTGGCTATGTTACCGCCTTGCTTAGCCCTCTTATAGCGTTGCTAGTTGCAGGTGAAGATGAAGATTGCTCCATGGTGAACAGGATTATGTTGAGATATCACAATATCTCTTATTTGATTAATGCATCTATATACTTGGTAAAGGGTGGAAGACTCGGCCTTTTGTCTAGTGTTTTGTTCCACTCTTGCCACCCTAGTTTCCGTCATACCGGTGTTATGTTCCCGGATTTTGCGTTCCTTACGCGGTCGGGTGATTTATGGGACCCCCTTGACAGTTCGCTTTGAATAAAACTCCTCCAGCAAGGCCCAACCTTGGTTTTACCATTTGCCTCACCACCACCTATCCTTTCCCTTGGGTCGGCCAACCCGAGGGTCATCTTTATTTTAGCCCCCCCGGGCCAGTGCTTGTCTAAGTGTTGGTCCGAACCGAGCCGCCTGCGGGGCCCCCTTGGGGCAACTCGAGGTCTGGTTTTACTCGTAGCCTGTCTCATCCGGTGTTGCCCTGAGAACGAGATATGTGCAGCTCCTATCGGGATTGTCGGCGCATCGGGCGGTCTTGCTGGTCTTGTTTTACCATTATCGAAATGTCTTATAAACCGGGATTCCGAGTCTGATCGGGTCTTCCTGGGAGAAGGTCTATTCCTTCGTTGATCGCGAGAGCTTGTCATGGGCTAAGTTGGGACACCCCTGCAGGGTATAATCTTTCGAAAGCCGTGCCTGCGGTTATAGGCAGATGAGAATTTGTTAATGTCCAGTTGTAGATAACTTGACACCAGATCCGAATTAAAACGCATCAACAGTGTGTGTAGCCGTGATGGTCTCTTCTCGGCGGAGTCCGGGAAGTGAACACGGTTTCTGGGTTATGTTTGACGTAAGTAGGAGTTCAGGATCACTTCTTGATCATTGCTAGTTGACGACCGTTCCGCTTGCTCTCTTCTCACTCTTATTTGCGTATGTTAGCCACCATATATGCTTAGCCGCTGCTGCAGCCTCACCACTTTACCCCTTCCTTTCCCTTTAAGCTTTGCTAGTCTTGATACCCATGGTAATGGGATTGCTGAGTCCTCGTGGCTCACAGATTACTACAACAACAGTTGCAGGTACAGGTTCTGCGATGATCATGATGCGAGAGCGATGCTTGCTTGCGTTGAGTTCTTCTTCTGCTTCTTCGATCAGGGGATAGGTTCCAGGTCGGCAGCCTGGGCTAGCAGGGTGGATGTCGTTTGAGTTTCTGTTTGTGTTTCATCCGTAGTCGGATGATGCTCTGATGTATTGTGATGTTGTATTCGTGTGGCATTGTATGCCTTATGTATGTACCCCCATCTATTATGTAATGTTGATGTAATGATATCCACCTTGCAAAAGCGTTTCAATATGCGGGTCTATCCTTGGTGGGACCTTCGAGTTCCTTTTGGATAGGGTCGCATATTGGGCGTGACACTAAGCTACTAGGGCCGAAAAGCTAAATCTACATGATCCACCTCGCAGATCTGGCGACCCTTCTTAGCACCCATGAACGAGAAATTGTTGGCGGAGGGTGGCCGACGCAAGGTCATACTTGCCTAGCCGAGATCGTTTTCTTTTCTTCCCTAGGAAGAAAGAAAACGCGTGAGCCACGGAGCGTAACTAATCTTCTTTTATTTATGAATCATTGAGAAAAGAAGAAGGCGTATTCTTTTGGCGGATTGCAATCCATCAATAATTATGACACTAAAGGCGAGAGCAGACAAATAAATTACAAGCTTGCGTAAATGCCCATCTAGGCTTTTTTTTGGCATTTTAGACAACTTACGCGAGGGTGATAATAGAAAGGACCACATCTGAGTGGGGTTGGCAAAAAGACCACCTGCCATGTCCCGTGGCGACAAGTGCGACACCTGGCACTAATAGGTGGTCTATAATGCCAAAATTCTCTAGATTTAGGGCTCGTGTAAATGGAGTGTGAGGAAACAAAACCAAAGCACACGAGATGCTCATAGCGAGATCAAGTCACCGGGCTCCCCCCCCTCGTGTCTCCGCCGCGGTATCCGTCGGAGTTTGAAAGGGGAGGAATGCCGAGTGCAGAGAGAACGAAAAATAACCGAGAAATTAAAGCATACCAACACAGATCTTACCCGTCGAGGTTTTTTATAACGAAGCTACAAATCTCCGGCCCAGTAGATTTGTGTCAAGTACAATTCTGTAAAGTTTGCAAATTAAAATGGGCATGAGGAAATACTCTCTAAAATTGTACTAAAGCTTTGCACATAAGAAGCAAGCGAAAAGAGACGAACGGAAGAGGGGCGAAAAAAAGACAAAAGTTTTCGAAAATTGTTTTAGAAGTGGGGGAGAGGAAAATGAGAGTCGAATGGCGAATAATGTAATGCAAGAGAGAAGAGTATATGATGGGTACTTTGTATGGCTTGACTTGGCGTAAATCTCCCCGGCAACGACGCCAGAAATTGGCAAGTTGACGGGAGACAAATCTTGACTTGACTTGGTGTAAATCTCCCCAACAACGGCGTCAGAAATCCTTCTTGCTACCTCTTGAGCTTGCGTTGGTTTTTCCTTGAAGAAGAAAGGGTGATGCAGCAAAGTAGCGTAAGTATTTCCTTCAGTTTTGAGAACCAATGTATCAATCCAGTAGGAGACGACGCATAAGTCACTGAATACCTGCACAAACAATCAAGAACTTGCAACCAACATGATAAAGGGGTTGTTAATCCCTTCACGGTCACTCGCGAAAGTGAGATCTGATAGAGATAATAAAGTAAATATTTTTGATACTTTTGATTTATAGATTGGAAAGTAAAAATTGCAAAATAGTAGATCGGAAACTAGCAAGATGTAAACGAGATTCAATAATATGGAAAAGAGACACGGAGCCATATGTTTCACTAGTGGCTTCTCTCAAGATAGCATATATTACGGTGGGTGAACGAATTACTGTCGAGCAATTGATAAAAAATGCATAATTATGATGATATCTAAGGCAATGATCATGAACATAGGCATCACATCTGTGTCAAGTAGACCGACTCCTGCCTGCAGCTACTACTATTACTCCACATATCGACCGTTATCCAACATGCGTCTATAGTATTAAGTTCATAAAGAACGAAGTAACACATTAAGCAAGATGACATGATATAGAGGAATTAACTCAAGCAATATGATGAAAACTTCATCTTGTTATCCTCGATGGCAACAATACAATACGTGCCTTGCTGCCCCTATTGTCACCGGGAAATGACACCGCAAGATTGAACCCAAAGCTAAGCACTTCTCCCATTGCAAGAAAGATCAATTTAGTAGGCCAAACTAAACCGATAATTCGAAGAGACTTGCAAAGATATCAAATCATGCATTTAAGAATTCAAGGAAGAACCAAATAATATTCATAGATAATCTTGATCATAAATCCACAATTCATCGGATCTCGGCAAACACACCGCAAAAGAGTATTACATCGAATAGATCTCCAAGAACATCGAGGAGAACTTGGTATTGAGAATCAAAGAGAGAGAAGAAGCCATCTAGCTAATAACTTTGGACCCGAAGGTCTGCGGTAAACTACTCACGCTTCATCGGAGAGGTAATGGTGTTGATGTAGAAGCCCATCATGATCGAATCCCCCTCCGGCAGATCGCCGGAAAAGGCCCCAAGATGGGATCTCACGGGTACAAAAGGTTGCGGCGGTGGAAAAGTGTTTTTGTGTCTCCCCTGATGTTTTTAGGGTATAAGCGTATATATAGGCGAAAGAACTAGGTCAGGGGAGCTACGAGAGACCCACGAGGGTGGGGGACGCGCCTACCCCCCCGGGCGCGCCCTCCTGCCTCGTGGCCACCTTGTTGCCTCTCCGACTTCATCTTCAAGTCTTCTGGTTTGCTTTCGGTCCAAGAAAGATCATCGCGAAGGTTTCATTCCGTTTGATATTTCTTTTCTGCAAAACTCTAAAATAGGCAAAAAAAACAGAAACTGGCACTGGACCCTCGGTTAATAGGTTAGTCTCAAAAGTAATATAAAAGATCATATTAAAGCCCGTTAAACATCCAAAATAGATAATATAATAGCATGGGACAATAAAAATTTATAGATACGTCGAAGACGTATCAGAACCACGCAAACCTAGCACATGGTCCACTATCTTTCAGATGTCGTCGATGTAGACCACAATCTGCATCCGCTCCTGAACTACCTCCCAAACTCAGTGTCGGCGCTGAACCAAAACCATCGCAACGGCGGAGCCCGGGGACACAATTCCTCCACAAGGATGTCGTCGTCCCACGCAATCCTTGCTTGAACAGATTGATTTCCAAATCATTCGCTGACCATAGAGCGCGTTGCCTCGTCGGAAATGATTTGGAGCTTCTTTATTCAGCGTTGGCGTCGCCCTCATTGAAGCCCAAACATCAAACGACCCAAAGCCTAAGCTATTAGGGCCGAAAAGCTAAATCTACATGATCCACCACGCAGATCCGGCGACCCTTCTTAGCACCAACGAATGAAAAGTCGTTGGCAGAGGGTAGCCAATGGAAGGCCAGACTTGCCCGGCCGAGATCGTTTTATTTTCTTCCCTAGGAAGAAAGAAAACGCGTGAGCCCCAGAGCGTAACTAATCTTCTTTATTTATGAATCATTGAGAAAAGAAGAAGGCGTATTCTTTTGGCGGATTACAATCCATCAATAATTATGACACTAAAGGCGAGAGCAGACAAATAAATTACAAGCTTGCGTAAATGCCCATATAGGCTTGATTTCTGTTGGCATTTTAGACAACTTACGCGAGCGTGATAATAGAAAAGACCACATCTGAGTGGGATTGGCAAAAAGACGACCTGCCATGTCCCGTGGCGGCAAGTGCGACACCTGGCACTAGCAGGTGGTCTAAAATGCCAAAATTCTCTAGATTTAGGGCTCGTGTAAAATGGAGTGTGGTGAAACAAAACCAAAGCACACGAGATGCTCATAGCGAGATCAAGTCACCGGACTCCCTCCCCATGTGTCTCCGCCGCTGTATCCGTCGGAGTTTGAAAGGGGAGGAAGGCCGAGTGCAGAGAGAACGAAAAATAACCGAGAAATTAAAGCATACCAACATGGATCTTACTCGCCGAGGTTTTTTATAACAAAGCTACAAATCTCCGTTCATTAGATTTGTGTCAAGTCAAATTCTATGAAGTTTGCAAATTAAAATGGTCAAGAGGAAGTACCCTCTAAAATTGTACCAAAGCTGTGTATGTAATTTTTCATTATTTTTGGACATGATTGGAGATGAATGGATCGACAGGTTTTCGAAAAGAAAATAATAATACTATTGATCCGAAGGAAGGGCGTATTTGGCAGCGTAGCGATTTGCAACGGCCACGTCGCGGTGCCGTGAGCTGAGCTGTCGAGTCCCGGGAGAAGAGCCTTGCTTTCTCAACCCACCGTCTCCGTTGGCGTGCTGATTGGAGACTCGTGCAGTGCAGGAACCATCGGACAGCTACGAGAAGGAGGAAAAGGGCGCGGCGCGGGCCCCACGGCAGCCCGGAACCAGCCACGCTGGGGGCCGGTCGGACCGCACCGAGGGCGAGGGGCACGCGCGTCTTTTCGCGCACGCGTATACGGGCCCCCGTGGGCCGTACGCGGGGCGCGTATTTATACGGCGGCCCCGACCCGTGAGCGCTAACGGCTCTGCTTCCTCCTCCCCTCCCGTCGTGGCCGCCTCGCCTCGCAAACAGAGAGAGAAAGAGAGAAAGAGAGGAAAAAAACTCATCTGCCCCCCGACTCTCTCTCTCGCTCTATCCCTTTCCTCTTCTCTCTCCTTCTCGTGGTGTGTGAGGTGGCGAGGTAGAGGAAGCAGCGGAGACCACACGAATCCCCCCACCGCCCTCGCGCCCCCCCTCCCCTCCCAGCGCGGCACCACCACCAACCTCGCCTCTCCCGGCGCGGCGCGGCGAGAGGAGCGGAGCCGAGCGCCGCCGGAGCCGGCGGCGGGTCTGGGTCAGGTCCGGCCTCGTCCGTCCCGCGGAGGCG
>NC_041386.1:662017384-662022062 GCF_002162155.2 Triticum dicoccoides | reverse complement strand
CCGCGGAGGCGGCGGCAGCGCGCGCGCGCGCGGTGAGTCCCTCTCCCTCCCCCTCCTCCCCCCGCGGCGATCTGGCGGCGGGTCGATTCGCTCGGGATTCCGTCGCGGGCTTTCCGGGCTCTGCATTTTGGCCCCGCGCGGCAGATCTGGCGGGCCGCGTCGCTCTCCGCCCCCTTGCGGTGGGGATTTTTTTCTCTCTCGATGCGACAACTCGGTTTGGCCCGTTTCGCCCCGGTTCCTGCGATAGGGTTCGCGCGGGCAGCGTTGGATTCGGTGGCAATGCGGTGCTGTTTTCAGATTTGTTTTGTGTGGGACGGACGGATGGACAGGGCCCGAGCGGCCGGGACGGTTCCCGTCGCGCTCCAAGGAGAAGGGGGCCATTTATTTTGCGATTATTATGTCATGGTAAATTCGGCTGCAAACACGGCCCCAATAGCAAAGGATGTTTGGATGTCAACAACGACCCTGACCGTCTCCGGGGCCTGGTCGTTGGAGGTTTGGGAAAATTGATTCGAATGGGGCAAATTTAAGGCTCCCTATCCTTTTCCCCGAATGAGGAACAGCGGGATCCAGTGGCTCATATCTCAATTTTACATGGAATCTTTTTGTTGTTCCTTGTTCGTGAATGTTGTTGTTCTGTCAGATTTTATTTCCTCTCCCTTCTCTTCTCCTCCACGAGGGAAATTAGGCGTAGCTATTATGGGTGTGCATAAATCCTGTTGCTCATCCTTTTGTTCCTTCTCCTTCTTCTTTCAGGTTGGAGCGTAATCTTGGTTTCCTGAAGCTGTAGTACGGCTGTGTCATGGCGGGGTCTGTTGCCGCCTCGGGGTTCTTCCCCACGCCGGGCTCTTCCCCGGCTGCGTTGGCTAGAGGCTCCAAGAACATGTCTGGTGAATTACCTGAGACTTTGAGTGTCCGTGGGATGGTTGCAAAGCCAAACACGCCGCCCGCGTCCATGCAAGTCAAGGCTCGGGCCCAAGCACTTCCCAAGGTTAACGGCTCTAAGGTTAACCTCAAGACTACAGGCTCAGACAAGGAGGATACAGTGCCTTACACTTCCTCAAAGACGTTCTATAACCAACTGCCCGACTGGAGCATGCTTCTTGCAGCTGTCACGACCATCTTCCTGGCCGCAGAGAAGCAGTGGACGATGCTTGATTGGAAGCCCAAGAGACCTGACATGCTTGTTGACACATTTGGCTTTGGTAGAATCATCCAGGATGGGCTGGTGTTTAGGCAGAACTTCTTGATTAGGTCCTACGAGATTGGTGCAGATCGTACAGCTTCTATAGAGACGTTAATGAATCATTTACAGGTGAGACAATGACAGGATGCAGCTTCCATTTTTTTTTCTCGTTTCACTATTGATGCCATCAGTTCACATCAGTCTTCTTAAACAAATTCAAATTTTGGCAGGAAACAGCTCTTAATCATGTGAAAACTGCTGGTCTCCTTGGAGATGGTTTTGGCGCTACGCCGGAGATGAGTAAACGGAACTTGATCTGGGTTGTCAGCAAAATTCAGCTTCTTGTAGAGCATTATCCCTCATGGTACTTTTCTGCAAGCCATAATTGTTGATGTCATTTTTCTGGCAAATCCTCTCTCCTTTTCTCACTTTCAGATCTCAGTCAAATTCATAGCTCGAACTACTCATGTGCATTCTTTATGGATGTGCACCCTTTCACTGGAGTAGTGTTTTTTTTGTCATGCTTTTTGGCACACATTTTGAAGGGGAGCCTTGGCGCAGTGGTAAAGCTGCTGCCTTGTGACCATGAGGTCACGGGTTCAAGTCCTGGAAACAGCCTCTTACAGAAATGTAGGGAAAGGCTGCGTACTATAGACCCAAAGTGGTCGGACCCTTCCCCGACCCTGCGCAAGCGGGAGCTACATGCACCGGGCTGCCCCCCTTTTTGGCACACATTTTGAAGCCATACCTGTATAATGCGTCTTATTTTATCTTAATCTCAGAATGTAATGTTAATTACCTAAACTGGAGTTAGTCTTTTTTCTTTCCTATTTAGCATCATAACATTCTACAAACTGCCTTGTGAGTTTGTCGATATGAACTTCCATTGGTTGTCATATTAACCATGAAAAATTTCTTATAACTAAGTTGGCCTTACGTCATTACTATGAGAAATCCATAGTTAAGTACAGGCAATATATTTGGAGAGATTATGCACCACTCAAACATGCTTTATGCCCACTTTTTTAGTACAAACAACACATCATGTCCTAGTTTCGCTCAACGTTGTGGTCTTCTTATTTACCACATTGATTGCTAAATACAGTGGCGATTTATGGAACGGCAATACAAGTTCATGACTATTTATGTATGCCATGGGAAGAATATATGAAAAATAATGTCAGCAGTGCAGGCTTGGTTCCTGCTAGAATTAACGATTGTTTACAAATCAGAAGCTTATGTGTACTGCTTATCATCCTACATGAAAAACTCCCCTTTCTATGTTTCTGATTCTGTTGTTCTACACAGATGCGTTAGATTGTGGCTCCACTTTTGCTAGAATTTAGAATGCTTCTTTAGCAATCAGAAGTTCTGCTCACAGAGTATGTTTCACGTGTGGAACACCTTAAATCGATTGTTCCACTTGATTGTAACAGACATAGATTTTGTTTTTTTGATGAATAAACGATCATCTTTTCTTGTGTCTACCTCTGCAAGGTAGAAGAATCTAGTTTGATTGATAAGACCACGTATTAAATGCTCGAAGCTACCAAATTAAGTGGTGCTGGCCCATTTGTCCTTTGTTATTCGTATTAAAAGAGGTCGGGCCTCAGGAGATCAGAAAGTTGCCTTTATTGCTGGATTAAATGACTTGATCATATGCAATTAGTGCTGTGGGCTGCCAAATGAAGAAACTGATCTAGATTGGCATAATTTTTCTTAAATACTTTTATTGGTCTGTGTACCTGATACTGCAGTTTTCCTTTGATGTCAGCAACGATCATTTGTTGAATTGATAAGAGGTTGAATCTTAAGTTTGCGGAAAAGGAAAAGCAATTTCAGTTTGGTAGTGTTCTAGTTGTTCTGTAGCTTTACTTGGTGATTTATAGGCTGAAAAATGACCTAGTATAATTTTCATGTGCTAAATTTTAGGGAAGATATGGTCCAAGTTGACACATGGGTAGCTTCTGCTGGAAAAAATGGAATGCGTCGAGATTGGCATATCCGTGACTACAATTCGGGCAGAACAATCTTGAAAGCTACAAGGTTTGAATTCCATGTGTTTGCATTTTGACTCATGCTGTTTGTAGCATCTTTTTCGTCTGTTAATTGTGCTTCCCATTTGACACTTTGTTTGCAGTGTTTGGGTTATGATGAATAAGACCACTAGAAGACTTTCAAAAATGCCAGATGAAGTTAGAGGTGAAATAGGGCCGCACTTTAACGACCGTTCTGCCATAACAGAGGAGCAGGGTGAAAAGTTGGCTAAGCCAAGGAACAAAGTTGTGGACCCTGCCAACAAGCAGTTCATAAGGAAGGGGCTTACTGTAAGTCAGTTAGATATTCTTATTAATTACCATCACTCAGTTTGGTGTTTGTGTCATCTATAATATTTCTTTTTCTTATGGGAACTCCTTCATCCTCAACAGCCCAAGTGGGGTGACCTTGACGTGAACCAACATGTGAACAATGTGAAGTATATTGGGTGGATCCTTGAGGTAATTTATTTCCCCTATATTCTCTAGTGTTTGGCCAAAATGTTGTGGCTACTTTTCTGCCGAATACATGAACTCTGCTGGTACCACCAGACGTCGTTTCATGCATCTATTATTGTGGAGCATCAGGTCTGGTGTTTGATAAAGTAGACATGATTGTTCTCATTCCCAATCATCATCATAGTAAGACTGCTTAAGATTCCTGAGCTTTATTTATTCCCTTTCCAGAGTGCCCCGATTTCAATACTGGAAAAGCATGAGCTTGCAAGCATGACACTGGATTACAGGAAGGAGTGTTGCCGTGACAGCGTGCTGCAGTCACTGACCAACGTTTCGGGCGAATGCGTGGATGGCAGCCCAGACTCTGCCATCCAGTGCGACCATTTGCTCCAGCTGGAGTCTGGAGCTGATGTGGTCAAGGCTCACACAACTTGGCGGCCAAAGCGAGCGCACGGCGAAGGAAACCTCGGGCTGTTCCCGGTCGAGAGTGCGTAACCGCGTCAAATGTTAAATACGGCAAGCATGGGTTGTTATGAGATGCAAATTCTAATCTTGCCGGGGATAAATGGTTGATTGAAGGAATTATTTTGTGCCGGAGATAAGCCAAGCCACACACATTCTGATTCGGGGAGTGCAACGAACATGGTGGCAGCTTGTTCAAACTGTTTTGGGAGGAAATGGTGGAATTTGACAGCCTTGGGTGGAACGAGGAGCTTCACTGGTGGTACTGTAGTAATTTGGTGGATGGGGAATGGTGAAATTTCGAGTATGGGAGAAGGCTGGGGCTTGTGTGTGGTGATAGTGGTTTGAGCTGATTGGTGAAGGAAGGAAAGGAAGGCTGCAGCGGCGGCGGCTGGGATTGTTTGTGTTTTTTGACATGTGTTTGGATGCGGAGCGAAATGGATAAATAATTTGTGTACTAAGTTAGCCCAGATGTGTGTGTGTGTGGAGGCGGAATCCTATCCCTTGTAACAGCCTGATGATTTGTACATTCCTA